>NC_056057.1:67120301-67424832 GCF_016772045.2 Ovis aries | reverse complement strand
TACAGACTGCAAGTGAGGGGATGGAAAAAGGTATTCCATGCAAATACACATCAAAAGACAGCTGGAGTAGCAATACTCCTATCAGACAAAACAGACTTTAAAAACTGTTACAAGAAACAAAGAAGGACACTGCAAATATAACAACGGTAAATATGTATGTGCCCAAAATAAAATATAGGAGCACCATAATATATAAGGGAAATACTACCAGCCAGAAAAGGAGAAGCCAACAGTACCACAATAATGGTGAAAGTGGCTCAGTCGTGTCCAACTCTTTGTGACTCCATGGACTGTCCATGGAATTCTCTAGGCCAGAATACTGGAGTGGGTAGCCTTTCCCTTCTCCAGGGGATCTTCCCGACCCAGGAATCGAACCAGGGTCTCCTGCATTGCAGGCGGATTCTTTACCAATACCCCATTTACATCAATGGACAGATCATCCAGAAAGAAAATAAGGAAACATAGGCCTTAAGTGACATATTAGACCAGATGGACTTAATTTATAGAGCATTCCATCCAGAAGCAGCAGGATACACATTCTTCTCAAGTGCACATGGAACATTCTCCAGGATTGATCACATGCTGGGCCATAATGCAAGCCTCAGTAAATTTAAGGAAACTGAAATCGTGTCAAGCATCTTTTCCAACCACAATGCTATGAGATTAGAAATCACCTAAAGAAAATAGCTGTAAAAAACACAAAATGTGGAGGCTAAACAATATGCTGGGCTTTCCAGGTGGCTCAGTGATTAAGAATCTGCCTGCCAATGCAAGAGACATGGGTTTGATCCCTGGGTTGGGAAGATCCCCTGGAGAAGTACATGGCAACCCACTCCAGTGTTCTTGCCTGTGAAATCCCATAGCCAGAGAAGCCTGGTGGGCTACAGTCCACGGGGAAGCAAAAGAGCTGGACACAACTTAAGAGACTAAACAGCAACAAACAATATGCTACTAAAAAAACAATGGACCACTGAAGAAATCAAAGAGGACATTTAAAAAATACCCACAGACAAATGAAAACAAAAAGCACAACAATCAAAAACCTACGGAATGCAGCAAAAGTCGTTCTAAGAAGGAAGTTTATAGCAACATAATCTTACCTCAGGAAATTAGAAAAGTCTCAAATAAACAACCTAAACTTACACCTAAAGCCACCAGAGAAAGAACAAACAAAGCCCAAAGTTAGTAGACAGGAAAAAAATCACAAAGATCAGAGCAGAAATAAATTAAACAGATAAAATAGCAAAGGTCAATGAAACTAAAAGGTAGTTCTTTGAAAAGATAAACAAAATTGATAAACCTTTAGCCAGAGTCATCAAGAAATAAAGGGAGAGGGCTGAAATCAATAAAATTAGAAATGAAAAAGAAGATACAATGAACACTACAGAAATACAAGGGATCATAAGAGACTACTACGAGCAACTACATGCCAATAAAATGGACAATCTAGAAGAAATGGACAAATTGTTAGAAAGGTACAAGCTCCCAAGACTAAACCAGGAAGAAATGGAAAATATGAACAGACCAATTATAAGCACTGAAAAACTCTGAGCAAGCAAAAGGCCAGGACCTGATAGCTTCATAGGCAAATTATACCAAACATTTAGAGAACAGTAAACACCTATCCTTCTGAAACTGTTCCAAAATATTATAGAAGAAGGAAAACTCCCAAACTCATTCTGTGAAGCCACCATCACCTTGATAGCAAAACCGGACAAAAATATCACACAAAAAAGGAAAATTACAGGCTAGCAAGCACTACTGTATACAGAGCAGGTCGTATACAAACACCCACGTGCATTCACCTCTACTCACCCGACTTCAAAGATGGATTTGCTGTTCTTCACAGCCAGAGCGAGACTCTTTCCTCCTTCACTTGTTATTTTGTTTTTTCCCAATCTGCAGAGAGTCATGCACACATCAGCTCCAGCTGTGAGGGCACTCCAGCATCAGCCACCCTCATCCTTGGCACGGAGGCCCCTGGGGCCCTCTTAGGATGGATGGTCTTTCTCCTGGGACCCACAGCAGCCTTCCCTGGGCTTCCCCTCAGGAAGGGGCCTGAAGCTTTGAGGAAAGTAAGTCAGCATTCCTTTCCAGGAGACACAATCTCTGCAGAAACTAAGGGATCCGAGTTCTCCCTCAGATTCTTTAAATGACCTCTGAGCATCACTCCGTTCCATCAGCAGACTAGATGGTTCCCACTTCAACTGCAAATGGTCAAGGGGTAGAGTCCCATCACCAGAGCTGCACCAGGGGCTCCTTCAAGCCTGGTGCTCTGACATCTTTAGCAGGACATTTCCTATGACAGAGCCAAGGTTCAAACTGTTGCCTGCAATTAGATGGCTGTGGCCTGAACGTTCGTCTCCCTCACCCCACCAGAGTCTATATGTTGAAATCCTAACCCCTAGATATTAGGATGCTAGGAGATGGGCCTTTGGGAAGTGATAAGGCCATGCATCACAGCCCTCACAAATGGGATTAGTGACTTACAAGTGAAGTCCAAGAATGCTCCCTCTCCCCCTCTTCCACCACCACGTGAGGACACAGCAAGAAGGCACTATCTGAGAACCAGGAATCGGGCCCTCACCAGGCACCTAACCTTCTGGCACATTAATCTTAGGCTCTCCAGCCCCCAGAACTGCGAGAAAGAAATCCCCAGTGTTTATGCATGCATGCTAAGTTGCCTCAATTGTGTCTGCCTCTTTGACACCCTGTGGTCTGCAGCCCACCAGGTTCCCCTGTCCATGAGATTCTCCAGGCAAGAATACTGGAGGGGGCTGCCATGCCTTCCTGCACAGGATCTTTCCAACCCAGGGATCAAACCTGCATCTCTCTTGTCTCCTGCATTGGCAGGCGGGTTCTTTACCACTAGTGCCACCTGGGAATGTTATTTTGTTACAAAAGCAAGATGGACTAAGATAATGAGAACTTCCTCAGGGGAAAAAGACCTCCAGAAAGGGTGACTGTTGTGACCTTTCTCCTGTCAGGAGTTAATGAAATCAAAATGCCACGCTCCCCCCACAACACAGTAGGGCTTTCCCCTCAGGATCTCCCCACACCCTTCCAAACTGAGCCTCACCCACAGTTCACCACACAGATGTCCCTGGGGCAAGCAGAAGGCAGCTCTAGGGGGACATTTATTCTTTGCTTGAATAACAACAGGTGACCAAGAGAAGCTGCTGAAGACCCCGTTGTACCCACCCCACTTACTTCAGGTGTGTGAGGCCTTTGCACTCATCCAGGATTCTGGCGATGTACCCGGCTCCGACATCGGTGATTTGGTTGTTGTATAAGCTTCGAGAGAAAGCATGGCCATGAGAATTTATGACCCCATTTTTTTAAAGTGCTGTCTGCTGATGTCCAGAGTCTGGGTCAAAAGGAGAAAGGAAGGGCATGTGGAGACCAGAGTTTGGGGCTCAGGGGTCTCATAGGCTGGGGTCAAGGCCAAGACTGACACTTTCCCCAGTTTTATGACCTGGGACAATGTACCCAGCCTCTCTGTGCCTTAGTTTCTCCATCTGTAACAAGGGGTAAGATTTACAGCTCCTCACAGGATTGTTATGAGGATCATACGAGATCATTCCAAGCTCTTGCATGTAAGTGCTCAATAAATGGTAGGCAGGGGGGCACTTTGAGATTAAGGGATAATCTTGAGGGGTAACATTTTCCAACCATTAGAACCACCTCAGTGTCTTCCTTTTAGTCAGTGTACCACTTGATACCAATTCAACAATAGGGTTGAAAGTGGTAAGCAGACAGGTTTCCATGGTCACCGGAACTCCAGAGCCAAAAGGCATCCTGGGATTGAGTGCTTCAGTGTCCTCGTCTGATGGCTGACAAAACTGAGGCCCCAAGAAGCTGACAGGCTGACTCCAGCTCACAGAGTGCACAGCCGCCATGGGGCGGGCCAGGCTGGCCCACAGCCCCTCATCTCAAACTCCAAGATCCCAAAGGCTCCCCAAACCCAAACTTCTTCATAACTATTCTGACAACCAATGTGGTGCTGTTCATGGTCTTTATCTCAGCTGGTTTGACTGTTTCTACATTTTGCTGCAGAAATATTAAAGTGTCTGAAAATGGGGTCATGACACTGCTGGCAGTAGGGACACTGATTTCTGATTCGTGTCATGCTCCAAGGGTTCTGGACAACAGATCACGGACCCACAGTAGTGAAATCTACCACATAAACAGTATTCTCACGTTCATAAAACATATCCCCAGGTATGCAGCCATTACATCTCTCAATCACCACCTGTGAAATTATATCCCTATATTAGGATCCCAATTATACAAGGGGGATGAGAGGGCTGGGTTCAGTGGGATTTCCTGACTTTCTCAAAGAGTGAGCTGCTGGCTGAGCCAAAAGCAGAACCCAGGATTCCTGGCTCCCAGTCCAGTGCTTTTGCTGGTGTCCGGGGCCATCAGTCTCAACCATCCAGTGATCCATAAGAAGGGCAATTTCCTGCTACTCTCTATTCTTACTACATAGCTGTCCCAGTGTTCTTGAGAAATACATACCCTAAAAATGTCAGAATTTTGTATTTGGTCAGCTCTTCATATAGCACCTTCACCCCACTGTCAGTGATCTGGTTCACACTGAGTCTGAAAAAAACAGTAAAGAAATTTAAGAGTCAGAGCAGCTTCTCACTGTGAAAGAACATTAATTCCACAAGGTTCTGAAGCTTATAGGTCCTGGAGTTTTCCCAGCTATAAATGCCCCCAGAGAGAATGGCCATAGTAGCCAGTCAAATGGCCCCTATAGTACCTGGTCTTCATGGGGGCTAAGAGACCCACCAGAATCAGCCCATTGACAAGGCTACAGCACAGCTCTGATTCAACACAAGGGCTACGAGGGGCACCTAAAGGACACATGTGGCCAGCCCCCTCTGATATCCTGCATTTGCCAAGGGCCTCTGTGTCAATGTGGCTCTCACTGTTCACAAGGGGCTATGGGATTTGGAAGCATATGGAGCTGCATTTAATGGTTATGAGGCTAGGGGAGAGGATGTTCCATCATCTCGCAAGTGGGGCCAGAGGTTAGGGGTCCTGCAAAAGGCAGGACAGTCCCCACGTGGACTGTCCCACCCAAAATGCCAAGAGCCTTTCCATCTGGAAACGCACGTGCTACACCTGCCTTGCCACCAAAAAGGCTAGTCAAGGGAGACAGCTCCTGTGGTGTGGTTCTGTGTGGGAAGTTCAATGGCAAGGGCGAAACAGTCGAACAAGGCAGGCCTTGGCAGCCACACTCTCCCATTTCTCTTTAATGCCAGTGCTGGTTGCAGCAGGCCAAGCTTTGAGAGGGGGCAAAAAAAGAGCGCCTTGGGATGATGGATGGCTCCTGGACAAGGGCCAGCTGCACACTGAAATTGCTCTTCAAAAGTGCTGTATTAGCCGGATATTATGATTTGGCCAAAATGCAGAATTTTTTGTTTACTACCAAGGAATCTCTATAACAAACGGCCCTGATCTTCTCAATCCTCCACCCCTTCATTTAGATGAGTCTGAGGGATGGAATGGAGAAAAGGAAAGATATACTCATTTGAATGCAGAGTTCCAAAGAATACCAATGAGAGATAAGAAAGCCTTCCTCAGCAATCAATGCAAAGAAATAGAGGAAAACAATAGAATGTGAGAGACTAGAGATCTCTTCAAGAAAATTAGAGAAACCAAGGGAACATTTCATGCAAAGATGGGCTCAATAAAGGACAGAAATGGTATGGACCTAACAGAAGCAGAAGATATTAAGAAGACGTGGCAAGAATACACAAAAGAACTGTACAAAAAAGATCTTCATGAGCCAGATAATCACAATGTGTGATCACTCACCTAGAGCCAGACACCCTGGAATGTGAAGTCAAGTGGGCCTTAGAAAGCATCACTAAGAACAAAGCTAGTGGAGGTGATGGAATTCCAGTTGAGCTATTTCAAATCCTAAAAGATGATGCTGTGAAAGTGCTACACTCAATATACCAGCAAATTTGGAAAACTCAGCAGTGGCCACAGGACTGGAAAAGGTCAGTTTTCATTTCAGTCCCAAAGAAAAGCAATGCCAAAGAATGCTCAAACTACTGCACAATTGCACTCAACTCACACACTAGCAAAGTAATGCTCAAAATTTTCCAAGCCAGGCTTCAGCAATACTTGAACCATGAACTTCCTGATGTTCAAGCTGGTTTTAGAAAAGGCAGAGGAACCAGAGATCAACTTGCCAACATCTGCTGGATCATGGAAAAAGCAAGAAAGTTCCAGAAAACCATCTATTTCTGCTTTATTGACTATGCCAAAGCCTTTGACTGTGTGGATCACAATAAACTGTGGAAAACTCTGAAAGAGATGGGAATACAGACCACCTGACCTGCCTCTTGAGAAACCTATATGCAGGTCAGGAAGCAACAGTTAGAACTGGACATGGAACAACAGACTGGTTCCAAATAGAAAAAGGAGTACGTCAAGGCTGTACATTGTCACTCTGCTTATTTAACTTATATGCAGAGTACATCATGAGAAACGCTGGACTGGAAGAAGCACAAGCTGGAATCAAGATTGCCAGGAGAAATATCAACCTCAGATATGCAGATGACACCACCCTTATGGCAGAAAGAAGAACTAAAGAGCCTCGATGAAAGTGCAAGAGGAGAATGAAAAAGTTGGCTTAAAGCTCAACATTCAGAAAACTAAGATCATAGCATCCAGCTCCATCACTTCATGGCAAATAGATGGGGAAACAGTGGCTGACTTTATTTTGGCGGGCTCCAAAATCACTGCATATGGTGATTGCAGCCATGGAATTAAAAGACGCTTACTCCTTGGAAGGTAAGTTAGGACCAATCTAGACAGCATATTCAAAAGCAGAGACATTACTTTGTCAACAAAGGTCTGTCTAGTCAAGGCTACGGTTTTTCCAGTAGTCATGTATGGATGTGAGAGTTGGACTGTAAAGAAAGCTGAGCGCTGAAGAACTGATGCTTTTGAACTGTGGTGTTGGAGAAGACTCTTGAGAGTCCCTTGGACTGCAAGTCTTTTGGACTGGTCCATCCTAAGGGAGATCAGTCTTGGGTGTTCATTGGAAGGACTGATGCTGAAGCTGAAACTCCAGTCCTTTAGCCACCTGATATGAAGAGGTAACTCATTTGAAAAGACCTTGATGCTGGGAAAGACTGAAGTCAGGAGAAGAAGGGGATGACAGAGGATGAGACGGTTGAATGGCATCACCAACTCAATGGACATGTTTGGGTAAACTCCGGGAGTTGGTGTTGGACAGGGAGGCCTGGCGTGCTGCAGTTCATGGGGTTGCAAAGAGTCGGACACGACTGAGTGAGTGAACTGAATTGAGGGATGGAATAAAGCTCAGAAATGGAGGAGTGTAAGGAACGAGGTGAGGGTCAGGAGTGGGTGAGATAACAGACCAGAGCTCTGCAATTATTTTCTATAAAGGGTCAGATAGAAAATTTTTAGGCTCTGAGAGCCATCTGAACTCTATTGTAACCACTCAGCTCTGCAGAATGAAGCAGTCAATATGTAAATAAATGAGTGGGACTCTGTTACAGTAAGACTTTATCTAAAACACAAGCCTTGGGCCAAACTGAGCCACAAGCTCCTCTGTAATTAAAACGAGGCTAAAGCGGTAAAAATTTGATCTTTAGGCCTATCAGAATGATCATATCAGACACTCTGGACCCTTCCCACTCATGTTACTCACCTTGGTGATGGGGCACAGCGTGTACAAACACTGCAGGACTATCCCAGAGCCCACTAGTCACTCCCAATATTCATGCTTACTTAGAATCCCCCATTTTTTAGCTGGGCACACATGATTAACTTCTGCCCAGTGAAATCTAAGCAGAATTCTCATTAGCAGTGGTTGAGAAGTTTTCTTAAAAGAATGGGATGTGTCTAAACTATAATTAAAAATATGTCCCTATGTTCAGAGCAGCACTATTCACAACAGTCAAGACTTGGAAACAACCTGAATGTCCATCAACAGATAAATGAATAAAGAAGATGTGGTACAAATACAATGGAATGCTGCTGCTGCTAAGTCGCTTCCGTCGTGTCCGACTTTATGTGACCCCATCGACTGGACTACGCAGCCCACCAGGCAAGAACACTGTAGTGGGTTGCCATTTCCTTCTCCAATACGTGAAAGTTAAAAGTGAAAGTGAAGTCGCTCAGTCGTGTCCAACTCTTAGCGACCCCATGGACTGCAGCGCACCAGGCTCCTCCATCCATGGGATTTTCCAGGCAAGAGTACTGGAGTGGGGTGCCATTGCCTTCTCCTACTCAGCCATAAAAAAGAATGAAATAATTCCATTTTCAGCAACACGTGCAACTAGAGATTATCACACTAAATGAAATGTCAGAAAGAGACAAATACCACATGATGTCACTTATGTGTGGCATCTAAAATATGACAGAAATGAACTTATCTGTGAAACAGACTCACAGACATAGAGGAGAGACTTATGGTTGCCAAGGGGAAGGGTGGGATGGGGTAGGGATGGATTGGGAATTTGGGATTAGCAGAGACCACTATTATATTAATACACATAATGGATAAACAACAAGATTCTATTCTATAGCACAGGGAACTATATTCAATATCCTGTGATAAACCATAATGGAGAAAAGAATATGAAAAAAATATGTAACTGAATCACTTTGAATCAATGAATCACTTTGCTATACAGCAGAAATGCATACAACATTGTAAATCAACTATACTTCAATAAAATAAATTTACCAAAAGAAGAATGGGGTTTGTCCTTTGCCTTTTGTTCCTCTTGGTGACTAGAATGTCAACTGAATGGCTGGAGCTTAAGCAGCCGTTTTGGGCCAGGACTTGGCAGTCAGATAGGGAGGACAACAGAGCAGTAAGGCAAAAGACAGCCAAGGCTGGTGGTCATGGAGACCTCAAAGAAGCCCTAAGCTGCCCTCCTTTAAACTTTTTCATGAGAAACAAATAAGCCGATAACTTATCTAAGCCATCAATATTTTGGTGGTGCTTGGTGCTCAGTCATGCTCGACTCTCTGCAGGCCCAAGGACTGTAGTCCACCAGACTCCTCTGTCCATGGGATTTTCCAGGCATGAATACTGGAGTGGGTTGCCATTTCCTACTCCAAAGGCTCTTCCCAACTAAGGGATGGAAACTGCGTCTCTTGTGTCTCCTGCATTGACAGGAGCATTCTTCACCACTAGCACCACCTGGAAAGTCCACCAGTATTGTGAGTTTTCTCTAACTCTCAGCCAAAACTAATCCTCACTGATGCCCTCAGGGAGCTCAACGTGCCTCCTTAGGGTGGTCCATTTCTTCCTGTTTTGTCTTTTGCTGTCTGGAGGCAAACTACGGGACCATCAGACTGGTGCATCATTTCCACCTTATGAAATGGGCACGGGGAGGCACTGAGTGTGGCGTTGCCTGAGGCTGCATACAGAGAGTTGCTGGCTGAGAGCTCAGAGAACAGATTCCAGACTTCCCAATTCCCAGGCCAGCATAGGCTTGGGCTCCCTACATCCACCCATCCCTGCACAATGTACACTCTGGTGCTGGTCTAACTGGTACCTGGAATCAGTTCCAAATCCCTGCTGCTCTTCAGGAATGCATGAGCCAAGTAGTAGAGAACTGAAACCCCCCGTAGAGATTTACAAGGCGTATTTAACACAAGATGCTAATAGAAGAAAGAAGACTGACTGGCTTTTCTTTCCTCGAAACCATCGAACAGGAAACTAAGAGTCAGCATTCTTTACTGAGATGCTTTGCTGCTCAGGGTTGCCAGCTTTTTTGGTAGAAGTTAACGCTAATAACCATAAAGTCGTCTTTTTTTGCCTTTATAAAATTTTTCACGTGTCAGAAACTTTTCACGGGTTATCTCTGAGCCTCACATAAATCTGAAAAGGTAGGTTCTTTATGATTCTGGCTCCACCACGGCCCCCATGTGCGACCTTGAGCAACTTCTCTGTGCCTCTGCTTCCTCATTTGCCAAAATAGAGATCTGGTGTGCTGCAGTCCATGGGGTTGCAGAGTTGGACACAACTGAGCAACTGAACAACAACTCTTACAGAGATGTTAAGAGGATTAAGCCAGGTAATATTTGTAAAGCCCTTTACTCATTCTCAATAAATGCTGATTGCTATTACTGTAATTGCTAGGATATAAGAGACTCCTTTTTTGAGGAGTGTCCTTGAATGAGGACACTGAAACCTCGAAGAAGTTTAGCAACTTGCTCAAGGACACCCAGTTAGGGCCAATTCACATCCATCTAACTTGGAAGCTTTGCTCATTACCTTCTACCACCCTGAGACAGAGTGGGCTTCCCCTGTGGCTTAGCTGGTAAAGAATCCGCCTGCAACACGGGAAACTTGGGTTCAATCCCTGGGTTGGGGAGATCCCCTGGAGAAGGGAGAGGCTACCCACTCCAGTATTCTGGCCTGGAGAATTCCATGGACTATATAGTCCATGGCGTCCCAAAGAGTTGGACAGGACTGAACGACTTTTACTTTCACCCTGAGACAGGGAAGGTCCGGATGCTCCCAGATCCGTGGTCATGAGTCCCAGGATAAACCAGGAAATCCAGCTCCAGGATCCCAGTCCTTGGGTCTGACACCTGACCCCAGCCCTGCCAACTGCTCCCTGAACCTGGTGGCTTCACCTGATGACAGTGAGGCGGCTGAAGCATGGCTGCAGTTCACGCACGCCGAAGTCGTTGAGGTTGTTGTTGTCCAGGTCGAGCGCCAGCCGCTTGCGCAAGTGATGCAGGACGAAGGAGAGGGCACTGCAGTCAGCCGAGCAGGCGTTGCAGAAGGTCAGCTTGAGGTAGTTGGCACAGATGCCCCTGGCCGCCAGCTGCCCCGCCTTCTCACTCTGCGTCTCGAAGATGCAGCGCAACATCCAGATAAAGGTAGGCAGGGCCTGCACCTGGCTGAAGCCCCCAGACTGGACCCGGGGCAGGTTCTTCAGGTGGGAGCGCAGGCTGGTGAACAGGTGAGTCCACAGGGCCTTGCGTTTTCGCCGCAGGGCAGCTGTGGGCACCAGGTGTCGCAGGAGTTTCTGTTTGCCTTTGGACAACAGCCCGCACAGGAAGAGGTTGGTGAAATGAAAGTGATCCTTGTTCTTGAAGGGGTCTTCCCCATGCAGACCACGGCCCCTCAGACACTGGACGGGGAGAAAAGGAGGAAAGCAGGTCGATGTGGCCACAGCCTCCTCCGGAGGAGTCCACTCCTGGAAGAACCTGAGCAGCTCCCTAGTGCCCACCTTGTCGTCCACCACTAGAAAGAGGGCAGCAAAGAAGGCCTGGAGGGTTAGGTGGAAGAACTCATAGGACTGCTGTTCCTCTCCGAGGCCCAGCTCCGGCACGGTCCGAAGGAAGCCCAGCTGCAGGTCCCCCTCCCGCACCTCGGACGCCTGCACCTCGTCCTGGTTGAAGACGAAGAGGCTCTTCTCCATGCCCCTGTGAGCCACCCGGCCCAGCGAGCACAGCGTGTCCCGGCCGGCGCGGAGGGTCTCTGTCTGGCTCCGCGTGTTCTGCTGCACCAGGCTGGTGGGCTGCGTCCTGTTCAGGTGGACCTCAGTGACCAACAGGAAGATGTCAGTCAGCGTCACCGTGAGATCAGGCAGCTGCGGGGAGCTCTCAAAGGTGTCGTGGAAGTGCTGGAAGCACCGGAAGATGATCCAGCAGAAGAGGGGCACCGCGCACAGGCTGCAGAGGTTGGGGTTGGCCTCCAGTTGATCCAGCAGGCGCTGGCGCATGGCGCGCTCGGGGAACATCCTCCCGGTGTAGGCGCGCAGGTGGCTGGGGGAGAAGCCGCGCAGGAGCGCCTTCTTCCAGAGGAGATGTCGCGGGACCTCGACGCCCGTGCGGGCTGTGAGCAGCTTGCGCGCCCCTTTGAGCAGCTTCCCACTGAGCAGACTGGCCAGCAGGGCCAGCGGGTGGGCGGGCTCCCAAGGGGAGGAGGTGTCGGGCTCGCTGCTCAGGTCGAAGTCTGAGTGCAGCTCGTCCAGGCCGTCAAAGGTGAAGAGGGCCGTGTGGGGAAAGCGCAGCAGGAAGGCAAAAACCTCCCCGGGGTCCTGCTCTGGGTAGCAGTAATGCTTGAAGAGCAGGTCCTGCAGACACAGTGCCGCGCTCTTCTTGAAGCAGCTGAGGGTGCGGCAGCGGAAGTGGAAGAAGAACTTGATCCCTGGGTCCAGCTGGCCCGCTGCCCAGAGGCTCTGCAGCCGCTGCAGCAGCATGGACTTGCCCATGCCTGCATCGCCAAACACGAAGATGATCTCACCCTGCTCGTTGAGGACGCCCGTGGTTGCGTCCAGGAGGCAGGCCAGGCTGTCCAGGCTGCCCAGGCTCTCGTTGCTGAAGTTGACAAGCTCCACCACCGTGTCGGTGTACATCTGCTCCAACAGCAGCTCCTCCTTCTGAGCATAGCACAGAATGAACTTGGAGTCCTGGCCCAGTTGCTGCTGCAGCTTCTGGCTGTATCTGCTCACTGCAGGGAGAGCCGGGGGGTGACAGGTGGAAGAAGGTTGAGAAAGAGACACAGGTGGAAAGGGTATCCAATGGGAGGTCTCAGGTGAAGAAACAAGTACACAGACAAACCCACAGCCTGGACACTGAGTCCAGGTGCAAGGACTCCTCAAATACAGACAGCTAGCAGTCCAGAATCCCCTGGTCCTCTGGCCTCCACCCCTTTTCCTGACCTCAAATTTAGCCAGCCAGCAGGGGCAGAACCCAACTGGGATCAGTGTCTGATTCAAGCTCCCTACTCCTCTGCACAAGTCATCATGGAACACCAGCTAAAAGCTGAAGCCCCTTCAAAATAGAGGGCTAGACTACGTGGCTCTCCTGCTCCAGCCCACCCCAAGTGTTCCACTCAAACAGCTCAGGCCAGTCTGCACTGAAACTTGTACTTGAGGAAGAAACTGTCCCCAAACTTCTTGTGCTTATTACACTGCTCTTAAATGGTCTCATAAAACCCAATGCCAAACTTTTTGTGATGATATGTTTGATATTAACATGGACTACAAAGGGGCTGTGCCTCACTGTAACTGAGTAAATAAAGGACTCCACAGAGCACAGCAGTCCTGGTTCCACAGCTGAGGCCTGGGGAATCACTGATGCTTAGCACATGCCCTAGGGGGAGCCCTGGGATTGCCCATAGGCGGGTACATGATTTAACATGAAGACATGGGTGCCACTCTGCAGAACCAAGCTACAAAATGGCCTTACTCCAGGCAAAAAAAAAAAAGGGGGGGGGGTTAGTCCATAAATTCCTTTGAAATACTTTTGGGATTTTAATGATAACAATAAAAATTGGACACGTGCATATTTCCAGATTTATCTACAACCCTCTCCTATCAACTTGGTTCTCTGCTTAACATTTGTGAAGTAAATCCTATTTTTCTAAGTTTTAGTAAGGAAAAATGTAGACTGTAAATTCACCTATTTTACAACAGGTTTACAATTATTTTTAGTAAATTTTGAGATTTACACAAACACTGCTATAATCCAGGGGTACAATATCCACCATAAGTGCATTTGCCGACTATCTCTGTCTCACCTTGGCCCTGGGAAACTGTTGGTCTGCTTTCTCTCTCCATGAATTTGCCCTTTCTGGACATTTCCTATAAATGGATTCATACAATGTGCAGCCTTTTGCATCTGGCTTCTTATAGAGTGAATTATACTTTAAAATCTGTTACAGTAGCTAGGTAAAGGGCCCAATGGAGTAAAGTCCTTTATAGAAAACTCTTTATCAAAGGAATATTTTCCTTTTTTCATAGGGGAAGATAACAAACCTAGACAGCATATTAAAAAGCAGAGACATCACTTTGCTGACAAAGGTCTGTATAGTCAAAGCTATGTTTTTTCCAGTAGTCATATACAGATCCACCTGGATGTGAGAGTTGGACCATATAGAAGGCTGAGCACCAAAGAATTAATGCTTTTGAACTGTGGTATTGGAGAAGACTCTTGAGAGTCCCTTGGAAAGCAAGGAAATCAAACTAGTAAATCTAAAGGAAATCAACCCTGAATATTCATTGAAAGGACTGATGCTGAAGCTTCAATACTTTGGCCACCTGATGTGAATCTCTGACTCACTGGAAAAGATCCTGATGCTGGGGAAGATCGAAGGCAGGAGGAGAAAGGGGCCACAGAGGATGAGATGACTGGATGCCATCACTGACACAATGGACATGAATTTGAGCAAACTATGGGAGAGAATGGAGGACAGAGGAGCCTGGTGTGCTGCAGTCCATGGGGTCACATAGTCAGACACGACTTAGCAACTGAACAACAACAAAAATAACAGAAGTGAGGTGAGCAGGAGCAGTGAGACTAAGAAGCTAGCAATGGCTGGTGCTTAAGTGTTGGGACCTCAGAAGCAAAAGCTTGGCCCTGACACTGTCTCTAGGTCTAGTTTCTCCCAAATACACACCTGACAGTCTGGAACATGATCCTATGCTTCTGTTTTCAAGGTCAAACTGGATTCTTTGAAACTCAAGAGTTTGGAAGCTCGGTGCTGGTATGTTGCCAACAGCTGTGGAGTGACCACAGGCGTGGAAAGAAGATTCCCTGGTCCTCAGACCAGACTGTGGCTCCAATTACGTGCTCTCTCAGCACCTTGGACTGCTGTGCTCCTTATCACTATTTGCAAATATATATCCGTGTTACTACCAGTTTCCTGCATTAACCTCTGAGCTCCCTGAAGGCAGGAACCATATCTGGGTCTGCTCCCCACTGGACCCCTGGCATCCAGCACCCTCAGCCTTAGCACATGGTGAGCACATCATAAATACCTACAGAACTAATCATTTAACTAAAGGGCAAGGTGGGGGTGGGGTGGGCATGATGTTTTGGAAATAAGGACTGGCAGTCAGGAGTGATAGAAGAATTCTTCGCCTAGAATCAAATTTGGTAAGATTTTTAAGAAGGAAAAAAAAATACAACCTTGAATTTGTACAACCACTAAAATGTCTAGATACCTCAGAATAGGAAGCCAGCAAGGGGTTCAAACAGAAGTCATCCCGATACCTCCATAGGCCCTTACATAAACCAGACCAGCTACACGTGGGCAGTTCAATTACAGTCCCTTGGGCTGCACAAGGGTGACAGGGACCCAGCTCTCTTTTTCTAAAAGGAACACAGCAGCAGAGCCTGCTGCCTGGGGTGGAGGGCAGGGCTGGCCAAGGTGGACCCCACCTTTATCCCCTGCTGGGCCTGCACAGAGAACATTTCCAAGCCCCCGGGGCCTTGCCTCCTGGGCTCCCTCGTACCTGGGTCAGTGTTGACAACAGCTTTGCTCTGAATGAGCGGCGAAGGGGAGAAGCCAATCTCTGACAGCCAAGGCTTGAGATCCACATAAGCGTCTGAGAGTTGCTGGATCACGTGGAGGAAGAACTCGGACACCTCCTCGCCCTTGCTCTGTACCAGGTCCAGAATTCTGCGGACCTAACGGGGTGCAAGCAGGAGGGTAAGGGCCAGTGCTAGGGTTGTTCACCCCCCAGAGGGGCCCACATGCAGGGCCCTGAGCTCTTACAGCCTCGAGCTTGACTGTCCACCCAGCAGTGTGAGATGCTACAGCCTGAATCGACCTCCTGAGCAAGAAACAAACCGCATGGCTCTAGGAAAACAGAGGCTTCCACGAGCCTAAAAATAAAAAGGTCAGACTCACAACTGGGGTCAGGCCCACCCCTGGAATTTCCTTTTCCCAGCTCTTCTTTTCCCTCTTAACCTAACACTACTGCTTTCTGGGAACAAGAGCTGAGGGCAGAAAATCAGCCATTAGGCATAATGAGGTGGGTGCTGGGCCAAACAGAGCAAATGGACAGCAGATTTCTGTCTAAGATGTACCTTCAGAAAGTTTTCTGTCGTATTAAATATTCAAGGGAAAAAAATCACCACAGTGTTCTTTTATGCTTTTCTCAGAAACCTTTCTGGTCTTTTCTGAGCCCAACAGGTCAGAAAAGTGCTGCTGGTGGTTTAGTCACCAAGTCATGTCCGACTCTTGCAAATCCATGGACTACAGCCCACCAGGCTCCTCTGTCCTCTGTCCATGGGATTTCCCAGGCAAGAACACTGGAGTGGGTTGCCATTTCCTTCTCCAGGGGATCTTCTTGATCCAGGGATGGGACTGGGATCTCTTGCACTGCAGGAAGATTCTTTACCAACTGAGCCACCAGGGAAGCCCCGGCAGGATCATGTTACAAATGAATTCTGTCACTCCTCTCCCCAAGAAGGAGGTTTTGGTCCCTCCATTCTATTTTTCTTAACACGACACAAAGTTAAAGTGAAACCAAGGGCTGGGAAGACTTCCCACAGTGAAGTGTAAGAAAGTCTTTACTGTGGACCTGGGCTAAAACGCAGCTATTCCTCAATCAGAAATGAGGGCCATTCTCAGAGCCGTACCCAGCAGTGAGCAGTTCTTCAGGGTTTAACAGGCACGGAAGGGGGTAGCATGGCTAGCATCTCATGCATGCTTGCTTTCTAAAGAATTCACTAATTTAAAGTGAATTGGAAAATGAGTTGTTTGAGAACCAGTACACACAGCAAGGAGAATGGAGGGGGATCAGAGGAGTTTGCTGCATCATGATCACAGAAATGAAATATGTAATTTCTGTTCTGTAAATAATCACCCAATGTACTGAACTCTCAAAGCTCTTCACCCCGTCTGGCCATCAGAGCTGGCCTCCCCGTCACCAGCACCTTGTCGGGCTGCGTGGGGCAGGCACACACGATCTCTGCATCTTCAGTGGAGAAGTAGTCATTCTGCAGCAAGTTGTCCAGCAGACACTGAGTGTTTCGGATGTGAGTGACCAGATGCTCCCGGCTGACTTTCAACAACTTGATGAAGGAGTGAGGCTCTGATGGGACTATTTCCATCTCACTGCGGCCGTGCTTTTCCATGGTTAAAGACGCAAGCGGCTGCTTTCCCCAAACTCATCTTTGGCTGCCTGTGTCTTTCTGGCAGAAGGGCAATCAGGACCCAGGGCCAGCCTCTCAGCGCAGCGCCTGAAGAAACAAATGAAATCACCAACAAAGCCAAAGCCACGGGAAAGGTTTCCCCACCCCACCATCCCCCACCTTTCTTTGGTCCTGGAATTTCTCTATTTAGAGCAGGAATCAGTTCAGTTCAGTTCAGTCGCTCAGTCATGTCCGACTCTTTGTGACCCCATGAATTGCAGCACGCCAGGCCTCCCTGTCCATCACCAACTCCAGCTTTCGAATATGCTGTCTAGGTTGGTCATAACTTTTCTTCCAAGGAGTAAGCATCTTTTAATTTCATGGCTGCAGTCACCATCTGCAGTGATTTTGGAGCCCCAAAAAATAAAGTCTGACACTGTTTCCACTGTTTCTCCATCTATTTCCCATGAAGTGATGGGACCAGATGCCATGATCTTCGTTTTCTGAATGTTGAGCTTTAAGCCAGAGCAGGAATAGCATATTAAAAAACAGAGACGTTACTTTGCCAACAAAGGTCCATCTGGTCAAAGCTATGGTTTTTCCAGTAGTCATGTATGGATGTGAGAGTTGGACCATAAAGAAGGCTGAGCACCAAAGAATTGAAGCTTCTGAACTGTGGTGTTGGAGAAGACTCCTGAAAGTCCCTTGGACTGCAAGGAGCTCAAAGCAGTCAATCCTAAAGGAAATCAATCCTGAATATTCACTGGAAAGACGGATGCTGAAGTTGAAGCTCCAATAATTTGGCCACCTGATGCCAAGAGCCAATTCATTGGGAAAGACCCTGACGCTGGAAATTATTGAGGGGAGTAGGAGAAGGGGACAACAGAGGATGAGATGGTTGGATGGCATCATTGACTCAATGGATATGAGTTTGGGCAAACTCTGGGAGATAGTCAAAGACAGGGAAGCCTGGTGTGCTGTAGGCCATGGTGTCGCAAAGAGCTGGACATGACTGAGCAACTGAATAACAAAAGCAAGAAGGAGTCATGCTTAAGATACTGATCTGAGATGAATTACAGTAAAAAAAAAAATCATAATTTAGTTGTGTCTGCTTGTGGGTTACATCAGTGGTGTAGATGACCAGAGGTAGACAATGCTTTTGTTTAGCAAAACTTCTTAATTATTATCACTTTTTAAAAAAAGTGTGCCTCCATAGAACTCTATTCAATGTTATGTGCCAACCTGGATGGGAGAGGGGCTTGGGGGAGAATGGGTACATACATACATGAATGGCTGAATCCTTTCACTGTTCACCCAAAACTACCACAACACTGTTAATCAGCTACACCCCAATACAAAATAAAAAGTTTAAAGTTTGGGGGGAAAATGCATGTCTCAATCCTAGACTAGAATAAGGATGCAAATGTATGTTTTCCAAATTAGCTGACAGGGATTAGAAGTTTCTATACGCCCTGTGAGGGGACAGGGGCCAGAAGTTGCAGCCAAGGAGTTGTGGGAACTGATGGGAGAGAGCAAAATGCCCTGCGGAGAGAGCGCGCTGGGGCGAGGCATCCATGGTAGTCACGGCTCTCCTGTGGCAGTCAGAGCCCAGGAGCCTGGGAACAGCAGCATGTCCGTCCGTCGTCACTGCCTGATCTGGGCTGTGCTGCAGTCCTCTGCACAGCCCCGCCCCAGCTCTCCTTATATCTCCAGCCAAGCCGGTTACATGACAGCACCTGAGGGAATGAAGGCGTGGCAATGGCCACGCAGGAGTGAAGTGGGACAGAACGAGGGCGACAGAGAGAGGCAACGTGGAGTTCCAAGCGGTGGATGACCAGGAGACACCAGCTCCCTGGAAATCCTCAGAAACCTCATACAGGTGCTGAGCTTCCTGTCTTGGTAGGGCCCAAGCTCTTTTATTTGAGTATTAAGAAAATACTTTGGGTTTGTCTGTGCAACCCCAGAATTGTACTGATTGCTTTTTTTCCCCCTCCAGAATAAGATCTCTCAGCCACTTAATTTTCCAGTCATCCTATGGATAGAAAATGGATCACACTCTTGAAAGCAGAAAGGCCTTGAACTAGTCTTTCATCTAAACCTCATATATCCCAGAGAGATAGCTTTAAACATTTTTTGTTGATCTTAAAGAAAAAATTCATAAGAGTTCCAAACATGTATGTTTCACAAGCCCACCTATGTTAACATTCAGGTCTCATCGTTCTCACATTTTTCCCACAACTAGTCTCCTGCTCTTTGACACATTTTTTTTTTTCTTGCAGTTTTGCATTTTATCATCTTTTACCTTCAAGTTGTGAAATGCAAGCCTTCCAGAGATTCTCATCGGGACTCCACACAATACTCTTCCCTTTTATAACCTGACTGAGCAAAACACAGTACATTCTAACATTCTAAACAAGAAAGGCAAGAGATTCTTATCAAAAGGAATTTGAAGGAACAAAAATGAGTGATTAGCTACTATTCCACTAAAAGTATGCTGATTCATTAGACTCTAATTCAGCTTTTTCTACTGTTGTCAATTCTATGACTCACTTAAGGACCCAAAGTTTTAGAAAATTAGTTTCCTTAAGGATACCAGTTCATGATGTTAAATGTATATTTAAACTAGTGGTTAGTAATACCTTTTTAAGTTTCTGGCATGTGTTCTTTGAAGTGAGTGAGAATACTGTAAAACAACATTCTATCCTTAAATCTTCAATTTCCAATTTCTTTCTGGAATCTGCAAAGTCAAAAAAAAAAGAGAAAAAAAGGTTTCTTTGAAAACCCCCTTGTGCTGCATGGTGAACAAATGAATGAATGAATAAAACTGGAGAAAGTAAGTTTTAATACAGAACTGTAGGATCTCAGAGTACTCTTCGTTACCTTCTTCCTTTGGGACACTGTTTTCCAAATCTTAGTCAATCAGGCATGACAGTCACATTTTTTGGCCATAATTGAGTCTCAAAAGCAAAGCTGTGTACTTGACTTTTTCCTTTAAATTGACTTTATTTTACAACTCTAGCAGACTAATTTTAAAGGAAATTTTATATTACCATCATAACCAAAACACTCACTTGCATTAAATAAAAAAGTAACACAAAAATAAATTCACTAAAGAATAAAACCGTGCTATTGAACTCCAGCTTAACAAAGTTGCCCAGAAAGGCTCTTGGTCTGAGGCTTGTTTTCTCTTAGAAGCATGCGAGAGGTGTTAAAGAAACAGTAGCACAAGAATGAAACTTTCTCTTTGAGATCACGGTAAATCAGAGAGCTGGAAAGGGAACTGCCTTGTCACTTGGTGAATCAGGGTCTTTTCACACCATGATGCTGGGAAAGATTGAAGGCAGGAGGAGAAGGGGACAACAGAGGATGAGATGGCTGGATGGCATCAACTGACTCAGTGGACATGAGTTTGAGTAAACTCCAGGAGCTGGCGATGGACAGGGAGGCCTAGCATGCTGCAGTCCATGGAGTCGCAAAGAGTCGGACATGACTGAGCAACTGAACTCAGCTCCATTCTTCCCAAGGCTTGGAATGGGTGTTACACAGAGCCTTCATTCCTTCACTCCCAATCCTCATACATCTTCACTGTGGGTCTCATTTCACTCCTGGCTTCTAACTCTTCCAAGCCCGTGATTCCCACACAGCCACTGACGTGCCTCCCCGGCCCTTCCTCAGAGTATCGCCCATAGCCATCACTACCTCTTACTGCCTAAGGCAGAAACTTAAGGAAAACCTGATTTATGGCCACCTAAGCAAAGCAACAAATTACACATCAGCCAGTTGGCAAGGAGACTAGCTTGAAATTTAACCAGATTTGCAAAGATCTCTCAACTCAGCAGGAATTTAACAAGGTGTGGATGGTGAAAGAGGAAACAAAGAAAGCTGATCCTGCCCTGTTAGAATGCAAGGGTAGACCAAATCTAAATCATGGAACACTCCAGAGAAATGCAGTTCATGGACATTTGGTCACCAGAAATACTGATGCCAGAAAAGATTGTGAACCGGCTTTTCAGATTAGAGTTTCTCAGAAAGTCAGTGAGACGGGGGTGAAAGAAGTAAACTCACTATAATCCTATAAACTCAGAAACAAAGTAACTACAGGACCTAGTGGCTTAGCCTGAATTCCTCTCAACAATTAGATTTAATTTTCATGCTTGAAAAGATCAGAAAATAAGACACAAAAATGGTTTTGATAGTATGGTGAGGCAAGAACTCTCATACCAGGAATGTAAACTGATGGACACCTTCTGGAAACACATTTGAAATACATATCAAGAGCCTGTGATAAGTTTCAGTTTAGTAACTTCTCATTCTAGATCTCAGCCTTCTGAAAAGGTTCAGAGGTTCCGACAGTTTTGTGGGTGTTTTTTTAAAACAGGGGGCTTCCACTGCCAGTTCTGATAGTGTAGCTTGCTGT
The DNA here is from genome assembly GCF_016772045.2 of Ovis aries. Classification (NCBI taxonomy): domain Eukaryota; kingdom Metazoa; phylum Chordata; class Mammalia; order Artiodactyla; family Bovidae; genus Ovis; species Ovis aries. The sequence goes on along the minus strand of NC_056057.1, from coordinate 67,403,525 downwards.
TCCCACAGAGGCCAACTACAGGTGAGTGGATGAGCAGATTGGGGAGCCACGTATAGTAGTGCCTTATTGAAAAATAAATATGAATGAAATATTAATATGACATGAATGAGTATCAAAGATGTTATGCTGAGAGAAACAAGACTCAAAAGAGTATGGAGTGTATGATTTCATTCACATGATTCTAGAAATCAGAGCAGTGGTTTCCTGGGTAGGGGGAATAGAAGTGAGAAATTGAATGTAAAGAAGAATACGAGAAATTCCTGGGGTGAGAGAAGTGTTCTTTATCTTGCAGCGCCACAAATTCATGTATATCTCACCTTTTGCCTTTTCATACTGTTCATGGGGTTCTCAAGGCAAGAATACTGAAGTGGTTTGCTGTTCCCTTCTCCAGCAGACCATGTTTTGTCAGGCCCTGACTAGCAGGACATGCCCTTCAGCTGCTCCATGTAGCTGGACGGCATGCCTGGCGCTCTGGTTGTCCCATTGCTAGTCTTTGTTGAGGGTGAAAAACCATCATTGGCCATTGGGTGGCAATCAATGTGCCACCTGGGGGCTAGAGAAGTAAAATGGATGAGAATGGGTGAATTTAACTCAGATGACCCTTATATCTGCTACTGTGGGCAAGAATCCCTTAGAAGGAATGGAGTAGCCCTCATAGTCAACAGAAGAGTCTTAAATGCAGTACTTGGATGCAATCTCAAAAATGCCAGAATGATCTCGGTTCATTTCCAAGGCAAACCATTTGGTATCACAGTAATCCAATCTATGCCCCAACCACCGATGCCAAGAAGCTAAAGTTGAATAGTTCTATGAAGACCTATAAGACCTTTTAGAATTAACACCAAAAGAATATGTCCTTTCATCACAGGAGACTGGAATGCAAAAGTAGGAAGTGAAGAGATACCTGGAGTAACAGCCAAGTTTGGCCTTGGAGTACAAAATGAACAGGGCAAAAGCTAACAAAGTTGTGCCAAGAGAACGCACTGGTCATAGCAAACACTCTCTTCTGACAAACAAGAGATGACTCTACACATGGACAACACCAGATGGTCAATACTGAAATCAGATTGAGTACATTCTTTGTAGCTGAAGATGGAGAAACGCTATACAGTCAGCAAAAACAAGTCTAGGAGCTGACTGTGGCTCAGATCATCAGCTTCTTATTGCAAAATTCAGGCTCAAATTGAAGAAAGTTGGGCAAACCACCAGACCATTCAGGTATGACCTAAATCAAATTTCTTATTATTATAAAGTGGAGGTGATGAACAGATTCAAGGGACTAGATCTGGTAGACAGAGTGCCTGACAAACTATGGATGGAGGTTTGTAACACTGTACAGGAGGTGGTGACCAAAACCATCCTGAAGAAAAAGAAATGCAAGAAGGCAAAAGTGGTTGTCTGAGGATCCTATACAAATAGCTGAGAAAAGAAGAGAAGCAAAAAGCAACGGAGAAAAGGAAAGATATACCCAAATGAATGCAGAGTTCCAGAAAACAGCAAGGAGAGACAGAAAAGCCTTCTTCAGTGAAAAATGGAAAGAAATAGACAAAAACAATAGAACGGGAAAGACTAGAACTCTCTTCAAGAAAATCAGAAATACCAAGGGACCATTTCATGCAAAGATGGGCTCAATAAAGGACAGAAACGGCAATGACATAACAGAAGCAGAAGATATTAAGAAGAAGTGGCAAGAATACACAGTTCAGTTCAGTCGCTCAGTCATGTGACTCTGTGACCCCATGGACCACAGCACACAAGGCCTCCCTGTCCATCACCAATGCCCGGAGTCCACCCAAACTCATGTCCATTAAGTCAATGGTGCCATCCAACCATCTCATCCTCTGTCATCCCCTTCTCCTCCTGCCCTCAATCTTTCCCAGGATCAGGGTCTTTTCAAATGCGCGGTTCTTCACATCAAATGGCCAAAGTACTGGAGTTTCACCTTCAACATCCATCCTTCCAATGAACATTCAGGACTGATCTCCTTTAGGATGGACTGGTTGGATCTCCTTGCAGTCCAAGGGACTCTCAAACGTCTTTTCCAATACCACAGTTCAAAAGCATCAATTCTTCAGTGCTAGCTTTCTTTATAGTCCAACTCTCACATCCATACATGACCACTGGGAAAACCATAGCCTTGACTAGACGGACCTTTGTTGACAAAGTAATGTCTCTGCTTTTTAATATGCTGTCTAGGTTGGTCCTAACTTTCCTTCCAAGGAGTAAGCATCTTTTAATTTCATGGCTGCAATCACCATCTGCAGTGATTTTGGAGCCCCCCCAAATAAAGTCAACCACTGTTGACTGTTTCCCCATCTATTTGCCGTGAAGTGAATACATTCTATTTGCCAGAATACACAGAAGAACTGAAAAAAAGAGTCTTAATGACCCAGATAACCATGATGGTGTGTGGTCAGTCACCTACAGCCAGGCGTCTTGGAATGTGAAGTCAAGTGGACCTTAGGAAGCATTAGTACGAACAAAGCTAGTGGAGGTGATGAAATTCCAGCTGAGCTATTTCAAATCCTAAAAGATGATGATGTGAAAGTGCTGCACTCAATATGTCAGCAAATTTGGAAAACTCAGCAGTGGCCACAGGATTGGAAAAGGTCAGTTTTCATTCCAATCCCAAAGAAAGGCAATGCCAAAGAATTGTGCAGAAACTACTGCACAGTTGCATTCATTCCACACGCTAGTAGGATTAGACTCAAAATCCTTCAAGCTAGGCTTCTGCAGTACATGAACTGAGAACTTCCAGATGTACAAGCTGGATTTATAAAGGCAGGGGAACTAGAGATCAAATTGCCAACAGCCACTGGATCTTAGAAAAAGCAAAGGAAGTCCACACACACACAAAAAAAGACAAAACATCTACTTCTGCTTCAGTGACTACATTAAAGCCTTTGACTGTGTGGGTCACAACAAACTGTGGAAAATTCTTCGATAGATGGGAATACCAGACCACCTTATCTGCCTCCTGAGAAATCTGTATGCAGGTCAAGAAGCAAATTAGAACTGGACATGAAACAACAGATTGGTTCAAAATTGGGAAAGGCATACGTCAAGAGTGCATACTGTCACTCTGCTTATTTAATGCATATGCAGAGTACACCATGCGAAATGCTGGGCTGGATGAGGCTCAAGCTACAATCAAGATTGCGAGGAAAAATATCAATAACCTCAGATATAAAGATGACACCACCCTTATGGCAGAAAGTGAAGAGAAACTCAAGAGCCTCTTGATGAAAGTGAAAGAGGAGAGTGAAAAAGTTGCCTTAAAACTCAACATTCAAAAAAATAAGATCATGGTATCTAGTCCCATCACTGCATGGCAAATAGCTGCTGCTGCTGCTAAGTCGCTTCAGTCGTGTCCGACTCTGTGCGATCCCATAGACGGCAGCCCACCAGGCTCCCCTGTCCCTGGGATTCTCCAGACAAGAACACTGGAGTGGGCTGCCATTTCCTTTTCCAATGCATGAAAGTGAAAAGTGAAAGTGAAGTCGCTCAGTCGTGTCCAACTCCTCATGACCCCATGGACTGCAGCCCACCAGGCTCCTCTGCCCATGGGATTTTCCAGGCAAGAGTACTGGAGTGGGGTGCCATTGCCTTCTCCGACTCTGGCTCTAGACCCCACCAATGTTAGGGGCAGGCCTCAAGCCCAGACCTGATGCCCAGACTCACATGTGGAAGGGCTGACACAGCTAAACTTGGGCTGTGTTCCAAGACTTTGCTGGTCACTCTGGGCTCAGAGACCTCACCTCACACACAACTACAAGGGACAACCACAACCACTGCATTGCTACCGCAGTGGTAAAAGGCCAGTGGGATTCAGATCTTTGGAAATCCTTGCTATGACTTGGTGTGAGCCAGCTTAGATTGTGAAGGTGGCAATTGCCCATCCCTGCCTCCCAGATGATTATATATACACATAAGATTTGTCAAAAGTCTACCTGTACACTTAAACTCTGTGAATGTTACTGAATGAAATAATACTTCACTGAAGTTTATTTTCTTTAAAGTCAAAATATATTTCCAGATAAATAAAAACTGAAAGAGCTTGTGGCCAGTGTAGCTGCACTAAAATAAGTACTAAATAGCTTTTTTAGGCAGAAGAAAAATGATTTTAAACTCAAACAAAATGAGAGCAACAGAAAATTTTAATACATGGTTAAATATAAATGTGTATTGACTGAACAAAACAACACTATGTTCTGGGGTTTAACATATATGTAGAATTAACATTTAAACAAGGGAAACGCTGCAAGATGGCAGAGTGGGAAAGACCCTGAACTTACCTCATTTTACAGGCACACAAAATCACAACTAAGTGCAGAACAACCATTGTTGAAAATGACTAGAACCTACCAGAAAATGTCTTCTACAACTAGAGATATAAAGATGGAAGCACAGAGAGGTAGGCAGGAGGGGCAGAGCTGCCACACAGTCAAGTCCCACATCCCCCAGTGGGCGGTCCACAAACAGGAGAGTAATTAGGACTGCATGGTCTTCCCAAAGGGGGAGAGACCCGAGCCCCATGCCAGGCTCCCCAACCTGGGAGTCCTACACAGGAAGATGAGCCCCCAGAACATCTAGCTTTGAAGGCCAGTGGGGCTTATTTTTTGAGAGTCCCATAGGGCTGCAAGAAATAGAGACCTCACTTTTAAAGGGCACATACAAAATTTCACAGGCTCTAGAACCCAGGGCAGAGGCGCCTGGGTCAAACCTACCTGCTATTCCTGGAGAGTCTCCCGGAGTGGCACAAGGCAATCACAGCTCGCCCTGGGAACACAGACACTGGCAACAGCCATTCTGGGGGGCTCTTTTACCCCATGGACACTGGTGCTGGCAAGTGTCATTCTGGAATCCTCCCTTTAGCTTATCAGCCCCAGGCCCCAGCCCCACATGGGGCTACAGGCACTGAGTGGCCTGCAGGGGCCAGTGCCGGGACAGCTCAAGCCAAGCAACTAACTGGGCATGGACACAGCCCTACCTACCAGCAGAGAGGCTGCTCTAACACTCTTAGATCCACAGCTGCCTCTGGACACAGCCCTGCCCAGCAGAGGGCCCGGAATCCAACTCTATGCACCAGTACACAGGCAGTAGAACCAAGACCATCAGGGCCCTCCAGCCAGAGACTCTGGGACTCAGCTCTATCCAGAGCAGTCTGGAACCGGCCCCAGAATCCCCAAGGCACCAGCCCCGCCCACCAGTGAGCCTGCTCTAGCCTCTCATCCAGCTCCACCCACCAGTAGGCAGACACGAGTCACAGGAAAACTACAGTCCTGCCATCTCCAGTCCTGGCCCACTCACTAGCTGTCCAGATCCTGCCCTGGGCCAGCTGGGCCCAGGACCTGCCCACTAGCAGGCCAATACAAGACTCAAGACACCCCAGACCTTGCAGTCAATTGTGTCAGGAACTGGCCCCACCCACCAGTGATCCGACACCTGCTCTGGGACCCTTCAACCCTGAAACCAGACACCAGGGTACAGCTCTGCTCACTAGTGGATGAGCAATGGCCCCTGAGAGGTCTCCTGGATCCTAACTCCACCCATCAGGACCCCGGCACAAGTATAGACCCCTGGGGGTTCTGCAGCCAGCTGCCTCATGAACCAGTCCCGCCAATGAGTTGCTAGCAGCCTCTGCACAAGGCACGAACTGGCAACCAAAGAAACCAGGGGTCAACCAAGCTCACTAGACTACCCACAGAGCGCACCACAACAGAAAGACCCATGCATCCCTCATGGGGGGAAGCCCTAGAGCATACAACTCATGTGGTGAAAGGGAAGTATCCTGGGACACAAAGGATCCCTATGAAAAGCATCTTCTTCAAGGTTGGGAAATGTAAACAACCCATCAGACACATAAAAATAAAAAAAGCAACTTAGACAAAATGAGGCGACAAAGAACATGTTCCAAATTAAGAAACAAGATAAAACCCCAGAAAAAGAACTAAGTAGACACAGACAATCTACCTGAGAAAGAGTTCAACGTAGTGATCAGAAGATGATCAAAGAACTTGGAAGAATCAATGTGCAAAACAAGAATTTAGGAGTTTTTAACAAACAGAAAATATAAAAAACCACCAAAATGGCATGAAGAACGCAATAACTAAAATGAAATAGACTAAATGATACAGAGGACTGGATCAATGAGCCAGAAGATAGTAGCAGAAATCACTGATGCTTAACATGAAAAAGAAAAAAGCATGAACAGAATGGAAGACCTCTGGGAAAACATCAAACACACTAATATTTGCATTATAGGGGTCCCAGAAGGAGAAGAAAGAGAAAATAAGGCTGAAAACAGAATTGAAGGCATACTGACTGAAACATCCCTAACTTGGGAAAGGAAACAGACATCCAGGTCCAGGAAGTACAAAGAATCCCAAACAGAATCAACCCAAAGGAAACACACCAACACCCCTTATAATTAAAATGGCAAAACACTGACGATAAAAAAAGAATATGAAGAGCAGCAAAGGAAAAAGCAACACATTATGTATATGGGAACTCCCATAAGGCTGTCAGCTGACTTTTTAGCAGAAACTCTGCAGGTCAGAAGGGAATGGCACAACATATTTAAAATGAGAGGGAAAAACCTACAACCAAGAATACTCTACCCAGAAAGTAATCAGGACAAGCCCTGTGCTGCTGGAAGGAAGCTGTGAAAGAGGAAAGTTTCCTGCACCATCGGAAGACCCCTTCCTGGTGGGGAGCGCTACAGGGACAGAAAGGGAGCTTCAGAGGCTTGGAGGAGAGTGCAGCAGCCAGTGGGCAGCAGCTGGAGCAGAGGGAGAATTGTACGGATGATCAGGGCCTCTGCCCTGCGTTCCCCAGTCTGAGACATGAGTCTACTGGGGTGGGTGGGAGCTGGGTGCTGGAACTTGGGCTTTGGAGATCAGAACCAGGGAGAAGATTGGGGTAGGCTGTGTGGAAACAGCCTGTCCTGGGGCTGGAATTCACTGAGCCTATGGCTGGGGGTGTACACAGAGGAAGCCTGGGCCATCCTAAAAGCCAGTTGCCACTGTCTGGAAAGTGTGCAGTGGGAGGGGAGGGAGCTGAATTGTAGCCTTTTCTCCTGTGCATGAGCTCATAGATGACAGGACAGTGCCTGCCCAGGCTCTAGGAGCAGTCATGAGCTATCACCACTCCAGGGGTGCTCAGGAACCACCACTGCCACCTGCCTGGACACAAGGCATGGTTGCAAGCTGCTACCACCCACCTTCACAGATTCCAGGAGTGGAGAATCCCAGGGATGGGGTAGCCTGGTGGGCTGCCATCTATGGGGTTGCACAGAGTCGGACACGACTGAAGTGACTTAGCAACTCAGCAAGAATAGCCGCTGTTCTCATCACATTCTCTTGGGGCACACCTGAGCCACCACTGCTGCCAAGAACCCCCAAACAAAGCACCAGACACCACATCTGCACACCCTCTATCAAGGGGATAATAATACATACACACTAAGAAAATAGATGACAGGCACCCATACTAAAATACAACTCTCGCACCAAATATATTAAACCCACACAAGTTACACAGGGATGTCTCCACATAGAAATAGTCCTCCCAGACCACAGTAGATAATTGTTTCTCCTAAACTCACAGAGTAAGATAAATATAAGCAAAATGAAGAAGCAAAGGAATCCAGGTAGAAAACCAAGAGCATTCCCCTGAAAGGACAAACAATAAAGCAGACCTCTTCAGTCTAATAGACACTGATTTCAAAAAGGAGAAAATGAAGATATGAAGGAATTAAGAAAGGCTATCAACAACAATGCAGAGTACTGTGACAAGGAGCCAGCAACTATAAAGAGGAACCAAGAAAAATTACATAAATCAACCGCAGGGAATTCCCCTGGTGGTCCGGTGGTTAGGGTTTGATGGGGCCTGGTTCAGTTCCTGGTTGGGGAACTGAGATCCCACAAGCCACATAGTGTGATCAAAAAAGAATAAGGAAAACTCATTTGCAGAGATGAAAGCTGCATAAAGGCAATGAATAGCACATTGAATAATGCAGAAAGATAAGTAAGTGACCTGGAAGATAGAATAATGGAAATCACCCAATCAGGATAGCAGACAGAAAGCCAAATGAATAAAAAAATCTATATAAGAGACTATGGGATAATATAAAGCATGCCAATCTATGCATGATAGGGATTCCAGAAGGGAAAGAAAAAGGGGGTCAAAAATGTATTTGAAAAATTATGGCTGAAAACTTCCTAGTCCTAAAGAAGGAAACAGATATCCAGGTACAGGAAGCACAGAGGGTCCCCAACAAGAAAAACAGGCTTACACCAAGACAAATAAAAAGGGGCAAAATTAAAGAGAGGGTTCTAAAGGCAGCAAAAGAAAAACAAAGTTAATTACAAGAGAACCCCCAATAAGGCTAACAGATGATTTTTCTGCAGAAGCACTGCAGGCCAGAAAGGAGTGGCAAGATACATTCAAAGTTCTAAAGGGGAAAAATCTGCAACCTAGGATACTCTACCCAGCAAGATTATCATTTAGAATATAAGGAAAGATAAAGAGTTTCTCGAACAAGCAAAAACTGAAAGAGTACAGCAATACTAAACCTATCCTAAAGGAAACATTGAAAGATATTCTCTAAATAGAAAAGAAGAATCCATAATAGAAAAAAAAATCACAAATGGAAAAGAAATCACTTAAACTAGATTAACACATTTTCTGTGAAAGTGATGAAAACCACAATGAAGAGCAAAAGGATGAACATGAAGATGTAAAAGAGGACCTCAAAATCATAAAATGTGGGGGCAGAAAGTCAGAAAATGTAGATTCAACCCCCACCTCGCCAAGAATGTGTTTGAGCCTATATGACTACCAATCTAAGGCAAGTAGATATAGTAAGTGGTTAACACATTTAAAAAACAGGTTAATCACATATCGAAAACACACAATAGATTCACAGAAACCAAAAAGAACATAAGTATAATACAAGAGAAAATCAAACTACCAAAGGATTAACAAAAACAGAAAGAACAAAGAAGAAATATAAAATCAATGGGAAAAGAAGGTTCCAAATGGAAATAAATACATATCTATCAATAATTAAACATCAGTGGACTAAATGTTCCAATCAAAAGACGTTTAGAGTGGTAGACTGGAAATAAAAGAAAACAAGAGTCTACAATATGCTGCCTACAAGAGATCCATTTTAGGGCAAAGGATACATACAGACTAAAACTGAAGGGGTGGAAAAAGATAATTTGTAAAAAAGAAAATGGCAACAAAGTAGGGATTGCAATAATAGTGAGACAAAATAGACTTTAAAACAAAGACTATAAAGAAAGATAAAGGACATTATAAAATGATAAAAAGATAAATACAAGAAGAGAATTTGGTACTCATCAACATATATGCACCTAATATAGGAGCACCCAAATACATAAAACCATACTAAAACATAAAGTGAGAAATTGATAGGCATACAGTAATAACAAGAGGCTCACGTCGATGGACAGATCTTCCAGACAGATAATCAATAAGGCAACAGAGATCCTAAATGATACAATAGAACAATTAGACCTAATTGATATTTTCAGGCCATTACATTCAAAAAATAGAATACACGTTCTTTTCAAGTGCACACAGAACATTCTCTAGGATTGACCACATACAAGGGCCTGAAAACAAGCCTCAAAAAATTTAAGAGTACAGAAATTATTTTAAACATCTTTTCTGACCACAATGAATCTAAAAATTAACCGCAGAAAAAGACATGAGAAAAAATTACATGGAGACTAAACAACATGGTACTAAAAAAAAAAAAATTAATGAGTCAGTAATGAAATCAAAGTGGAAACTAAAATATCCCTTGAGACAAATGACAATGGAAACACACCCATACAAAAGCTATGGGGTGCCACATGTGTAGTTCTTAGAGGGAAGTTCATAGTGATACAGGCCTTTCTCAAAAACAAGAAAAATCTCAAATAAACCACCTAAGCCACCACATAAAAGATTTAGGAAAAGAAGAACAAACAAAACCTGAAGTCAGCAGAAAGAAGGAAATAACAATAAGATCAGAGAGGAAATAAAATAGAGATTAAAAAAAAAACAAGAGCTGGTTCTTTGAAAGGATAAGCAAAATTGACAAACTTCTGGCAAAGCTTACCAAGAAGAAGAGAGAGAGAACTGAAATAAACAAATTAAGAAATAAAAAAGACATAATAACTGATACCACAGAAATTTAAAAAAAAAAAACATAAAGGAGTACTATGAGCAATTATATGCCAACAAATCTGACAACTTAGAAGAAATGGACAAGTTTCTAGAAACATGCAGCCCACCAAAACTGAATCGAGAAGAAATAGATAATTTGAAGAAACCAATTGCCAGAAGTGAAATAAAATCTGTAATTTAAAAATTCCCTATGAAGTCCAGGACCAGATGGTGTCACAGATGAATTCTACCAAACATAAGAACAACTTGTACCAAACTTTCTCAAACTCTTCCAAAAAACTGAGGAGGAGGGACACTCCTAAGGACACTCAATGAAGCCACTATCACTCTGATACCAGAACCAAAGAACCCAGAAAAACAGAAAATTATAGGCCAATATCTTTGAAGAATACAGATGCAAAAATTTTCAATAAAATATTGGGAAACAAAATCCAACAACACATAAAAAGGATCATACTCCATGACTAAGTGGGATTCATTCCAGGTTCACAATGATGGTTCAATATATGCAAATCAATCAGTATGATATACCACATAAACAAAAGAAAAGACAAAAAATACATGCTCATCTCAATAGATGCTGAAAAAGCATTTGATGAAATCCACTATTCATTCATGATAAAAACTCATCAAAGTGGGTATCAGTTCAGTTCAGCCACTCAGTCGTGTCTGACACTTTGCAACCCCATGGACTGCAGCAAGCCAGGCCTCCCTGGCCATCACAACTCCTGGAGCTTGCTCAAACTCATGTCAGTTGAGTTGGTGATGCCATCCAACCATCTCATCCTCTGTCGTCCCCAAAGTGGGTATAGAGAGAACCTATCTCAAGCTAGTAAAAGTTTTTTATGACAAACCCAGACCCAATATAATACTCAATGGTGAAGAGCTGAAAACTTTCCTGCTAAAATCTGGAACAAGACAGTTCAGTTCAGTCACTCAGTCGTGTGAAACTCTTCGCGACACCATGAACCGCAGCACGCCAGGCCTCCCTGTCCAACACCAAAATCTGGAGTTTACCCAAACTCATGTCCATTGAGTTGGTAATGCCATCCAACCATTTCATCCTCTGTCATCCTCTTCTTCTCCTGCCCTCAATCTTTCCCAGTATCAGAGTCTTTTCAAATGAGTCAGTTCTTCACATCAGGTGGCCAAAGTATTGGAGTTTCAGCATCAGTCCTTCCAATGAACATGCAGGATCAATTTCCTTTAAGATGGACTGGTTGGATCTCCTTGCAGTCCAAGGGACTCTCAAAAGTCTTCTCCAACACCACAGTTCAAAAGCATCAATTCTTCAGTGCTCAGCTTTCTTTACAGTCCGACTCTCACATCCATACATGACCACTGGAAAAACCAAAGCCTTGACTAGATGGACCTTTGTTGACAAAGTAATATCTCTGCTTTTGAATATGCTGTCTAGGTTGGTCATAACTTTCCTTCCAAGCAGTAAATGTCTTTTAATTTCATGGCTGCAGTCACCATCTGCAGTGATTTTGGAGCCCTAAAACATAAAGTCAGCTACTGTTTCCACTGTTTCCCCATCTACTTGCCAGGAAGTGATGGGACTGGATGCCATGATCTTAGTTTTCTGAATGTTGAGCCAACTTTTCACTCTCCTCTTGCACTTACATCAAGAGGCTCTTTAGTTCTTTTCACTTTCTGACATAAGAGTGGAGTCATCTACATATCTGAGGTTATTGATATTTCTCCTAGCAATCTTGATTCCAGCTTGTGTTTCTTCCAGCCCAGCGTTTCTCATGATGTACTCTGCATAGAAGTTAAATAAGCAGGGTGACAATATACAGCCTTGACGTACTGCTTTTCCTATTTGGAACCAGTCTGTTGTTCCATGTCCAGTTCTAACTGTTGCTTCCTGACCTGCATACAGATTTCTCAAGAGGCAGGTCAGGTGGTCTGGTATTCCCATCTCTTCCAGAATTTTCCACAGTTTATTGTGATCTACACAGTGAAAGGCTTTGGCATAGTCAATAAAGCAGAAGTAGATGTTTTTCTGGAACTCTCTTGCTTTTTCGCTGATCCAGCAGATGTTGGCAATTTGATCTCTGGTTCCTCTGCCTTTTCTACAACCAGCTTGAACATCTAGAAGTTCACGGTTCCCGTATTGCTGAAGCCTGGCTTGCAGAATTTTGAGCATTACTTTACTAGCGTGTGAGATGAGTACAACTGCCCGGTAGCTGAGCATTCTTTGGCATTGTCTTTCTTTGGGATTGGAATGAAAACTGACCTTTTCCAGCCCTGTGGCCACTGCTGAGTTTTCCACAATTGCTGACATATTGAGTGCAGCACTTTCACAGCATCATATTTTAGGATTTAAAATAGCTCCACTGGAATTCCATCACCTCCACTAGCTTTGTTCGTAGTGATGCTTTCTAAGGCCCACTTGACTTCACATTCCAGGATGTCTGGCTCTAGGTAAGTGATCACACCTTCGTGATTATCTGGGTCGTGAAGATCTTTTTTTGTACAGTTCTTCTGTGTATTCTTGCCACCTCTTCTTAATATCTTCTGCTTCTGTTGAGTTCACACCATTTCTGTCCTTTATTGAGTCCATGTTTGCATGAAATGTTCCCTTGATACCTCTAAGTTTCTTGAAGAGATCTCTAGTCTTTCCCTCTCTATTGTTTTCCTCTATTACTTTGCACTGATCACTGAGGAAGCCTTTCTTATCTCTCCTTGTTATTCTCTGGAACTCCACATTCAAATGGGTATATCTTTCCTTTTCTCCTTAGCTTTTCACTTCCCTTATTTTCACAGCTATTTGTAAGGCCTCCTCAGACAGCCATTTTGCTTTTTCGCATTTCTTTTTCTTGGGGATGGTCTTGATCCCTGTCTCCTGTACAATGTCACTAACCTCCATCCATAGTTCATCAGGCACTCTGTCTATCAGATCTAGTCCCTGAAATCTATTTCTCACTTCCACTGTATAATCATAAGGGATTTGATTTAGGTCATACCTGAATGATCTAGTGGCTTTCCCCACTTTCTTCAATTTAAGCCTGAATTTGGCAATAAGGAGTTCATGATCTGAGCCACAGTCAGCTCCCAGTCTTGTTTTTGCTGACTGTATAGAGCTTCTCCGTCTTTGGCTGCAAAGAATATAATCAATCTGATTTCAGTGTTGGCCATCTGGTGATGTCCATGGATGCCTATTATCACCTCCTCCATTCAACGTAGTATTGGAAGACCTAGCCACAGCAATCACGCAAGAAAAAGAAATAAAAGGTATCAAAACTGGAAGGGAAGAGATAAAATCACCATTATCTGTAAATGATATGATACTATATATAGAAAACTCTAGAGACTTCACACAAAAACTACTACAACTGATATATTCAGCAAAGTATCAAGATAACAAGATTGACATGTAGAAATCAGTTGCATTTCTTTACACCAACAATGAAATATCAGAAAGACAATGCAAAAAAAGGTCTTTAAAACTGAAACCCCCAAAATAAAATACTTAGGAATAAAGCTAACCAAGAAGGTGGAAGACTTACATCCTGAGAACCATAAAACATTAATAAAGGAAATTCAAGATGATTCAAAGAAAAGACATCCCATGTTCTTGGAAGAATATTGTTAAAATAGCCATGCCACCCAAAGCAATCTACAGATTTAATGTGATCCGTATCAAATTACTCACAACATTTTCCACAGAACTAGAATAATCCTTAAAATTTATATGGAACCATAAAAGACCCAGAGTTGCCAGAGCAATCGTAAAGAAAAAGAAAAAAAGCAGGAAGCATAACCATCCCAGACTTAAGACAATACTGCATAGCTACAGTAATCAAAACAGCATGGTATCAGCAGAAAAACAGACATATGGATCAATGGAACAGAACTGAGAGCCAGAAATAAACCTGAACACCCATAGTCAATTAATCTTCAACAAAGGAGGCGAGACTATACAATGGGAAAAGGACAGTCTCTTCAAGTGGTGCTGGGAAAGTTAGACAGCTGCATGTAAATTAATGAATATACAATACACCCTCTCACCATACACAAAAAGAAACACAAAATGGCTTAAACACTTAAACATAAGACATGATACCATAAAACTCCTAGCAGAGAACACAGGCAAAACTTCTGATACAGATCATACCAATGTTTTCTTAGATCAGTCTCCCAAGGCAACAGAAATGAAAACAAATGGGACCTAGTCAAACTTACAAGCTTCTGCACAGCAAAGGAAACCATAAACAAAATGAAAAGACAATGTACAGAATGGGAGAAAATGCTTGCAAATGATGGGACAGACAAGGATTTAGTTTTCAAAATAGACAAATAGCTTATACAACTCAACAACAAAAGCAAACAACCCAATTGAAAACTGTGCAGAAGACCTAAATAGACTTTTCTCTGAAAAAGAAATACAGATGGTTGATAGACACATGAAAAGATGCTCAACATTGCTAATTATTAGAGAAATGCCAATCAAAACTACAATGAGGTACCACCTCACACCACTCAGAATGGCCATCATGAAAAAGTCTACAAATAACAAAACAACGGAGAGAGTATGGAGAAAAGGGAACCCTCCTATACTGTTGGTGAGAATGTAAGTTGGTGCAGCCACTGTGGAGAACAATATGGGGGCTCCTCAGAAAACTAAAAATAGAATTACCATATGATCCAGCAATCCCACTCCTAGGCATATGACCAGAAAATACTATAATTCAAAAAGATCCATACACCCCTATGTTCACACCAGCACTGCTCACAACAGCCAAAGCATGGAAACAACCTAAATGTCCATTGACAGATAGATGGATAAAGAAGATATGGTACACATATACTATGGTACACATATATATGGTACATATGTACATGGTACACAATGGAATACTAGTCAGCCATTAAAAAGAGTGAAATACAGATGGCCATTTGCAGCAACATGGATGCAACTAGAGATTATCACACAAAGTCAGTCAGACAGACAAGCACTGTATGATATGACTTATACATGGAATCTAAAATAGGACTCAAATGAATCTACGAAACACAGAAGAACCATGAAGACAGAGAGCAGACTGGTGGCTGCCAAGGCGGAGAGGGAGCAGGGTAAGGGTAGACTGAGAATTCGGAATCAGCAGATGTAAGCTTTTATACACAGAATGGACAGACAACAAGGTCCTACTGTATAGCACAGACAACTATGTCTGATATCCTATGATAAACCATAACGGAAAATATAAAAAAGAATGCATATATATGCATAAATAAATCACTTTGCTATACAATAGTAACCATACAATATTGTAAATCAATTATGTTTCAATGTTTTTTTAAAAAGGAGAAATACTGATGTCATTCTTCATGGAACTAGAGCATATACTTCTGAAATATGTATGGAAAAACAAAATATCCTGAATAGCTAAAACAACCTTGAAAAAGAATAGAACTGAAGGAATCCCACTCCCTGACTTCAAACAAGGCTATGTAATCAAAAGTAATCAAAAGAGCATGGTACTGGCACACAAATATATAGATCAATGGAACGAGAATAGAGAGCCTAGAAATAAACCCATACACTTACAGTCAATTATTTTATGACAAAGAAGGCAAGAATACACAATGGATAAAAGACAAGTCTCTTCAATAACTGGTTCTGGGAAAACTGGACAGCTACACACAAAAGAATGAAATTTAGAACATTCTCTAACACTATATGGGACTTTCCAGGTGGCTCTGTGATAAAGAATTCACCTGCCATGTAAAAGGCCACAGGAGATGCAGGTTCCATCCCTGGGTCAGGAAGATCCCCTGGAGGAGGAAATGATACTCCAGCATTCTTGCCAGGATAATCCCATGGACAGAGGAGCTTGGCAGGCTCCAGTCCACGGGGTTGCAAAGAGTCAGACACAACTGAGTGACTGAGCACACACACACACTATCACCATATAGAAATGTAGATTTTAAATGAAGTAAAGACCTAAATGTAATACCAGGAACCAAACAACTCCTAGGAGAAAACATAGATGGAATACACTTTGATGTAAATCACAGCAATTTTTTTCTTGGATCTGTCTCCTAAAGCAAAGGAAATAAAAGCAGAAATAAACAAATGGGACACACTTAAACTTAAGAGCTTTTGCACAGCAAAGGAAACCATCAACAAAACAAAAAGACAATCTACTGAATTGGGGGAAAACATTTACAAATAATAATGGGCTGGCCAAAAAGTTTATTTGTGTTCTACAAGATGTTATAGAAAATTCTGAACAGACATCTTGGCCAACCCAATCTAACTCATGGTGTGTTAATATACAAAATGTACAAATAGCTCATGCTATTCCACATCAAAAACCAAACAAGTCAGGCTTCCCTGGCAATCCAGTGGTTAAGACCCTGTGCTTCCACCGCAGAGGATACAGGTTCTACCCCTGGCTGGGGAACTGAGATCCCAAAAAGCTTCATGACTTGGCCAAAATAACAAACAAAAAACCCACAAACAATCCATATTTAAAATGAGCAGAAGAGTTGAAGAGACATTTTTTCCAAAGAAGACATGGATGGCCCACAGGCATATGAAAAGATGCTCAACATCATTAATCAGAGAAATGTATATTAAAACCACCAAGAGATATCACCTCCTACCTGGCAGAATGGTTGTCATCACACAGAACACAAATAACAAATGCTGGCAAGGATGTGGTAAAAGAGAACCCTTGTATAAGCTACACCTTAAAGAAAATGACAGGATTTAATTCACCCAAGTACTTTCACTTTCACTTTCAAGAAATGATATATTAGATACAAACTAATCAAAAGAGACCTGGTAGAGCTACATTAAAATTAAGGAAGAATTTAAGGGAAGAAATGTTACTAGAGGTAAAGGAACATTTCATAATGGTACAATAATTAATTCTAAAAATGTCATAGAAACTTAATTTTGTATACACATGGTAACTGATTTTCAAAATATATAAACCAAAAATTAACAAACATAAAAAGGAAGTATATACAAATCCACAATCAATGAGGATTTTCAAACAGTGAAAGTCACTTAGTCTTGTCTGACTCTATATAGTCCATGGAATTCTCCAGGCAGAATACTGGAGTGGGTGGCCTTTCCCTTCTCTAGGGATCTTCCCAACCCAGGGTTCAAACCCAGGTCTCTTGCATTGCAAGCGGATTCTTTACCAGCTGAGCCACAAGGGAAGCCCTTGCAAACAGTGAAGGACTTTAATACATTTCTCAGAATAACTGAAAGAATAGACCACAAAGAAGAAACAGAATATGGAGAATATGAACAAAATGATCAATAAGTCTGTCTAGACTGAAATCTACAGAACACCACAGCCAACAGCAACAGAATGTCCAGCATTTAGAATGCATGTTGAGTGTCCAAAGCTGACCAATCTACAGGACCATAAAGCACATTCTGAAGAAATTTTAAAGAACTGAAATCATTCAGAACATGTTCTTTGACCACAAAATTTAAAAAATACTTAGAAAATTTCCAAAATCATAAGTCAAGGGAGAAATAAAAGCAGAAATTAAAAAATACTTTGAATTGCATAATAATGAAAATACAACTTATCAAAATTTGTGGGATATGATTTAAAAAGTCATAGAAATGTATAGCCTTATATGCATATGTTAGAAAGGAAAAACAAAAAACTGTCATATTATTTATACTGTGCTTTTAATTTATTATTATACCAGGCATATTTACTCTTGTTTATAAATATTCTTTGCAAAGATTTTAAAAAAATAAATGAAATTTCATAAGGATGGTATTCTAATTTGTTCAGGCAGTTTCTTATATACATATATATGTATGTATACATTCAGTTCAGTTAAGTCACTCAGTCGTGTCTGACTCTTTGCAACCCCATGAACTTCAGCACACCAGGCCTCGCTGTCCAACACCACCTCCCAGAGTCCACCCAAACTTATGTCCATTGAGTCGGTAATGCCATCCAATAATCTCATCCTCTGTTGTCCTCTTCTCCTCCTGTCCTCAATCTTTCCCAGCATCAGGGTCTTTTCAAATGAGTCAGCTCTTTGCATCAGGTGGCCAAAGTATTGGAGTTTCAGCTTCAACATCAGTGCTTCCAGTGAACACCCAGGACTGATCTCCTTTAGGATGGACTGGATCTCCTTGCACTCCAAGGGACTCTCAAGAGTCTTCTCCAACACCACAGTTCAAAAGCATCAATTCTTCAGTGCTCAGCTTTCTTTACAGTCCAACTCTCACATCCATACATGACTACTGGAAAACCATAGCCTTGAATAGACAGACCTTTGTTGGCAAAGTAATATCTCTGCTTTCGAATATGCTGTCTAGGTTGGTTATAACTTTCCTTCCAAGGAGTAAGCGTCTTTTAATTTCATGGCTGCAATCACCATCTGCAGTGATTTTGGAGCCCAGAAAAACAAAGTCAGCCACTGTTTCCACTGTTTCCCCATCTACTTGCCATGAAGCAATGGGACCAGATGCCATGATCTTAGTTTTCTGAATGTTGAGCTCTAAGCCAACTTTTTCACTCTCACTCTCATAAAGAGGCTCTTTAGTTCTTCTTCACTTTTTGCCATAAGGGTGGTGTCTTCTGCATATCTGAGGTTATTGATATTTCTCCCGGCAATCCTCATTCCAGATTGTGCTTCCTCCAGCCCAGCGTTTCTCTTAACTGTATATAAGTTAAATAAGCAGGGTGACAATATACAGTCTTGATATACTCCTTTTCCTATTTGGAACCAGTCTGTTGTTCCATGTCCAGTTCTAACTGTTGCTTCCTGACCTGCATACAGATTTCTCAAGAGGCAGGTCAGGTGGTCTGGTATTCCCATCTCTTTCAGAGTTTTCCACAGTTTATTGTGATCCACACAGTCAAAGGCTTTGGCATAGTCAATACAGCAGAAATAGATGTTTTTCTGAACTCTCTTGCTTTTTCAATGATGCAGGGATGTTGGCAATTTGATCTCTGGTTCCTCTGCCTTTTCTAAAGCCAGCTTGAACATCTGGAAGTTCACGTATTGCTGAAGCCTGGGTTGGAGAATTTTGAGCATTACTTTACTAGCGTGTGAGATGAATGCAATTGTGCAGTAGTTTGAGCATTCTCTGGCATTTTCTTTCTTTGGGATTGGAATGAAAACTGACCTTTTCCAGTCCTGTGGCCACTGCCATTTACACATATTATAAATAGCCATATACACTAAGAAGAAAACTCAGAAATCTATCGAAACATTGCCATTACATTTGGGTGACAAGATTACAGGTGAGTTTCATTACTTAGATTTTGGGAGGCATATTCCAAATTATCTTTGATAGGGAGCATCTCATTTTTTAAATGAGAAAAAAAATATTTAGCCCATCCCAAGTACTTAGGTTTAACTCTCAGGAACACTGCTGCAGACTTTTGACAAGTTTTTGAGCTTGCTGTCAACCAGTACTCTCCAGCAGTTCTGTGTCCTAGTAACTTGTCTCTTTAGAAGAGCAAGCAGGTAAGGACAAGCCCACATCAGTGCAGGCGCCTGTGCTCTCTGGCTGCCACCGTGGTCTCCTTTGCTGGCCAGTCACCAGGAGAAACTGGAGGGGAGGGGTGTGAAGGGGTAGAAAGAAAGCCACACCTCCAGCGGAGAGTGATCCCAAGGCAGTCTTATCACAGAAGGGTAGGTTGTGATGCCTTCCCAACTGAAGAAGTAGACTGTGAGGGTGAGCTCCCAGAGAGGGAGCACCTCGTGTTCATTCCTGTCTCCATTTTCACTCATCATGTATTTATGGAACATACAGGACACATATGTCAATAAAATCAACTACCCTTGCCCTCAGGGGGCTTACAGAGAAGACAGTGTAACCAACACAAACCAATCAGACCACCAAATGCAAAGAAAACAGATTAACAGCTGAAACAGCTGATACGAGGCTGAAAACGGTGGAAACCAAGCAAAGATTTTGGAATGTGGTGAACATGGATCCCCAGAATGGAAGGAGGGCTGTGTCAGCCAAAAGTCTGGGAAGGCAGGTGAGGCCAGGGGTTTAGAGGGCACGTGGGCTGACGCACCATCAGGCCACCAGGACGCTTCACAGAAAGAACTCACTTTAAAAGGAGTCCCACATCTGGAGAACAACCAGGACCCGTGGGTAGAGACTGACTTCTATTCCAGTAAAACCACAAACATAGGCATATGCATACAGAGCCACACACACACATATGCACACACATTCAGTTTCACTTTCCAAAGAGGGATTTATCATAAGCCTGCTCCTTTCTGCCCTTTCTACTACCCAGGGGATCCAGAAAGGAAATGTGCTTTCTCTGGTAACTGCAATGCTAAGATAAAAGAGATTTCATAAGAAAGTTCATCCATTTCTGATGTTTCATTCAATGTTTTAATAATTTTCCTCAAATATAAAAGCAATACCTGCTCACTGTGGAAATTTGGAATTAAAAAAGTTTAGAGAAACAAAGCTGCCCATCACCCACTGTTAACATTTTGGAGTATTTTCCCTTTCTGCTTTTCTCTATATTCAGTTACACTGATCTTTTTTGCATAATTGGCATCACACTATATGTAGTTGGTGTACCTCTGCCAAGGCCCCCTTTTGAGCTGCAGAAGCTCATTTCTGACAGTTGCTTTGCTTTCCCTGGTTTTTATTTTATAAAGAGTAAGAACCACCTGCCACTCTGCTGTTTTCAAACCTCACACCTGAGAAATTCCATGTGTCAAACCGAGGATCAAAACTGATGACAAATGGTAGCCCCTTCCTAGGCTCAGCCCTGCCTGCCTGAACTGCCAGGGCAAATCTGGACACTACCTGGCAGCCTCCACCAGCTCCCAGTCACACGACGACAAGCTATCCATCAGACAGGCCTGCGGAAGGGCTGCAGCGGGCAGGCGGTGGCGGGGGATGGTGGGTGCTGGGCAGACTCTGGGAGGCTGCATCCTCAGGCATCCTTCTCAGGAAACCCAGTGTCAAACCTGTGCTGCTCAGAGGTCCCAACAGGGCACCAACAGTAATCACTAACCCTGCAGAAGCATTTCACTATGGGCCCAGTGTTGACTGAACACTTCCACTCACTGCAGGAAGCCGGATAATGTAAGGGTTCAATGTGGTCTCTGGAGCCAGAGGCCTGAGTTCAGACGTGCGTCCACTGCTCATGAGCAAGTCAGCCATCCTCTTGTGTCTCGGTTTCCTCCAAGTCTCTGACAGTTCTACATCCAAGTGTTGTAGGATTGAGTTTGTGGTCACTAAGTGCCTAGACCTCATTTAACCCTCTCTGTTCTCTCACTCAATCCTTAGACCAGCCAGAGGCGGCAGAAGTCACTGTTACCCCTGATTTACAGTGAGGACACTGAGGCACGTGGAGGGTACGCAGTGCCCCCGTCACAGAGGTTGCGGCACGGTTGGGCAGATGGACCCAGAACAAGGGACTACAGGAGTGACTGAGAAATGCCCAGAGTCAAGTCTGTCTGTAGCTCTCCCGAGGGCTTCCCTGGCCCCACTGGAGCCCTCTGTAGTGGAAGGTGACAAAGAGAAGTGGCAAGAGCCTCTGTCTAGCAGGCGGTTTGGATCCAAGACACTACAGAGATGCCGAGCCCTTAAAACTCACAGCACACAAGCTCCAGGGGAAGAACTGCCCAGTTGCTGAGCGTCACCCAGGTGTGCCACCCCATTCCATTCATCCTTAGAACAAGGCCCAAACAGAGATCAGTTCAGCATTCCCTGGAGACACTGACAAACACGGCCACTCAGCAGCAGTTTTGTTCTGTGCACAATCATCTGGCAGAGCCCGAGTGCAGAGGTCACCCTGCCCACAGAGTGGTATGAATACTGACTCCCAGGAGGAGCAGACACTTGGGCCCCCATCCCAACTGAAGAGGGTGTGGGGGCTGGAGTGAGCACAGAAACCTTGAGGAAATCATTTCCCAATATCCACGTGATCTCATTCTTTTCTTACACACCCAAGTGTTGGGAATCACATATATATGTATTTCAAAATAAATGGCACAGCTTTCTGAAAGTTGGTTTTTTTTTGTAACACCAGCAGATAAGATTCCCAACAGCAGATAAGATCCCTAGGCCTTAAAACATTCTTTAGCAGTGTGGAAGATGCTAACATAGAGTCAGGCCACCCTACAACCATTTCTGCTGCTGACTTTTTCTACTTTTTCTGCATTCAGGCTGGAAACAAATACAAACATAAGCAAAATCAAGGCCAGCCTTGCTGGCATCCAGGTGCTGTGGCATTTGGCTCAGGGCCATCCGCCTCTGTCCCTATTCCGATCGCCACCTCCCTAAGCTCCAGTCATTTCCGGAAATGTGAGTCCTCACACGGGCTGCCGTTCACTACACTCTGGAACCTTGGAGGCCACAGTAAAACGTCAGTGATTAACTTTCAGGATATAACTTGATTGATCACAGGACAGTTTCACAGACTCTCCTACCCACTCCTTGACAAAGAACACTGGGAGAGAAGAGTGTTGCTCATCAAGCAGTTTGGATTCTCCTCCCAGGTACCAGGTAGGATTACACATTATTGAAGTTACCTGCTCTGACTCATGATACATGAGCAGAAGTGGAACGAGTTACTCAGCATGGTTGCAAAATTTGTCAGCATACAATTCTCCTTTTCCTTTGGCACCGGGACCAGCGACATTCCAGCCAGTGGTTGCTCCATCCACCTGGCCCATAGGCAACCACAGTAAGGAGAGCCTCTGCTAACATGTGATGGGCATAGAGTGTGAACAAGAAACAAAGCTCTGATTTTTTGAGCTGCTGAGATTTTGTAATTACCCATTACTGCAGCACAACCTAACCTGGCCTGAAGATACCATTATTTGGGGTAAGAAAAGCACTTAACACACTAAGAAGCTGAGGCCCAGAGGGGTGAAGTGAGTTATCAAGGGCCAGACAGTTGGCTGGAGGCAGAACAGAAGGCTTGGAATACAGCCTGCAGCCCTCTCCCTGCCTTCACACGGCACCAGTTTCTATAGGACAGAGAGCCAGGACATTAAAGAACCACTCGCAATAAAGATAAAGCCACGGGTTTCCCTGGTGGTCCAGCGGTTAAGGATCTGCCTGCCAGTGCCAGGGGCACAGGTTCGATCCCTGGTTGGGGAAGATCCCACATGCCGCGGGGTGGCTGGGCTTGTGCTCCACAATTACTGAGCCTAAGTGCCACAGCTATGGAGCCCACTCATCTGGGGCCCGTGCCCTGCAACAGAGGCCACTGCAATGAGAAGCCTGCACACCTCAACCAGAGAATATCCCCTGCTTGCCACAACTAGAGAAAGCCTGTGTGCAGCCACAAAGACCCAGCACAGCCAGAAATAAATATTGTTTAAAAAATAAGAGATAAAACCACTACAACTTTTTTCTTCAGATGCCATAAAACTGACTTTAGAATTAAATTAAAATTCAGTATCATTTCCCACCTACTTCAGACTTAAAAATAACCTATACAAGAAAATTGGAGAAGGCAATGGCACCCCACTCCAGTACTCTTGCCTGGAAAATAACATGGATGGAGGAGCCTGGTGGGCTACAGTCCATGGGGTCGCTAAGAGTCGGGCACGACTGAGCAACTTCACTTTCACTTTTCACTTTAATGCATTGGAGAAGGAAATGGCAACCCACTCCAGTGTTCTTGCCTGGAGAATCCCAGGGACGGGGGAGCCTGGCGGGCTGCTGTCTATGGGGTCACACAGAGTCAGACACGACTGAAGCGACTTAGCAGCAGCGGCAGTAGCATACAAGAAAATACTAATTTATTTAAAGCAGGGGGAGGCATACAGCAAGCCATACATTCTCTTCTTATGTACTGGACTGGCTGTGTCTGCTTGTTGGGGTCCTGCATCACCTCATTCCACACAGCTACTTGCCCCACATCAGAAAAACCTCAGCCACTCAACCCAGTCCACCACCACCACTCCTGTTAGAGTCATTGGCTAGGAATCATAAAAGATAAAAAGACATGATTAATGATTAAAGAAAAAGAATGTGGTGGAGCTCCATGTATTGAAAGAAAGATCTTTAAGACATACTGTCATTTGAAAAATCCAAGTTGCAGAAAGAGTACAATAACATAATTTTCCCACATCCTCTGCCCTACAGACATGCAAAACATATATTTTCTACAAGCACACATCTGTGAACATAAATGCAAAGAAAAACACCTGGAAAAAGACATACTTTATGAAAAGAGACAGTACTTCCAGACAGGCAAGGGCATAAAGGATTGGTATAGTACTTTTATTCATAACATTTTACTTTTTTATAAGACTATATACTTGCATAATTTAAAGTTAAACTTTAAATAAGCCTTTTTAATTATTGGGGCATCTTAGGAAAACTTGAGGCAGGCTAATGCAACACTCCCAGCAATCACCATCTTTTAATGAACTCCGAGTTTCAGCTCACCCTCTTAGGGAAAAATGCTGAGTCTCCATTAAACTAAATGACAATCCACTAAAATCAAACACACTCGGATGGAACGGTATGACTCCTTCTGTGCACCTGTCAATAAACAGAATGCTCCTCTTGGTTTGGTGAAATATCATAGTCAGACTTGATGGGTTTTGGATGGGAACATTTTTGTTTTCAATTTAGTAGGAGCCTGTCAACTAACGTTATTACTGCTGAACCTGGTTTGAGATACAGCATGTAAGATGAAAAATCAAGCCCTACAAAAACAAAATGGAGCAAAAGAGTCAACAGAACTGACTTTTAAGTAGATATTTTTAAACCTTAAAACTGTTTAACCTTAAGTAACATTGAAAAAAATGATTCATAATTACCACAAGTCTTTTCATTTCCTTTGTCTTATTTTTCTTTTCATGTAATCCAAGCCACTGAACACTTTAAAATAACATGGACCAGCTTCCTTCTGTGTAACATTCTGACCCTGAGTGATGTTTTCATTTTGATGGATGATGTCAAAGGTGCCTTATACTTTCCATCAATATCTCCTCCCCACCTAAATGGCTATCATTACTAATGAAACCTCTTTAGATTTTTCCTTTCTTTCTGCTTAAAAAAAAAATCATATTGCCAGGATCTATCCAGAAAATGCCATCTCTGGCAGAGCCACATTAGCCATACATGATGTGGATATACAAAACATTCTGTCTGCACATTCCTGGACAATAGGAATTGATCATTGCTGTTTACTTACTGAACTCAGATTTAAGATAATGTAAAATAAAGCCATCCTTCTCTGCTTACCTCAAATAGATACCTGCCTACTTCAGAGATGACATTCCTCAGATTACAAAAAGGCAACAAAAACAGGCTCTGCTGGGGCTTCCCTGGCGGCTCAGTGGTCAAGAATCCAGTAGCCAACACAGGAGATACAGGTTCAATCCCTGATCTTGCAAGACCCCACAGGCCGCGGAGCAACTAGGCCTGTGCACCACGACTACTGAGCCTGTGCTCTAGAGTCTGGGATGCACAGCTGCTGAAGCCCAAGGGCCACAGCGCCTGTGCCCCGCAGCAGGGGAAGCCATCGCAGCGAGGCAACGAGAGTGCGGCCCACACCCTCCGCAAGGAGAGAAAAGCCCACGCTGCAATAAAGACCCAGCACAGCCCAGAATAAAACAGAATCCTTGTTTAAAAAAGGTTCTGCCAGGAGGCCACACCTGAGGCAAGGGATGGGGTCGGTGTTCTCAAGGTCTGCCCAGAGGAGGACTTCTTGTGGGGGGTCTGCCTTGTTCAATCAGTAATGTCACACTGAGTGCCACTGAGTGCCAGCTCCTGAAGAGATCAAGCCCTGAGCCTTTGGAGTGGAGCACTGACTCCAAGACCCTAGACTACCAGAGAACTAACCCTAGGGAGTATCAAATAGTGAGAACTCACACAAAAGAAACCACATGAATACAAGACCCTGCATCACCCAACCACCAGTTGCACGCTGTGCAGGATGCCTCATCTAAACAACAAAGAAAACAAAAATACAAACCATATCATCAGCATACAGGATAACCACCGCACCCCAGCCTTTGCCCATCAGAGGAAAAACAAACAAACAAAAACTCAGCACAAATCTCACCCTATATGAAGCTCACACAAACCACTGGACCAACCTTAGCAGGGCAGAAACCAAAAGGAAGAAAGAATTCAACCTTCTTCAAGGAAAGAAATCAACTTTCCTTGAAGCCTGGGAAAAGGAGACCTCAAACCCAATAAGTTAAAAAAAATAATAATAATGAAAAGGCAGAGACATACTGCACAAATGAAGGAACAAACTAGAAACAGAGAAGTCCAAATAAATCAAGAGGAAATAGGCAAACTACCTGAAAAAGAATTAATTTATTATTCTTTGATAATAAAGATGATCAAAAACCTTGAAAACAAAATGGAGAAAATACAAGAATCAATTAACAAAGACCTAGAAGAATTAAAGAATAAACATACGGACACAAACAACAGAATTACAGAAACTAAAAATACTCTAGAAGGAATCAATAGCGAATATCTGAAGCAGAAGAACAAATCAGTGAGCTGGAAGATAAAATGGTGGAAATAACTTCTCACGAGCAGAATAAAGTAAAAAGAATAAAAAGAACTGAAGACAGTCTCAGAGACCTCTGGGGCCATATCAAATGCACCAACATTCAAATTATAGGGGTCCCAGAAGAAGAAGAGAAAAAG
The DNA here is from genome assembly GCF_016772045.2 of Ovis aries. Classification (NCBI taxonomy): domain Eukaryota; kingdom Metazoa; phylum Chordata; class Mammalia; order Artiodactyla; family Bovidae; genus Ovis; species Ovis aries. Next base: position 67,376,701 of record NC_056057.1, on the reverse strand, counting down.
AAAGGGTATGAGAAAAATTTGAAGAGATTATAGTTGAAAAATTCCCCAACATGGAAAAGGAAACAGTCAATCAAGTCCAAGAGGCACAAAGAGTCCCATACAGGATAAACCCAAGGAGAAACATGCCAAGACACATACTAATCAAACGAACAAAGACTAAACACAAAGAAAGAATATTAAAAGCGTCAAGGGAGAAGCAACAAGTAACATACAAGGGAAACCCCATACGCTTAACAGCTGATCTTTCAGCAGAAACTCTGCAGGCCAGAAGGGAATGCCAGGATATATTTAAAGTACTGAGAGGAAAAAATCTACAACCAAGATTACCGTACCCAACAAGCATCTCATTCAAAATTGATGGAGAAATAAATAGCTTTCAGACAAGCAAAAGTTAAGAAAATTGAGTACCACCAAACCAGCTTTACAAAAAATGTTAAAGGGACTTATGTAGCCAAGAAATACAAGAGAAGAAAAAAGATCTACAAAATCAATGGAAAACAATTAAGAAAATGGCAATAGGAACATATATATCAATAATTACTTTAAATGTAAATGGATTAAATGCTCCAACCAAAAGACACAGACTGGCTGAATGGATACAAAAACAAGACCCATATATATGCTGTCTACAAGAAACTCATTTCAGATCTCAAGACACATATAGACTGAAAGTGAGAGGATGGAAAAGTATATTCCATGCAAATGGGAAGCAAAAGAATGCTGGAGTAGCAATCCTCATATCAGACAAAATAGACCTTAAAATAAAGAAGATTACAAGAGATAAGGAAGGACACTACATAATGATCAAGGGATCAACCAAGAGGAAACATAACAATTGTAAATATCGATGCACCTCAATATATAAGACAAACACTAACAGACATAAAAGGAGAAACTGACAATAACACAGTAATAGCAGGAGATCTTAACACCCCACTCACACCAATGGACAGATCATCAAAACAGAAAATTAATAAGGAAACACAAGTCTTAAATGATACATTAGATGAGATGGATCTCATTGATATCTTCAGGACATTCCATCCAAATGCAAAAGAATACATCTTCTTCTCAAGTGCACATGAAACATTCTCCAGGATAGACCACATCTTGGGTCCCAAATCAAGCCTCACTAAATTTAAGAAAATTGAAACTGGATCAAGCCATCTTCTCCGACCACAATGCTATGAGACTAGATATCAATTACAAGAAAAAAACTGTAAGAAACACAAACACATGGAGATTAAACAACATGTTTCTAAGGAACCAGCAGGTTACTGAATAAATCAAAAGGAAAATAAAAAGATTTCTAGAAACAAATGACAATGAAAACATGACAACTCAAAACCTATGGGATGCAACAAAAGCAGTTCTAAGAGGGAAGTTTATAGCAATGCAATCCTACTTCAAGAAACAAGAAAAACATCGAATAGACAACCTAACTTTACACCTAAAACAACTGGAAAAGAAGAACAAAAAAACACCAAAGTTAGTAGAAGGAAAGAAATCATAAAGATCCAAGCAGAAATAAATGAAAAAGAAATGAAAGAAACAATTGTAAAGATTAATAAAACTAAAATCTGGTTCTTTGAGAAGACAAACAAAATTGATAAACCTTTAGCCAGACTCATCAAAAAAAAAAAGAGAGAGAGAGAGAAGACTCAAATCAACAAAATTAGAAATGAAAAAGGAGAGGTTACAGCAGACAATGCAGAAATGCAAAGATTATAAGAGACTATTATGAACAACTATATGGGAATAAAGTGGATAACCTGGAAGAGATAGACAGATTCCTAGAAAGTTCAATCTTCTAAGAATGAACCAGGAAGAAATAGAAATTATGAACAACCCAATTACAAGCATTGAAATTGAAGCTGTGATCAAACGCCTCCCAAAAAACAAAAGCCCAGGACCAGATGGCTTCACAGGAGAATTCTGTCAAACATATAGAGAAGAGCTAATGCCTATCCTTCTAAAACTCTTTCAAAAAATTGCAGAGGAAGGAACACTTTCAAACCCATTCTACAAGGCCACCATTACCCTGATACCAAAACCAAAGACAACACACACACCAAAAAACTATAGGCCAACATCACTGATGAACATAGATGCAAAAATCCTCAACAAAATTTTAGCAAACAGAATTCAGCAACACATCAAAAAGTTCATACACCATGATCAAGTTGGGTTTATTCCAGGGATGCAAGGATTCTTCAATATATACAAATCAATCAATGTGACACACCATATTAACAAATTGAAAGATAAAAACCATGTGATAATCTCAATAGATGCAGAAAAAGCCTTTGACAAAATTCAGCACCCACTTATGATTAAAACTTTTCAAAACATGGGCATAGAAGGAACCTACCTCAACATAGTAAAGGCTATACATAATAAGTCTACAGCAAACATTATTCTCAATGGTGAAAAACTAAAAGCATTCCCCCTAAGATCAGGAACAAGACAAGGGGTGTCCACTTTCACCATTATTATTCAACCTAGTTCTGGAAGTTCTAGCTACAGCAATCAGAGAAGAAATAAAAGGAATCCAGATCAGAAAAGAAGAAATAAAGCTCTCACTGTTTGCAGATGACATGATACTGCACATAGAAAACCCTGAAGATAATATCAGAAAATTACCAGAGCTAATCAGTGAATCTGGCAAAGTTGCAGGATACAAAATCAATACGCAGAAATCACTGGTGTTTCTATATATTAACAATGAAAAATCAGAAAGAGAAATTAAGGAATCAATACCATTCACCATTGCAACAAAAAGAATTAAATATCCAGGGATAAACTTACCTAAGGAGAAAAAAGAACTGTACACAAAAAATTTATAAGACACTAATGAAAGAAATCAAAGATGACATAAACAGATGGAGAGATATTCCATGTTCCTGGGTAGGAAGAATATTGTGAAAATGACAATACTACCAAATGCAATCTACAGATTCAATGCAATCCCTATCAAATTACCAATGGCATTTTTCACAGAACTAGAACAAAAACTTTCACAATTCATATGGAAACACAAAAGACCCTGAATAGCCAAAGCAGTCTTGAAGAATGGAGCTGGAGGAATCAACCTTCTTGACTTCAGATTATACTACAAAGCTACAGTTATCAAGACAGCATGGTACTGGCACAAAAACAGAAATACAGACCAATGAAACAAGATAGAAAACCCATAAATAAACCCATGCACCTATGGGTACCTTATTTTTGACAAAGGAGGCAAGAATATACAATGGGGCAAATACAGTCTCTTCAATAAATGGTGCTGGGAAAACTGGACAGCTACATGTAAATTGCCAACATCTGCTGGATCATGGAAAAGCAAGAGAGTTCCAGGAAAACATCTATTTCTGCTTTACTGACTATGCCAAAGCCCTTGACTGTGTGGATCACAATAAACTGTGGAAAATTCTGAAACAGATGGGAATACCAGACCACCTGACCTACCTCTTGAGAAACCTATATGCAGGTCAGGAAGCAACAGTTAGAATTGGACATGGAACAACTGACTGGTTCCAAACAGGAAAAGGAGTACGTCAAGGCTGTATATTGTCACCCTGCTTATTTAACTTATATGCAGAGTACATCATGAGAAATGCTGAGCTGGAAGAAGCACAAGCTGGAATCAAGACTGCTGGGAGAAATATCAATAACCTCAGATATGCAGATGACACCACCCTTATGGCAGAAAGTGAAGAGGAACTAAAAGCCTCTTGATGAAAGTGAAAGAGGAGAGTGAAAAAGTTGGCTTAAAGCTCAACATTCAGAAAACGAAGATCATCGCATCTGGTCCCATCACTTCATGGCAAATAGATGGGGAAACAGTGGAAACAGTGTCAGACTTTATTTTGGGGGGCTCCAAAATCACTGCAGATGGTGATTGCAGCCATGAAATTAAAATACACTTACTCCTGGGAAGGAAAGTTATGACCAACCTTGATAGCATATTGAAAAGCAGAAACATTACTTTGCCAACAAAGGTCCGTCTAGCCAAGACTATGGTTTTTCCAGTGGTCATGTATGGATGTGAGAGTTGGACTGTGAAGAAAGCTGAATGCCAAAGAATTGATGCTTTTGAATTGTGGTGTTGGAGAAGACTCTTGAGAGTCTCTTGGACTGCAAGGAGATCCAACCAGTCCATTCTAAAGAAGGTCAGCCCTGGGTGTTCTTTGGAAGGAATGATGCTGAAGCTGAAACTCTAGTATTTTGGCTACCTCATGTGAAGAGTTGACTCATTGGAAAAGACTGATGCTGGGAGGGATTGGGGGCAGGAGGAGAAGGGGATGACAAAGAATGAGATGGCTGGGTGGCATCATGGACTCGATGGACATGAGTTTGAGTGAACTCCGGGTGTTGGTGATGGACAGGGAGGCCTGGTGTGCTGCAATTCATGGGGTCGCAAAGAGTCAGACACGACTAAATGACTGAACTGAACATGTAAAAGAATGAAATTAGAACACCTCCTAACACCATACACAAAGATAAACTCAAAATGGATTAAAAGACTTAAATGTAAGACCAGAAACTATAAAACTCTTGGAGGAAAACAGGCAGAACACTCAAAGAGATAAATCAAAGATCCTCTATGACCCACCTCCTAGAGTAATGGAAATAAAAACAAAATTAAACAAGTGGGATCTCATTAAATTTAAAAGTTTTTGCATATCAAAGGAAACTATAAGCGAGGTGAAAAGACAACCCTCAGAATGGGAGAAAATAATAGCAAATGAAACTGACAAAGGATTAATTTCCAAAATATACAAGCAGCCCATACAACAATATCAGAAAAAACAAACAACCCAATCAAAAAGTGGGGAAAAGAGCTAAACAGACATTTCTTCAAAGAAGACATACAGATGTCTAACAAACATATGAAAAGATGCTCAACATCACTCATTAATAGAGAAATGCAAATCAAAACTACAATGAAATATCAGCTCACACCAGTCAGAATAGGCCATCATCAAAAAGTCTACAAACAATAAATGCTGGAGAGGGTGTGGAGAAATGCGAACGCTCTTGCACTGTTGGTGGGACTGTAAATTGATATAGCCACTATGGAAGACAGTATGGAGATTCCTTAAAAAACTAGGAATAAAACCACTATATGACCCAGCAATCCCACTCCTAGGCATATACCCTGAGGAAACCAAAATTGAGACACATGTATCCCATTGTTCATTGCAGCACTACTTACAATAGCTAGAACATGGAAGCAACCTAGATGCCCATCGACAGATGAATGGATAAAGAAGTTGTGGTGCATACACACAATGGAATATTACTTGGCCATAAAAAGGAACGCATTTGAGTCAGTTCTAATGAGGTGGATGAACCTAGAACCTATTATATAGAGTGAAGTGAGTCAGAAAGAGAAAGATAAATAAGCGCAGGCAGCTGCGACCAGCACACTAAGCGTGGCTGAGAGCAGCTACCCCACATCTGAGGTCAGGGGCGGCTGCCAAGAGTGCCAGGCTGTGACGATGCAGGAACAGCTGAGAGGAGCCACCCCGCACCCAATGCCAGGGGCAGCAGCCGGGAGGAGCCACCCCACTTCCAAGGAGTGGTGGCTTCACGGGTGCAGGAGGGCCTAGAGGAGCCATCCCATGTTGAAGATCAGGAAGGGCAGTGGTGAGGAGATACCCCTCATCCAAGGTAAGGAGCAGCGGCTACGCTTTGCTGGAGCAGCCGTGAAGAGATACCCCACGCCCAAGGTAAGAGAAACCCAAGTAAGATGGTAGGTGTTGCAAGACGGCATCAGAGGGCAGACACACTGAAACCATACTCAGAGAAAACTAGTCAATCTAATCACACTAGGACCACAGCCTGTCTAACTCAGTGAAACTAAGCCATGCCCGAGGGGCAACCCAAGATGGGCGGGTCATGGTGGAGAGGTCTGACAGAATGTGGTCCACTAGAGAAGGGAGTGGCAAACCACTTCAGTATTCTTGCCTTGAGAACCCCATGAACAGTATGAAAAGCAAAATAATAGGATACTGAAAGAGGAACTCCCCAGGTCAGTAGGTGCCCAACACGCTACTGGAATTGAATTGAACCGAATGCACATATACAGAATCTAGAAAAATGGTACTGAAGAACTTATTTACAGGGCAACAATGGAGAAACAGACATAGAGAACAGACTTATGGACATGGGGAAAGGGGAAGAGACGGTGAGATGCATGGAAAGAGTAACATGGAAACTTACATTACCATGTATAAAACAGATAGCCACTGGGAATTTGCTGTATGGCTCAGGAAACTCAAACAGGGGCTCTGTATCAATCTAGAAGGGTGGGATGGGGAGGGAGATGGGAGGGAGGTTCAAAAGGGAGGGGATATATGTATACCTATGGCTGATTCATGCTGAGGTTTGACAGAAAGCAGCAAAATTCTATAAAGCAATTATCTTTCAATAAAAAATAAATTTAAAAAATAAAGGTTCTGCCAACCTGATCATAAACCCCTGCACAACCTGAAGACACACAACCATAAACACTGAGGACCACAGCTGGATTCTCAAGGAAATGATTTCTCTCTGGAGTGTGGTTCATTTGAGCAGGACCCAGGGCCTCCTCAGCCCAGTCTTACAGTGCAAAAGACAATTATACCCTGTGTGCTGACATAGATGCTGTGGACAGTAAGGCTCTACCATACTTGAAGCTGCCCAGCAATGAGGTGGGTGGCCCAACACCTCCCATCAGCAATTGAACAGCAAGCTAAGACCAAGCACAACTTTATACAACACTGATACAACTGCACAGAGCACACACAATGTGGGTCAGCTCAAACAGAGTCCTACTTTCTCTGCTGCATAAGCCACAGAAACATCAGCTCAATTATGCTTCCAGAAACTAGACAAACTCAAGCTGCCACTCTTCACTGGGTCTACACGGAACTCTGTCTCTCATGAGCATGGGGTTCTGGGGAGGTTATTCATTTTTCTTGTTTTGTTTCCAATTTATTAACCTGGAAAACCAGCCTAGTACTTCATGCCTCTGCCAAACCTGAAAACTACTAACAGCCCCCTCCAGAGAAAATTTAGCAGACAAGTGAGGCTACAGTCATTATTCAAAGCTCTTAAGTTCCATTAACATTCATTTACTTTAAGTATCTGAAAGCACAATCCCTCAGAACTCCTGTCTCGTTCTCCGTCTCTCCTTCCATCTCTCAGTCTCCCTTTCTCTCTCTCTTGTGAAAGCACCACTCAGACTGAACTCTAGGCACAGACACTGCTGCCCTGCCACGACAAAGGCAGGGATGCAGACACAGAGCACGTGAGTGCTTGGGGGTGGATGCTCATGGGATACCAATCACCTTTCACAGCTGTCTGGGCCTCCAGGGAACTCGAATGTCTGACTCCGCATTCCTGAGCCAAGCATCTCCTTCTGGTCAAGAAACCTGCTCAGAATGCAGAGCCAGCCCCTCCCTTTCCTGCTGGAACCATAGACTGCAAAACAGAATACTGTCCAACACCCCTGTTTTAGAGATGAGGAAACTGAAGCTCTAGGCAAGGCCAAGACTTATCTATACCAACCAGAACTAGAACCCTGGCACTGAGGTCTCCAGGCACTGAGGCCTCCAGGCACTGAGGCCAACGCTCTTTTATTTATTTCTGGTTAGAGTGACCCCCTCAGCAGCCAAGAGTTTCACCCCACCCCACCCCCAGCAGGGACTGGTGCCTGTCAGATGTGGAAAGCACAGGGGCCCCACCTCACCATGTCCTCCCCTAAGCTCCTCTCTCCTCTCAGTGGGAATTCCCATGGTACTTTATCCCCACCTGTGTCACAGGATCGGAGAAGGCAATGGCACCCCACTCCAGTACTCTTGCCTGGAAAATCCCATGGACGAAGGAGGCTGGTAGGCTACAGTCCATGGGGTCGCTAAGAGTCAGGCACGACTGAGCGACTTCACTTTCACTTTTCACTTTCATGCATTGCAGAAGGCAATAGCAACCCACTCCAGTGTTCTTGCCTGGAGAATCCCAGGGATGGGGGAGCCTGGTGGGCTGCCGTCTATGGGGTCGCACAAAGTCAGACTGAAGCGACTTAGCAGTAGACTTAACAGTGTTACAGGATGGGGTACATCACTGTTTTCTTCTCCTGAATTCTTTCTCCTTATCAATTGATGGTGGCAGTGAAGGGGCAAGACTCTAAAACCAGGCTGAAAGTGAAAGTGGCTCAGTCGTGTCCAACTGTTTGTGACCCCATGGACTATACAGTCCATGGAATTCTCCAGGCCAGAATACTGGAGTGGGTAGCCTTTCCTTTCTCCAGGGGATCTTCCCAACCCAGGGACTGAACCCAGGTCTCCCACATTGCAGGCAGATTCTTTATCAGCTGAGCCACAAGGGAAGCCCAGGACCAGGCTACATGGTTCCAGTCACTAGCTGTGTGATTTGGACAAATACATAGCCTTCTGTGTTTCAATGTTCTAATGTTCTTGTCTACAAAATGCAGACTATAACACATACTCTCTAGGACAGGTATGAGGATTCAGTGAGTGAATACTTAGACAGCATTTAGCACAACACTGGTCACATTGCAAGCATGTCATGACCAAGAAGATGGTATAAGTTGGAGCTTTAGACTGGTTCATCTTTGAGGCCCAGCATTTGACTGTGAGGGATGGTGTTCCTATGGTTAGTCCCTATATCTCCAGCACAGAGAGTATGCTGGGTTAAAAAAATGTTGAATGAATGAACCTAGCACAGTATACTGCTAATAACAGGTGCTCCATTAACGATCGTTGAACAAGCATGTAGATTTCCAGAATTCACAGGCTCACTTAGGAGTGTCACCAGGAAAGATCATTAGTAGATAAACTCAGATCTGCAGGCACCAAAATTTTCTATTGCTCTAAGACTTTTCCGTGAGCAGCTGCCTTAAAAAGTTTAACCAAAGTACAGCTCTCACTTGCCAAGCATTCTCTTGGTACACAATCACCCATTGTTTTGTGACAATGTCCTCCATTGTGCCTTATGGGTGCGCTGTGCTAAGTCGCTTCAGTCGTATCTGACTCTTTGCGACACCATGGACTGTAGCCCGCCAGGCTCCTCTGTCCATGGGATTCTCCAGGCAAGAATACTGGAGTGGGTTGCCATGCCCTCCTCCAGGGGGATTTTGCCAATCAAGGGATTGAACCCATTTCTTTTATGTCTCTTGCATTGGCAGGTGGGGTCTTTACCACTAGCGCCACCTGGGAAACCCATTCTTTATGGGGCTGATATACAATTGTTGGTGGACATTTTCCTGTTTTTATCTAGGCTTTGAAAAACAAAGTTCCCAAACCCCCCTGCTGGTACCCATCTCTGAGGGCCCAGTGAATTAAAATACGTTAATAAAGGAAGCCAACAAAAGATAACAGAGTCTTGAATCAGAAACCCAGATCTGGAACCCTATAAGTGGGTTTAGGTGCTTATACCAAAGAAAGTTCTACAGAAGGGGCGGGTCTGGAAGCCAGAGAACATTAGGAGATGGCGTATCTGGAACTTCTCAAATAAAAGGCACTTTATAAGAACAAAACACGTTAGTCGCCTCAGAGGCTTGACGTGAAACCGGTCTTAACAAACAAACAACTCAGTTAACTATCGGCCAAAATGCTTAGCTGGGGACTTTTACTGTCTGGGACACAAATCTACCTGGAGCTTAGTCAGACAGTACCTGGGATGTGTGGGAGAGGACCCCAAGGCCCATCGAGAGGTCGAGGAGATGCCAGGTTCTTCTGAGAGATGGCACGCCCTGGGCCCCCGCCTGGTGAGGGCCTATCTCAGGAAACAGGTCCTCCTTGCCAGCCCAGATACACCTGACCTGCTGTGACCTCTCACTCCACGACCTCATGACAGCTACACAGGGGTGAGAAGAAAGGGGGTAATGCAGATGCCCCAAAACAAGAGGCTTTTCCTGTACCTGAAAGCTCCACGTAAAGAATTTGTTTTTTTAAACACTCCAGTTTTTTCAGTTTAATTCAGCTCAGTCGCTCAGTCGTGTCCGACTCTTTGTGACCCCATGAATCGCAGCACACCAGGCTTCCCTGTCCATCACCAACTCCTGGAGTTCACTCAAACTCATGTCCATTGAGTCAGTGATGCCATCCAGCCATCTCATCCTCTGTTGACCCCCTTCTCCTCCTGCCCCCAATCCCTCCCAGCATCAGAGTGTTTTCCAATGAGTCAACTCTTCACATGAGGTGGCCAAAGTATTGAAGTTTCAGTTTTAGCATCAGTCCTTCCAATGAACACTCAGGACTGATCTCCTTTAGGGTGGACTGGTTGGACCTCCCTGCAGTTCAAGCAACTCTCAAGAGTCTTCTCCAACACCACAGTTCAAAAGCATCAGTTCTTTGGCGCCCGGCTTTCTTCACAATCCAACTCTCACATCCATACATGACCACTGGAAGAACCATAGCCTTGACTAGACGGACCTTTGTTGGCAAAGTAATATCTCTGCTTGTGAATATGCTATCTAGGTTGGTCATAACTTTCCTTCCAAGGAGTAAGCGTCTTTTAATTTTATGGCTGCAATCACCATCTGCAGTGATTTGGGAGCCAGGCAAGAATACTGGAGTGGGTTGCCATTTCCCTCTCCAGGGGAATCTTCCCAACCCAGAGATCGAACCCAGGTCTCCTTCATTGCAGGCAGATGCTTTAACCTCTGAGCCACCAGGGAAGGTGAAGGTAAAGTCACTCAGTAGTGTCTGACTCTTTGTGACCCCGTGGACTGTAGCTTACCAGCCTTCTCCATCCATGGGATTCTCCAGGCAAGAATACTGGAGTGGGTTACCATTTCCTTCTCCAGGGGATCTTCCCGACCCAGGAATCGAACCCGGGTCTACTCGCATTGAAGGCAGACGCTTTAACCTCTGAGCCACCAGGGAAGCCCCCCAAAAATAAAGTCTGACACTGTTTCCACTGTTTTCCATGAAGTGATGGGACCAGATGCCATGATCTTAGTTTTCTGAACATTGAGCTTTAAGCCAACTTTTTCACTCTCCTCTTTCACTTTCATCAAGAGGCTTTTTAGTTCCTCTTCACCTTCTGCCATAAGGGTGGTGTCATCTGCGTATCTGAGGTTATTGATATTTCTCCCGGCAATCTTGATTCCAGCTTGTGCTTCTTCCAGCCCAGCATGTCTCATGATGTACTCTGCGTATGTTAAATAAGCAGGGTGATGATATACAGCCTTGGCGTGCTCCTTTTCCTATTTGGAACCAGTCTCCAGTTTCTTAAGTATATGCAAATTCCCTGGTAGATGAACAGAATGAAGAATGTACCTCTTTCCGGGCTTTGGGGCTAAAGCCAGAGAGAAACAGACTAGCATGAACTACCATTCAAAGCTTCTCCCCTGAGCCAGGGTGTTACCAGAATTTTTACCCACAGACTCTGACAGTCTGGCACCCACGCTGCCATCCTGCCTCCCCTTTTGGGAACCTTTTGTTCCTGTTTCTAAGGAGCTAGGGTGTACTGGACCCCACCCATGTGCATGCACAGAGGCTCCCACTGAAGGATGCTGGCACATGGCTGGCTGGCATGCATTTACACACATCTCCTCCCGAAAAACCACGGAGCAGGTGCTGTGGGCCAGGCAGACCAGTCTCTGAGTCCTGGTTCTGCCATCTTTTCTCTGTTCTGAGATTCAGTTCCTTCATTAGAAACTGAAAATCACAGGGACTTCCCTGGTGGTCCATTGATTAAGAATCTGCCTTGCAATGCAAGGGACATGGGTTTGATCCCTGGTCAGGGAACTATTATCCACATGCCAAGGAGCAGCTAAGCCCGCACAAAGCCCATACACCACAATGAGAGAGTCTGGCACTGCAACAAAGAGATCCTGCATGATGCAATGAAGATTCCACATGCCACAGCTAAGACTCAATGCACCCAAATAAAGATTTTAAAAAAAAGTAATTGAAAACCGTAATTTGTCTCCATAGTTGTCTTGCACATTAAGACAAGGTTTGTTGTCTGCTGTTGTTTAGTTGCTAAGTCATGTCCGATTCCTTGTGACCCTATGGACTGTAGCCTGCCAGGTTCTCTGTCTGTGGGATTTCCCAGGCAAAAATACTGGAGCGGGTTGCCCTTTCCTTCTCCAGATCATCTTCCTGACCGAGGGGTTGAACTCACGTCTCCTGCATTGGCAGGTGGATTCTTTACCACTGAGCCACCAGGGAAGCCCAAGACAAGGTTTATAAAGCTTAACAAGTAAAGGTCATTAATCATCTTTTTCTTATAGATTACTAACACTGAGAAAAGGTATGGGTGGGAACACCTCAAAGCCTCCTATTGCCCTCTACAATAAATTTCCAAATCCTTCCCAGCCCAGGAGGCTCTGCTTGGCCTTCCTCATTGCACTCACCTCAATACACTCCATTCTTTCCACCTCTGAGCCTTCAAACATGCTCTTGCTTGCATCTGGCGTGGCCTTACCTCTCTTCATCCCCAAGAACTAGTTGAAAAGGTTCATTCTTGGAGGGGCAGATCCCAGACTCCCTTGAGCCCAGTACATGTGTCATGACGTACCACTGTTTTCACTTACAGCACTTGGCCCATTTATACCTAGGTACTTGCGTTTACCACCCCTTCCTCTTCCAATAGCTGGCAAATTCCCTTTGGCCAGGTGCTGGGCCCTGGGATTCATTCACTGCTGTATCCCCAAAACTGGGTAGATTCCTGGCACCAGCAAGGTCTTCTGATAATATCTGTTGAATCAATGGGTTGCAGAATTGAAACCCCAAATAGCCAGGAGGAACCAGGAGCTATAAACAGTTCTCTGACAGCCCTCAATACCAGGCTGGGAAGCCAGCAAAGAACTTCCTACCCATGAAGTTTCTTTTTCATTCAGAAAGCCAGAAAAACAAGTGCCAGCTCATTATCAGAAATGTTAAATCATTCTCAAGACACTCAATGGAGAATTCCCTTTTCTAGGCTCCGTGTTCCACTGGCCCAGGCCTCTTGGAAGGCTGCCAGAGCGCCAAACAATGCAAATGCTAGTAGGGTATAGAAGGGCGATGAGTGAGGAATTTCTTTAAAGGTAGTGGGCCTGGCATAGGCCACTGTATTTTTGATGGAATGCCCTTTAAACACTGGCATGTCCACCTGGGTCCCCATCCTGGGAAATTCCAGGCCTGGTTTCTGTTTTCTCAAATACCCAGCACACCTATCTGGGTGACAGTTTTAGAATATGTTTGGAAACACAGAATGTCTGTGTTTTATTACAGCTAGGTTAACAATCTCAGTACTCTGAGATGATCAACATTTATCCCAAAATAAACATCATAATTCATTCTAATAACGTCGGTCAGTACCAGTATCACCACCCCCAGTGTGTATTAGAACATCCAGTGAAAGCAATGGTTGAGGTTTAAAGGTTATAAATGGAGGTGGAGGGGGGCGCCCATGTTCACTCCATCAGCAGGCAGAGGCAGGCAGTTCTTTGCAAGGGCCCTGTATCCAGGAGTACCACGCTACAAAGAGCACAAGCACATCTGTGGGTCAATTCCAGGAGGCAGGCATGGGTGGGGGGGGGGGGGGGGGGGGCAGAGAGGGAGGGGCACTCACTGAGTTCTGAGTGGTTAGAACCTGGATTTCTGCTTTAAATCCTGAGTGTGGCACTAACAATCTGTTCACTTTGGGCTGGTTATTTAATCTCATTGAGCATAACTACAATATGAGGTTGTTGGGCAGATTAAATGAGCTAAAAAACAAAACAGGAACCTAAAGTCCTTCAACCAGTGTTGCAGAGAGTAAACCTACGTAAGCTATCATTATTTAGGGTTTATGAGATCAGACACATCTTTATTTCACTTCATTTCATTAAAGCCTCAAGCCAATCCTTCCAGATTGTTAGTTATCCCCTTTTCACAGATGTAAAAACTGAGGCTGAGGATTAAGTAGCTAATTCAAAGCCAGACAATCATTATACTCATTATCATCATCTTAACCACCATTTCCTAGAAGTCAGGTGGTACACTGAGCACTTCACAGCAACTATCTTATCAAATACTCAAAACCACTCTCTAAGGAAAGAACTGTAACTATTTCATACAAACAAGGACACAAGGTTGGAAGAATTAAATCCTGGGCGAGGTCACACTGTTAGTTAAGGAATGAAGTGGGAGCTTGATCCTAGTTCTGACACCAAAGCTCACAGTCTCTTCCATTCAAGTCCTGACTGTTTAGTATTTGTCATAGATCTTGTAACTTCACTTGAAATCATCAGTGTGCCTGAATTCATATTAAATGTAAACAACACTAGCCTTGCTAAGTGAAGTCCAGGAATGGCCCACGCCATGAAGGGGCCTGCTGTCCTGAATAACACAGAGTTAGGATATCCCCAAAAAAAGCCTAGCTTTCCACTTGGTTCCTTCTAGAGGGCTTGGTTGGGGGGGGGGGGGGGGGGGGCGGTCACTGACAGCAACTGGGGAATGTGTTAAAAAGAAGCATGAGGAGTTCTTAGTCATTAGACTTTTACCTTTCGGGAATTAGAATACTACAAATATTTTCTCTTGTAAATCATCATCTGCTCCCAGCTCTTCTACCATGGAAAGACTTTCTTTTCCTTAGTAGTATTTGACTGCCCTACTCAGCTAAGCATGACTCTGAAAATATCTACCAAGTCGCTTCATCTAACTATTTCCTGTCCCTAAACTGTATTGGGAGATGACATACAGAAGGGCCAATAGCAACAAAGATATAGTGAGGAATATAAAGATGTAGTGACGGTGACTTTTCATGGTTTCTTAAAACAGTAACCAACCAATATCTGGTGCTAACCTGGTGCTCACTCTGCAAATTACCTAGACCCTCATGTTGACCCATTCAATAGTTCTATAGGAAACTATGTTGTTGTTTGCTTTATTGACTGTGCCAAAGCCTTTCACTGTGTAGATCACAACAAACTGTGGAAAATTCTTCAATAGATGGGAATACCAGACCACCTTACCTGCCTCCTGAGAAATCTGTATGCAGGTCAAGAAGCAACAGAACTGGACATGGACCAACAGACTGGTTCCAAATTGAGAAAGGAGTACGTCAAGGCTGTATATTGTCACCCTGCTTATTAACTTATATGCAGAGTACATCATGCGAAATGCCCGGTTAGATGAAGCACAAGCTGGAATGAAGATTGCTGAGAGAAATATCAATAACCTCAGATATGCAGATGACACCCCCCCTTATGGCAGAAAGCAAAAGTGAAATTGCTCAGTCGTGTCCGACTCTTCGCGACCCGTGGACTGTAGCCCACCAAGCTCCTCCATCCATGGGATTCTCCAGGCAAGAATACTGGAGTGGGTTGCCATTTCCTTCTCCAGGGGATCTTCCCGACCCAGGGATTGAACCCAGGTCTCCCACATTGCAGGCTGACACTTTAACCTCTGTGCCACCAGGGAATCCCTTAAGTACAAGAATACAGTCTCTCAGAAAACCTCCTATAGAGACACAGAACTTCAGATCCAAGTACTAACAACATCAAAGATTTCAAGGGAGGAAAGGAAGCCAGGTTGAAAGGAGGAGGAGGCGGGAGAGCGGGGCGAAAGGGGTGGCCTTACAGACATCTCCTGCCACCTACAGATACCCAGGTGTTATGAGGCTTTTCCCTGGGCCTCCAGAGAAGGGAGGACTGGAACTCGGCCCTACCAGAAATCAGAACCAGAATTCGAGTTCTCTGCCAAGAGGAGGTGATCAGTCTCCAATCCTCAGCTCAGGCTGAGGGCCCTTCGACCAGATTCCTGCGTCCAGGACTGGGGGACTAGAAAAACAGGGAAGGATAGGAAGGGTTAAGGAGAGGAAAGAGAGAGGGAAGGGGAGAGAGGTCAATAAAGTCTCTTGTTCCTTACTGGTCAGGGCAATCTGGCCAGTTATCTGCGTCAGGGGGAGACCAGGGACAAAAGGGTCCCAGTTGCAGCTGCTGGGTCTGGTCCATTGGCAGGCAAGCTGGCCCCTGAGTACCCCGAGTGGTTAGGATGTCAGTCTCAGCGAAGAAGAGTCCCCGCCAGAGTTGCCATTTGTTGCAGGAAGAGGGACCCCTTCCAGGGCCCGAAATCGGGCTCTTGTCTAACACTCGGAAATGAATTGTCTGAGGAGACACATGTGCTGACAAAGCACGAGATTTTATTGGGAAAGGGCACCCGGATGGAGAGCAATAGGGTAAGGAAACCCAGGAGAACTGCAGAAAGCGAAGAGGAACTAAAAAGCCTCTTGATGAAAGTGAAAGAGGAGAGTGAAAAAGTTGGCTTAAAGCTCAACATTCAGAAAACGAAGATCATGGCATCCGGTCCCATCACTTCATGGGAAATAGATGGGGAAACAGTGGAAACAGTGTCAGACTTTATTTTGGGGGGCTCCAAAATCACTGCAGATGGTGATTGCAGCCATGAAATTAAAAGACTCTTGCTCCTTGAAAGAAAAACTATGAACAACTTGACAGCAATTTAAAAAGCAGAGACATTACTTGGCCAACAAAGGTCTGTCTAGTCAAGGCTATGTATATGTCGTGTATGCATATGAGAGTTGGACCATAAACAAAGCTGAGCGCCAAAGAATTGATGCTTTTGAACTGTGGTATTGAAGAAGTCTCTTCAGAGTCCCTTGGACTGCAAGGGGATCGAACCGAAGTCAATCCTAAAGGAAATCAGTCCTGAATATTTATTGGAAGGACTGATACTAAAGCTCCAACACTTTGGCCACCTGATGCGAAGAACTGACTCATTGGAAAAGACCTTGATGCTGGGAAAGACTGAAGGCAGGAGAAGGGGACAATAGAGAATGAGATGGTTGGATGGCATCACCAAGTCGATGGACATGAGTTTGACCAAGCTCTGGGAATTGGTGATGGACAGGGAAGCCTGGTGTGCTGCAGTCTATGGGGTCACAAAGAGTTGGATACAACTTAGCAACTGAACAACAACATCAGTTCAGTTGCTCAGTCATGACTGACTCTTTGTGACCCCAGGGACTGCAGCACACCAGGCTTTCCTGTCCTCCACTCTCCTGGAGTTTGCTCAGACTCATGTCCATTGAGTTGGTGATTCTAACCATCTCATCCTCTGCCACCTTCTTCTTCCTTTGCCTTCAATCTTTCCCAGAATCAGGGTCTTTCTCAATGAGTTCGCTGGGCCAGTTGATCTCAGAGCCACTGAAGTTGAATTGAAACCTCAAACTATAGTTTAATTTAAAGGAAAATGACTGCTCAGCAAAACAAATAACAATGCAACAGATTACTAGAGAGCACTGTAAGTGGAAGTTTAACACAAAATTGCCTTGCTGGTTCTATAGAAGCAGATCCCTTGTTAGGGCATCATGCCCCTTCAGAGGGCCAAGGAAAGACCACCACAGAGTAATAGCATCCTAGACTCAACAGCTCCAGAGGCAGGGAGGGTGACTAAGGGGAGGGAGGGTGGCAAGCTTGTCCTGGCCAACTTTGCATTAAAGTCTCTGCCCACAGTTTGGTCTGTGGTGGGTTTTAGATAAAACACAACAAGAAGAATTCAACCCATAAAGTCTTGCTTTGACAAACTTTCCAGCACTGGGTAAAAAACATTAATTAATTGAAATGGGCAGTGATTACTCATCTCTTACTAGGAGAGCCAAGTTTGGGGGGCGGGGGAAACACGTCACTGAGTAATGACGCACCAAAGAATTTTTCTTGAAACAACCTTCCTTCCTTCTAACTTTGGTCTATAGATGGATGAAAGGAAGCCCTTTGTATGAGATTCAACTGACTCTGCCCAAAAGATAAAAGAAAACAGGACTTTCAGAAACCTCCAAGATACCTAAAAGATGACAAAAATTCAGCAAAAGTATAAATCTTCTCTTTTAAAATTTCATCTTGCCTCAAACCCCCAAAATAGAAGAATCATAGAAGGAACTGGTAATTTAAACTTCAAATCCTAAATTTAAGTCTTAGATACTGAATAAATACTGAACTTTTTTTTATAAAAGGAGACAAGAATTTAAGATTCTTATTAGGCAAGTATCAGGGACAGTGCTGTAAAAGCACTTGATTTTTATATCAACATTAAATCATTATTTATAGTATTTTTACTGTTTAATCTAAAATAAACAGTGCTGCTGTTACTGTCAGAAGATCCACACACACAGTGGAACTAAGGTGAAAGATTCAGGATGCCCCCACTGCCAACTGCAGGATGTAGGTTTTCCCTTCCCCAAATTTCTGACTTCTTGTTCATCTAAGAAGGATTCATTGTCCCTAGGCCAAGAGTTAGTAGCAAAACAGGTACGACTGGGGCACAGCCCAAGGATGCTGACAGCACAAAAGTCACGTGTATGTGCCCATGTCAATTCTGAAACCCTGTAAATGGCCCGGCTACAGGGGAGCTCATATGTATATATGTATATACATATATGCATGTGTGAAAATATATATATATATATATATATATTGCAGTAGAATAGAGGAAGTCTCAAACTTAAGGACCACTTTGTCATTCCTATCACGTGGAGTAAAACTGTATTCCAGAGCCATTAATAAGCCCTACTGAGCAACAGGCTGGTGGCCTGAAATTCCAGACCTTAAACTACACAGTGACCGAGGAGGAGTACAAACCCCTCTCCAGAGCAAGGCAGGAAAAGAAAAAGGGAATGGAGTTTCAAGGGAGACAACTGCTGCACACTCTCTTCACTGCGGCTGTACTAAGTAAACAACTGTTGAACACAAATCACCACTACAGTGGCTAATAACTGCTACTGATGGAGCAGCAACCTGGCCTGCCAGGCATTTGATACACATTATCTCATTCAGGACAGAGCTACTATTTTTCCCACTTCACAAGAAAGAAAATAGGGGTTCAGGGAGATCATGCAAGTATCACAGAAGTGACAGAATCTGAATTTGGGCCAGGGTTTGATGGGCTCCAAAGCTTGAATTTAAACCTCTTCATTATGCAAAACCACAATCCACTCTTCTTGGACCCTCTAGAAGCCCTCTCTTCTCCTAGGCTGTTGTTTATTTCAAATCCACCTTTCTTATTTGCCCCACACATGCAGTAGAAATCTGTGTCTTGTCCAGGGGCCCTGGTTGCTGATATTAGCGCTTTCTGCCCCCAGCACATACCCTTGGGTGCTAAGAGGGTAAATTTTGTGCACTCCTAATATCCAAGTTCCTTGGATACGGAAGTCTCAGATAGGAGGCTTTTAGCAGATACAAACCCGACCCTGCAGCAAGCGCACTTGCTGCTGCTAAGTCGCTTCAGTTGTGGCCGACTCTGTGCGACCCCACAGACGCCAGCCCACCAGGCTCCCCCGTCCCTGGGATTCTCCAGGCAAGAACACTGGGGTGGGCTGCCATTTCCTTCTCCAATTCATGAAAGTGAAAAGTGAAAAGTGAAATTCAAGTCGCTCAGACGTGTCCGACTCTCAGCGACCCCATGGACTGCAGCCTACCAGGCTCCTCTGTCCATGGGATTCTCCAGGCAAGAGTACTGGAGTGGGGTGCCATTGCCTTCTCCGAAGCACACCTAACTTCACCCTTAAAGCAGAAATCCCAGAAGCTGTCAACGGGTTTACTGGCTTCCCTTCATTTAACTTTAAATGACAGTAACAGAGGCATTTCCCAGAAAGCAGAACCAGCGAGGCATCATGATCTGGCAAAGCTTCTGTGTTTCACAATATGCCAAAAGACTGTGTGCATAGCTCAGGCAGTATTCCGGCGAAGCTGCCAAGTCTTGTCTCACTTCCCCTCTCTGCGTCTCGGGAAACCAGAGGGAGGGCCACTGCCCCTTCCCCAGGGCCACGCGGGACACTGGGTACAGCCGGATCTGTCGCAGGCTGGACTCTTATCAAAGCCCCTGCCCGCCTTTCCACCCTCTCTTGGCAACCACTCTGGTCGTTGGTGCTCAACTCTGCCCACACAGTGGAATCAGCTGAGAAGTGTAAACGATACAGACCCCCACCCCCTCCACTGCCCCAGGGGTTCTGATGGATCCAGCCTGGGCATCTGAATTTTACAAGCACCCCAGGTGATTCTACAGTGCAGGCAGGACTGAGATGCTCTGTCTGGACCACCATGGGATAAACGATTCCCCTAACGCTGAAGTTCACCCCCCTGAACTTTCGTGGTTCCACAAACACCGGGTTTCTTCTCCTCCTTGATCCACCCGGAGCTCTTCCAGCGCAGCTTTGAATTCCTCCCGCTCGCAGGACGCCGCCTCTCCGCGCCGCCTCCTCCGCCGCGGCGCCCAGGACCCCCAGAAAACGTGTGCCCCGAGCGACCCACCCCCTGGCGCTGGGACTTACTTGGTAGCCAGGTGTGGAGACCTCGCGGTACTGGGGAGCCAGAGCTGGAGTCGGGTGCGCCGGGAGCGCGCGGGCGGGAACTCGGAGGTTGGGGAGCGCCGACCCCGGAGCGCGCGGCGCGGCAACTTCACCCGCTGCAGGGAAGGAACAGCCGCCGCGCGGGCGGGAACGCGAACTGTCACGGCCGTAACGACGGCCGCGCCCCGAACCTCCGCGGCCTGCGCGAAAAGGCCGAGGCGAGCGAGGCGGACGCGGGCGGCCCGGAGCGGCTGCGCGCAGAAGGTGGCCCTGGGCAGCCTGGAGGGGCAGTCCCTGCCCCAGCAGAGTGGCCAGGCCACTGCGCGGGTAGGCCTGAGAGCTCGCCAGAGGTGACCCAGCGCCTACTGGTGGTGCCAGCTCGGTCCCTTCCGCTGCGAGCTCAGGCCTGTCCCGCTAGAAGTGCTAGCCCGGAGTCCGCAACCAGAGGCAGCTGCTTCAAAGCACGACGGTGGAAACGCCTGTTAGAACACGCGCTCCCGCGTGAAACTCCTGTTAACACGTGACACTTGCTCCCGGATGAAAAGCAGCTCCAAACAATCAAACCTTTACGACAGAGCATATACTTCGATATGGACTTTTAAAAAATCTAAGGTTTTCTTCCTGCCCTTAAATCTCTTCTTGGCGGTGTACATTGTATACTGTTAACACTGTGATGACCTGTCAGGGAGTTTGTAACATGCTAGCTAATACATTTCCCAGTAAGATGTGTTTTTTAAAACATTGTAAATGGAGAAGGTCTACATAAGGCGTAACGATGCTATAAATGAGTTTCACACTGAATAAAATACATTCAATCATGTAACCCCATATGCTCATGAATATTTAGATTTCCAAAAAAGGCTGCCTTCTGAGAAGTTTGTTCATAACTCAAAAGTGAAACTTTGCAAAGGTAACACTGGTGGGAGACGTGCAAACTTGTCAAACCTAATATAGAGACGCTAAAGATACCAATTTTCCTTCACGTAAATTTATCCTTACATGAACTTCCGGTAGAAAAATTGCAAAATTTGTCCTTTCTTCTAGGATTTTGGATTTTATCTTCCATATCTTTTAAATACTCACATTTTCTATATCCTGCTTCTCTGGCTGCACTTTCAGTTAACTTCTTCAGTTCTTTCCATTAATCAATTATTTTTGTGGTTATTTGAATCTGCTGTGTTACTGGTCTTCACTAGGTGGAATAGTCCCTTCAGGCCCCCTATAATGTTCAAGTCCTACACCTGGAACCTATGAATATGGCAAAGGAGAATTAAAGTAGCAGATGGAATTAAGGGTGCAAATCAGCTGACCTTGAGATGGAAAGATTAATCATGGTCTATTGGTATGGGCTGGATGCAATCACAGGAGTCCTTATAAATGGAAGAGGGAGGCCAAGAAGGAGAGCTAAAAGAGAGAGCAACTTGAGAAGGACTGGCTCTGATGTTGCTGGTTTTGAAGAGGAAGAATGGAGCTATGAGCCAAGAAATTGAGAGTGGCTTCTAGAAGCTGCAGAAAACAAGGAAATGGGTTCTCTAGCAGGGCTCCAGAAGGAATACAGTCCTGCTGACACTTTGATTTCAGCCCAGTGAGACCCATTTTAGACTATTGAACTCCAGAACCATAATAAAAACTGTGTTGCTCTAGGCCACTAAATTTGTGGCAACTCATTACAACAGCAATAGGCAACCAATACATCATCCACTTAAGTTCTTAATTTCAACAATATTTATTTTCCAAGAGTATTTTGGTCTTATTTCTAATTTTATTGGGCATGTTTAATAGTCTCCTGTTCTCTGCTGATTCTGCTGCTTCAAAAATTCATTTATAGTTATTTTTACTTTTAATCAAACTTTTTATTTGGGGATAGTTGTAAATTTGCTAGAGTGAAAAAGTTGGCTTAAAACTCAACATTCAGAAAACTAAGATCATGGCTGCTGGTCCCATCTCTTCATGGCAAATAGATGGGGAAACAGTGAGAGACTTTATTTTGAGGGGTCTCCAAAATCACTGCAGATGGTGACTGCAGCCATGAAATTAAAAGACACTTGCTCCTTGGAAGAAAAGCTATGACCAACCTAGACAGCATAAAAGCAGAGACATTACTTTGCTAACAAAGGTCCATCTAGTCAAGTGAAAGTGTATTCAATCAGTCGTGTCTGACTCTCTGCGACCCCATGGACGGCAGCCTGCCAGGTTCCCCCGTCCATGGGGTTTTCCAGGCAAGAATACTGGAGTGGGTTGCCATTTCCTTCTCCAGGAGATCTTCCTGACCCAGAGATTGAATTTGGGTCTCCCACATGGTAGGCAGACACTTTGCCATCTGAGTCACTAGGGAAGTCCTAGTCAAAGCTATGGTTTTTCCAGTAGTCAGGTATGGATGTGAGGGTTGGACCATAAAGAAACCTGAGTGCCGAAGTGGTGATGCTTTTGAACTGTGGTGTTGGAGAAGACTCTTGAGAGTTCCTTGGACTGCAAGGAGATCAAACCAGTCAATCCTAAAGGAAATCAGTCCTGAATATTCATTGGAATATTCATACTGATGCTGAAGCTCCAATACTTTGACCACCTGATGCAAAGAACTGACTCACTGGAAAAGAGGCTAATGCTGGGAAAGACTGAAACCAAGAAAAGGGGATGACAGAGGATGAGATGATTGGATGGCATGACCGAGTTGATGGACATGAGTTTGAGCAAGCTTCGGGAGTTGGGTCTTTATTATGTTGAGCCTTCCAAACTATGAACATAGTATACCTCTCCATTTATTTAGATCTTTGATATCGTTCATCAGTGTTTTGTTGTTTTCAGTACAAGTCTTAACACATTTGGTTAAATTTGCACTTAAGTATTTCCTTTAAAAAATTATATACATTGTTGGCAAGAATGTAAAATTGGCAGGGAGGCCTGGCGTGCTGCAGTCCACGGGGTTGCAGAGCAAGACACAACTGAGCAACTGAACTGAACTGTGAATTCACATGCAGATGTAAGAGATAATGCAGAGACCCTTACACCTTTAACCCAATTTCCCTTCATGGTAACATCTTGCAGACCCTGAATGATACAGTCAAGATACAGAACATTTCCACCACTGCAGTGAGCCCCCACGTTGCCATTACACCACACCACCCTTTCTTTAACCCCTGACCACCGCTAACCTGTTCCCCGTTTCTGTACTATGTCATTTCAAGAATGTTACATAAATGGAAGCACACAGTACGTACTGAGATTTTGTTTGGGGACTGGTTTTGTTCACTCAGCCTAAGTCTCTGGAACTTCACCTAGTGCATTGCATGTATCAATGGTTCTCTTTATTACTGAGTAGTATTTCATGGCATTACCACAAAGATACCACAGCTTAATCATTTACATGTAGAAAGACATTTGGATTATTTCCAGTTTTTAGCTGTTATGAATAAAATCGCTATAGACATTAATCTACAGGTTTATATGTGAACGTAAGTTTTCATTTCCCTGGGGTAAATGCCCAGGAGTGCAACTGTTGGGTCATATGATAGTTGCATGTTTAGCACTAAGAAACTTCTAAACTGTCTTCCACAGGGGCTGGACCATTTTGCAGTCCCGCCAGCAATGTGTAAGTCATCTAGTTTCATCACATCCTCATAGCCTTTGGCACTGTCATGTTTTCTTTTAGCCGTTCTATGCCTGTGTAGTTTAATGGTCTATCGTTACGGTTTTAACTTGCTAATGATGGTATACATCTTTTTATGTGCATATTTGCCAACTACGTCTCCTCTTGTGTGAAATGTCTCTTCACGTCTCATTTATTAGTTGAATTGCTTTTTTTATTGTTGAATTTCAAAAGTTCTTTATATATTGTAGGTACTAACCCTTTGTTAGATATGTGGTTTGTAAATATTTTCTCTCACTTCAAGCTTGTATTTTCATTCTCTTAATAGGATCTTTCACAGAGCAAACATTTTAAATTTCAGTGTACACTAGTTTTATCCATTTTTCCTTGTATGGATCATGCTTTTGGTATTCAGTCTAAGAACTCTGTTTGCAAATTCCTAGATGTCAAAGAAAATTTACCGCCCCAAAGTTTATAGTTTTATGTCAGGCATTTGAGTTAATTTTTGAATGAGACTTCAGTTAACTTTTATGGTAATTATTATTTTTGCCTATTATTTTTGCTCCAGCATCATTGTTGGTGGTGGCGGATTAGTCACTAAGTCATGTCTGACTCTTGTGACCCCATGGAGCGTCCTCTGTCCATGGAATTCTCCAGGCAGGAATACTAGAGTGGGTTGCCATTTCCTTCTCCAAGGGAGAAGGGCTATCTTTGTTGAAGGGCAAAGGTATCTTTGTTGAAGGGCTTAATTGTTGAAGGGCTCTCTTTCCTCCGTTAAATGACTTGTGCACCTTGTACGTATTTCTGGATTCTCCATTGTTTCATTGATCTGTATGTTTACCCCTCTGCCAGTACCACACAATCCTGAAATTGGGCCAGTTGAGTCCTCCCATTTTATTCTGCTTTTTTGAAGTTGCTTTACCTATTCTGATTCCTTTGCCTTTCCATATAAATTTAAGAAAAAAAATCTTGAAGGGATTTTGATAGAAATTGTGGTAAACCTACATTGGAGAGAACTGAGCTCTTTATTATGTTGAGCCTTCCAAACTATGAACATAGTATACCTCTCCATTTATTTAGATCTTTGATCTCTTTCATCAGTGTTTTGTAGTTTTCAGTACACAAGTCCTAAAACGTTTGGTTAAATTTTCACTTATTTCCTTTTAAAAAATTATATACATCATTGGTAAGAATGTAAAATTTTTCAGCCATTATGAGAAACAGGTTGGTCATTCCTCAAAAACTTAAACCTAGAATTATCATATGACCCCATCAATTCTATTCCTAGGTGCTTAAAAATATATATGTATACACATGTTCATAGCAGCACTATTCACAATAGTGAAAAGGTGAAAACAGTCCAAATGTCCATCAATGGATGGATAAACAAGTTGTTGTAAACATATAGAAGAGAATTATATGCTTTTAATCCACTCCACCAATTTTTACTTGGTGTCTTGAGATCATTTCATTGAATATACTTATTGATACATTAGGGTATAAGTGTGCCATTTTATTGTTTTTTGTTCTTTCATTTCCCAGTTCTTTCTGTTCTGTCACTTCCCATTTTCTTTTTCCTGTCTTCCTGTGGGTTACCTGAACATTTTTTAGAATTCTGTTTTTATTTACCTGTGGTGTTTTTAAGTGTAGCTCTTTGTATACTTTCTAAGTAGGTAACATGAAAGTGAAAGTGAAGTCGCTCAGTCGTGTCCAACTCTTTGCGACCCCATGGACTGCAGCCTACCAGGTTCTACCATCCATGGGATTTTCCAGGCAAGAATCCTGGAGTGGGTTGCCATTTCCTTCTCCAGGAGATCTTCCCGACCCAGGGATTGAACCTGGGTCTCCTGCATTGTAGGCAGATGCTTTAGCATCTGAGCCACCAGTGAAGTCCCATAGGTAGCATACTTCTATATAATACATATTATACATACATAATTTTTTAGTCTACTGGTGTCATTTTACCTGTTCCAATGAAGTATAAAAACCTTACTTCACTTTACTTTTCACCTTTTATAGTTGTTAATAACATTGGGACTGTAGCCTATCAGGCTCCTCCGTCCATGGGATTCTCTAGGCAAGAGTGCTGGAGTGGATTGCCATTTCCTTCTCCAGGGGATCTTCCTGACCCAGGAATCGAACCCAGGTCTCTCGCATTGCAGGCAGACGCTTTTACCATCTGAGCCACCAAGGAATCCCGTTAATAACATTACCTCTACATATATTATACTTTCCATCACTGTCTAGCCTTTCAGCTGATTTTATCTTCTTTCTAGTTGTTTTCAAGGTAGTACTGGCAAATGTCATATGTAAGGAATTTCCATCAATGATTTTGGCCCTCTCAAAATACAACCAGCTCCTGGTGACACTATCGCCAACATAGTCTTTGAAAAGCATTTCTGAGCTTGAAAGAAAATAAGGAAAATCTTCAATTTGTACTCCACTCTGGGAGATAGTGAAGCCTCACTACAGAATTGCAGCTGTAGCTTTAAAGTTATTTGGGCCTTCTTCCCAAGAGTAAAAACCAAATCTTTATTTTATGCTCCTGGGGTTTCTTCTCTTTCATTCTAATAACCTATTTCGAAGGTCCAATTCACTGGATTCCACAGAGACATGAGAGACTGCATGATAACCCGTGTTGTTTTATTCATGACTCTCTTCCATTTATTCAGTAAATAAATTTAAGAAGGTGACCATTTCTTAATATGCCAAGAAATCAAATTTTAGCTTCCAAGAAATACTTTTCCCTCATGATCTTGACTCTTCTACTTTAAAATTCTGTTCTAAAGATGGGTCAGTACAAACTTAATCTTTCAATAAGAATAATGGTTACTAATACTTATTACATGCTAGGCTGTGTTCCAAGCTTATATATATACCTCTCAAAATGATCCTAAGACCTAGATATTTGGGCTGTCCTCAGTCTGCAGGCGAGGAAGTTGAGTCAAATAACCCGAAGTTTCCCAGGTAGAAAGTGGTGGAACTGACAGCCGATCCCTAATATACTGGATTCCAGAGTCTGTGCAATAATCCTTTAGTACAGAGTAGATATGGCCAAGACCAGACCCAGTATGTGTGATGATGTGAGTCTTTCTCATAAAATGAAATGTATTTTCACAGAGAATACAGGCTAAACCACAAATACATTTATTCCTCTAAGTACATTATGCCATCTTTTAAATTTTAAAATAATTTAAAAATTTTTAAATAGTTTTAAAATAATTTTTAAATTTTATAATCAATTGTCTCTTCAGTTTGCTTGCTCTTATTAAGCTGATTTTTAAAAATCCCAGAGCAGAGGGATTTACTAGCACCATCATTAAGTTGCAAATTTATCTTCAGTCACAGAACAAAAATACACTTCAGATAAACTCAATAAAATAACTTTAAGGGTTCACAGGAGTACTCACACCTAACTGTCATGCATTCCAACACCTCTCACAGCCCACCTTTCAATTGTCTAACTCCTATCTCGGTCTTTTTACAGTCTGAAAACAAGAAAGCACCCAAGTGAAATAACCCTCCAGAACACTGTTGAAATATATTAAACAGAGATACATCCCAGATCCCTGTTCTAAATATTAAAAAGGTATTAGCATATAGAGAAAATATATGTAGATATATTCCATTAAGTTCTAATGAGTCTTTGCTTCCCCCTTTTTGATAATGTCTTCAATTTCTTCTGAGACCTTTCCTTTGTAGTCATTTGGTTCTATTGCATTTAACTTCTTTTGGTACTCCAGCGGCAAACCATTCTCTTTTGCACCCATGCAAATGACCTAGAAAATGGTTAAACAACAACAAAACCCTCTTTTAGTTAGGAACATAATTTAGTTTAGTATACCACAGCTTTATTTGTAGTATCAAAGTATGAAATATTAGCTTTCAGATAACTCTGGAATAAACAACTGTAGAACAAAATGAAGAGTCATTCCTCCCACGATGAGCATGAACGTACAGGGAGTTTTCATAGCCACACAATCCATCCCTATGTAATAGCAACTGTACTCAATACTATGGTTTAAAATATGTTTAATATAAAACTTATTGTATAGAATTTGCGTGAAACGAACAAAATCTTTTAAGAAACAAACACCATTCTTCAAAGAAATTTAAAGTTTATAGGGAGCAGTTTTTAGTTGAATCCTGGAGTCTACTCTACCTCTGAATTACACATGGGGGAATAAACAGCAAGTGTATCCAGTGGTACTCCCCAGATCCACACCAGGCTAATTCCTCTAGGCTCCATTCTAGAAAATTCCAGATTAGGCCCAGGAACTGGGTCACCTTCTCCAAGTATCATGTCCTGATTGGACCTGCCAATAAGTACCTAAGTTTGGGTTTCTGAAGAGGGATGTCAGCCTCTCTATCCTTAATTCTTTTCCTGTGCGTGCATGCTGGAAAGGTGTCCCTGATTTTGAAAGAGGCATGACTTATCCCTCCATCTAGAAATGGAAAACGTTTCAACAGTAGGAAATATATTTTTGCCCTATAAAAATGAATCTTGGGGTTTATGAAATACTATTTTGTGGAGAAGAAAAAAGTGATTAAAAAGCATAGGTATAGAATAACTACAAAAAATACACTCATACATGTTTTTAAAGAAAAATATGTCTAGGATTATGACTCAAGTACATTTCTGAGAGTTTTTTAATAAACAGTTTTAGGGACATAGTTCTATCATTACAAATAAATTGGAACATTTATTCAGTAAATAACTATCATTTTTGTATTAAAAACATACTGATTGAAATGAATTGTTCATATAGAATTTAAAGCACAAAGCCTTTTAAAAACAAGATATTCTGTCATTTAACTCTGTGAAAATTAACAAGGAATCACCAAAAGTCTTTGTAAGTTAAAAAGGATACCTTTTTATACTGGGGTGATGGGGGAACACTCTCATAATTTGTCATCTGATAACTTCGACAGGTTATTTCTTTTCCTTCTTGAGTTGAAACAGTAACTTCTATTGGGACATACATTCCACTTTTAACCCCTTCTTGCCTGGAATCAGAACAGCCACATTTTAATCATATGTTGACTCAGCCAAGTTAGTTTACTGGATTAAAATTTTAACTATTTATGGATGTATGTGTTCTCTATGTATTTGGGGATAGAGTAGAACATACTATAAATACCACCATATCAAAAGTAAGCTTAGCATTTCAATTAGAAAGCTGGAGACTTACTATTACTGGGTATACTTCTAACAGATCTTTAGTTATTGCAGGCTTTATAACCCTGAAACATTGCTCTTTATCTATGAAAACTGGACTATGTGTTCTGACAAGAGAATATCCATTCTGCAAAATTAAGACAGGACAGCTCATTCCTGTTTGCAAGTGAAGTAAAGTAGTAAGCATGTCAGATGTTTGCTCTTCTCAAATCCTACTCTTTTTTGTCAACTTTCTTTGTATTAAATGCTCTGCCACACAACTCTTGAGTTCTAAAAAGCATCAAAGCATTTCTAATATGTTTTGAAATTTTTACAAATTATTATCACTTTTTTTTACTGATTCAACTGCTACCTTAAATATTTTTTTAAAAATCTGACTCTTATAAAAACTGAGTTTCTGTTTTTGAAATCAGTAAAAGTATGTAATAATTACAAAAATCTTCATGCTGTCTCACAATATAAAACTACAAAGATATTTTTATTAAAAAAAAAAAAACAAATAGAAAATAAGTACTTCCATCAATCATAGAAGAGATTACAAAAGTCTCCTGAAATCTTAGAGTGTGTAACCCTTCTAGGGTTTTCTTTTCAGGAAATGAACATTATACCTTTTAGGTTAACTCTCAAGTGTAAAGAATATGTCCATATATATACACACACATTCTTGCATATGATCCACCTTCTAAATTTGCAATGATTTAACTTATAATTAGAAGCCACCTACTTATCCAGAGAACTTAAATTGCTTTTGTTCATTTTCCATACTACTCCCCATACTTCATCGCCAGGACTTTCAAAAATGGTGGCTATACCTCCATGCCAAGTTTCACTTGTTTTGCCTTGGGGATTGCCAAAGTCAAGTTTAAAATCCTACAAAGGAAACCAAAGTGATATGATCAATATCCACATGAACCAAAATTTCCCTTTTCAAAATAAAAACAGATTTACCTTCAACACCATGTAACTAAAACATAAGTTTTGAGTTCCTTCTAAAAAAAACACAAAGATAAACAACCAAGGAAGGACCCAGATTTCAAGGACTATATTTTTCTTAAAAATAAACTGTATACTGAATATGTACCTGTATCTTACCATAAATAGGAGGTTAAGGTGGACAATAAATCCCATAATCCTGATGCCTTAACACAGCTATCTTTATTTTTGAAAGTTGCTTCCCAATCCACTTACTTACACATAAATTTTAACATAGAGGCAATCATAGTGTGGGCTTCCCTGGTGGCTCAGTGGTAAAGAATCTGCCTGCAACACAGGAGATGAGGGTTTGATCCCTGGGTCTCGGGCAGATCCCCTTGAGAAAGAAATGGCAACTCACTCCAGTATTCTTGCCCGGGAAATCCCATGGACAGAGGAGCCTGGTAGTTGCAAAAGAATCAGATACAACTCAGCAACTAAACAGCAATAATCATACTGTACATAATTGTTGAAGCTGCGTGATGGCTGCATAAGGGTTATAACATTATTTCCACTTTCATGTATGTTAAGAGTATCCTATTAGCATATTTTTTTGCCCTAAGGGAGCTGTCATTTGAGGGTGATTTGTATACTTATAAATTTTAATATTCATGAATTATATTAACATATCTATAATAATCGTAAGAGCAGCTAACAATTACTGGGTTCTGTACACTGCTACGGGCTTCATAAGGACTTTTCAAAATCCTGTCAACAACTTTTTATACACATTTAACAGAAAGAAAAACAGTAGCTCAAAAAGATTAAGCAATTTGCCTAAGGTCTCACAACTAAAGTAATGGAGTCAAAGTTTCAAGCTGTTAGTTTCTTCCCTCACAGAGATGAGTAATCAAAGGACAGAATGAGGGAGATTAAGAATCCTTACTCAGCTCTTTGGACTAGGAAGATTTCTTTCCAATTTTTCAGAGTTTAGTTTCCTAATGATATAAAAAAAGTTGGATTAGATAATAAATCTAAAGTTTGTATTTTATCTCTGTTACCTTTATTTTCTTAAAAATCTTTAGAATTTCATTAAAAAGGTTGGTTTGAGTGACCAGTACCTTTGAATGGTATATTAGATGTTCTAGGACCAGGTATCCTCGGCAAGACATCAGGAGATCTGATAAAAGATAAAACCACACTAGGACCTGTCTATACAAAAAAGATCTTCATGACCCAGATAATCATGATAGTGTGATCACTCACCTAGAGCCAGACATCCTGGAATGAGACATCAAGTGGGCCTTAGAAAGCATCACTACGAACAAAGCTAGTGGAGGTGATGGAATTCCAGTTGAGCTATTTCAAATCCTAAAAGATGATGCTATGAAAGTGCTGCACTCAATATGCCAGCAAATTTGGAAAACTCAGCAGTAGCCACTGGACTGGAAAAGGTCAGTTTTCATTCCAATCCCAAAGAAAGGCAATGCCAAAGAATGCTCAAACTACCACACAATTGCACTCATCTCACATGCTAGTAAAGTAATGCTCAAAATTCTCCAAGCCAGGCTTCAATAGCACGTGAACTGTGAACTTCTAGATGTTCAAGCTGGTTTTAGAAAAGGCAGAGGAACCAGAGATCAAATTGCCAACATCCACTGAATAATCAAAAAAGTAAGAGAGTTCCAGAAAAACATCTGTTTCTGCTTTATTGACTATACCAAAGTCTTTGACTGCGTGAATCACCACAAACTGGAAAATTCTTAAAGAGATGGGAATACCAGACCACCTGACCTGCCTCTTGAGAAATCTGTATGCAAGTCAGGAAGCAACAGTTAGAACTGGACACAGAATAACAGACTGGTTCCAAATTGGGAAAGGAGTACGTCAAGGCTGTATATTGTCACCCTGCTTATTTAACTTACATGCAGAGTACATCATAAGAACACTGGGCTGGATGAAGCACAAGCTGGAATCAAGATTGCTGGGAGAAATATCAATAACCTCAGATACACAGACAACACAACCTTTATGACAGAAAGAGAAGGACTAAAGAGCCTCTTGATGAAAGTGAAAGAGGAGAGTGAAAAAGGTGGCTTAAAGCTCAACATTCAGAAAACTAAGATCATGGCATCTGGTCCCATCACTTCATAGCAAATGGATGGGGAAACAGTGGGAACAGTGGCTGACTTTTATTTTGGGGCTCCAAAATTACTGCAGATGGTGACTGCAGCCATGAAATCAAAAGACGCTTACTTCTTGGAAGAAAAGTTATGACCAACCTAGACAGAATATTAAAAGCAGAGACATCACTTTGCCAACAAAGGTCTGTCTATTCAAGGCTATGGTTTTTCCAGTAGTCATGTATGGATTTGAGAGTTGGATCATAAAGAAGGCTGAGCACCAAAGGATGGATGCTTTTGAACTGTGGTGTTGGAGAAGATTCTTGAGAGTCCCTCGGACTGCAAGGAGATCCAATCAGTCCATCCTAATGGAATTCAGTCCTGAATATTCATTGGAAGGACTGATGTTGAAGCTGAAACTTCAATACTTTGGCCACCTGATGCGAAAAACTGACTCATTCTAAAAGACCCTGATGCTGGCAAAGATTGAAGGTGGGAGGAGAAGGGGACAACAGAGGATGAGATGGTTGGATGGTATCACCCACTCAATGGACATGAGATTGAGTAAGCTCTGGTAGTTGGTGATGGACAGGGAGGCCTGGCGTGCTGCAGTCCATGGGGTCGAAAAGAATCGGACATGCCTGAGTGACTGAACTGAACTGATATACTGTTAAATCCCATAGACAATTTTCATTCCTCATCTTGCTCTACTTCTCAGATGTTTCTGACATGGTTATCCACACTGTCTTGATCTGCCTCCTTTCCTTTCAGCTGTTCCTTGATCTCAATTCCCTTTACCAACTCCTCCTCCACTACCTAGTTTTTAAATGTTGGAGTTTCTAAAAGTTTCAGTTTAGGCCCTTTTCTCAGCAGTTTGCTCAAGACAAAATCATACCCTCTGATGACTTCAAATACCATCCAATATTCCAACTGTCTTTTATCCAGCTCAGGTCTCTCTTTTGACTTTGAAAGTGCTTAGAACATAGGAAGTACTTCATGTGCTGTGTTGTGCTCAGTCGCTCAGTCATGTCCGACTCTTTGTGACCCCATGGATTGCAGCCCACCAGGCTTCTCTGTCTAGGATTTCACAGGCAAGAATACTAGATTGGCTTGCCATGTCCTCCTCCAGGGATCTTCCCAACCCAGGGATCGAA
This sequence comes from Ovis aries, assembly GCF_016772045.2. NCBI lineage: Eukaryota > Metazoa > Chordata > Mammalia > Artiodactyla > Bovidae > Ovis > Ovis aries. The sequence goes on along the minus strand of NC_056057.1, from coordinate 67,343,458 downwards.
CCCAGGTCTCCTGCACTGCAGATGGACTGTTTACTGACTGAGCCACCAGGGAAGCCCAAGAATACTGGAGTGGATAGCCTAACCTGTCTCAAGGGGATCTTCCCCACCCAGGAATTGAACCTCGGTCCCCTGCACTGCAGGCAGCTACCAGGGAAGCCCAAGTACTTCATTAATGTTCACTAACATTTTTCTGCTGACTTGGGTATGCAACAAGCATCTCAAACTCAGTACAGCTGACCCTTGAACAACATGAGTTTCAACTGCACAGGTCTACTTATCTGTGAATTTTTTTCAATTTTCAGATCATCAAAGTAACTAAGAATGGGGGAAAGTTTGTGTTTGATTAGAGACTGAAATAGCGAATATGTGTCAAGGGAACTAGGGTCCGAGTCCTGATTCTGTCCAAACCTCTTCAGCTTCCTGCCCTTGGGCGAGTCATTTATTGATTCCTCTGTTTTTGAGGCAGAGATGGCAGTTCTCTGATTTTCAGCTCAGCAAAGGGTGGGAACCACTAACCCTGGTATTGTTCAAGGGCCAATTGTATGCCCAAGCTGAGCTTGATGTTCCCTCCGAAACTAATCCTCTTTTTCTTTTTAACAAATATCACTATTATCCACTCTGTTGCATCAAAAACCATTATCTACTCTTCATTTCACAATCAATCACCAAAGCCTAACAGTGTTCTCTCCTCAACACCCCAAAAAACCATCTACTTGCCCTGGCTACCACTCCAAGGTACCACTCCAGTAGTGACCACTACAAAAGCTTTCTAACTGCGCTCCCACATCCACTTCCAAAAGCCCTTTTGGTAGGTTGCCCCGACCCTTTCAAAGCACTTTCCACAGCAACCAGAACAACCTTTCAAAGATGTAAACCTGATATTTTATTTGCTTAAATTTGGCAGAGGTCTTCTCACTGTTGTTCTCAAGATAAAGATCCAAGTCTTCATTGGCCTCTGGGGCCCTGTAACATGTGGCCCTTCCCCTGCCTCTCTACGCTTCATGCTACATCCTCCTTACACATTAAATTCTAGCCACACTAGCTAGAAGACCCAGCTTTTTTCTCTCCTGAAATCTTTCGTCCCTGCTGTTCCATTTGCTTCTCCCCTCGCCAGTCATTCAGATCTCAGCTTAAGTTACATTTTCAGCCATGGCTTTACTGTACATCCCAGTAAGGTCAGATCCCTAAGTCACATACTCCCATAGCACCTTCAATGCTTCCTTAAAACAATTTTTTTTTCCACTCTTTTCAGAGCAGTTTTAGGTTCAGAGCAAAACTGAGAGCAAGGTACAATTCATCTCCTTTTAAGACTGACCATACCTGTGACTGAATATCATTGGTTAGATAGTTCTTTGCTGCATCCCAACTATAAACATCTAAGCTTCTTTACCATATTTGGGGAATTCCCTATCGTATGAGTTTGATGGGTAGATAGTGCTCAGAGCCCAACTCCTGTTTTTGAAGTTTCAAATGCCAGAGACTGGTTCTCCTAGCTTTGCTTGGAGTCAGGGCATGGGCAAATGGCCAAGATTTAGCCTAGGACACCCACCTAGGGTTCTGAATTAGAAGTCAGTGACATAGGGGAGCAGAAACTCCACTCTGGGGGTGGGAACTGTATTTGGGTTTCAGGAGCTTCCAGATACAGTGACAGGAGAGGCAGGGTCCAGAATGAGTGACTCATGATGCAATGTCCGCGTTTACCAAGCTCAAGGGTGAGTCAACAGTGGCCTCCCGGGCTGTTTCCATCTGCGATACTGGCTATTTTATAGCTTCCCTTCTATGCCTGCCTGTTTTGTCAGCTCTATGGTCCTACCTTCCTGGTCATTCTGTGAGCTGTTCAACAGCCTTTCAACACATTCTTTTTCTGCTTAAATCAGCTACTTCTGTTGCTTGCAACTAAGAACCCAACCAATGATAGCAGAGACCATGTCTGTCTGGTAAAATGATGTCAAAAGGCTCTGTAGGTAATTTGTTTGCCTGTCTCTCCTACAGATGGGGAGGTCCTGAACGCTGCTAGCTTTACTCAGTCATCTCTGTATCTCCAGGTAAGTGCTGGAAGAATATGAACTAAATGAATAAATGTACTGTACTAAGAGCTATGATTCTTACCAAGGCAAGTGAAGGTTCATTCAGCCATTAGACTTAAGTGAGCACAGCCCTTACTATGAATGAGACATAGTTCCAGCTTTCAGGACCCCTCAGGTAGAGAGCAAAAGGTTGGTAAATGGATTTTTACAAAACTAGGTGACAAGTCCTGGAACAAACGTAGACCAGAAAGCAACTGATTCCTTGGCTTGGGTCAGAGAAGATTTCTTAGAGGGACCAACCAAGTGGATTCTGCGATGATGTCTCTAAGTCAGTGGCCAAGGGAGAGGCATCGGGAGCTGGGCAGAATGAGCAGCTGGTGAGAACGTCAGGAGGGCGAGCTCAGGGCAGCCTGGGAGGCACAGGAGCCAGAGTAGCACAGCGCAGCCGGGATCAAGCAGAGGGCTGAGAGAGGACGAGAGGGACCCGTGGGGGAAGGGGGTGGGGGGAGGGTCGTGCAGGGAACGCTGATGAACTTTGAGCAGAGAGAGCTGCATTCCTAGACCAATGCTGGCGATGAGCGGCCCTGAGAAAGTGAGTTCTCAAAATCCTGTCCGCTTTGTCTTCAGAGAGAGCAGAGGACACCTCGGGGGCCAGGAGGAGAGCACTGACCTGCAAGCGGGCCACGCTGTAGAACACGGCGGAGGGGTTTCGGAGGTGGATCCGCTCCGTCAGCAGGTTGCTGCCATAGGCGAAGTAGAGAAAACTCTCCCCATCCTGACTCCGGAGGGCCTCGCAGCCCAAGTTCGCCATGTCCCACCAGACGCCTGCACAGGCCTGGGGTCGGTCGTACAAGCGTAAAGAGAGGACGAGAAATACAGCTCCGTGTCGGAAGCACTTAACCCGGGAACCACTGGCCCCCAGATTTAGAGGTTAGGGGAAAGGCGGGAAGCTGGGGCCGGGCGAGTCACCTGCCAGCACTCTTCTGACTGGCTGCCAGTACCCAACGCTGTGAGTTACTCGCTCTGATTGGCCAACCCACCGCCTCCTCTAGGCTAGCAGCTTGGACTTTGTAATATTCGGTCCTGAGGCGACCGGAGGCTGATTCCTCATTGGACCTGCTCCTCTTTTGTCCCGCCCCCTGTTCAAGGCTCCCTCTGATTGGCGGGTGGGCGGGGCTCTATGAAGGGGCGGGTCAGGTCCTCTGCCGAGCAGCTCACAGGTCCCATTTGGATTTTCTCCACTTTGGGTGATGCGAGCGTGGTTCCCTGACAGTGTATACTCTTTAGGGAGCTTTGGGATCCATTTACAGTGAAACAACGGCTCGGACCATGCACCCGATGGTCCCTCTGCCGGAAGCTCGCCCGGTCCCGCCCTTTGGGTTTGGAGGAATGAGGAGGGGGTCTGTTCACACCACTCGCTGGTTCCTGCACCCTAGCGCTGATCAAACTGACCTCGCACTAGAGCAAACCCTGGGAGATTGTGAAGGACAGGGAAGCCTGGTGTGCTGCAGTCCATGGGCTCGCAAAGAATTCAGACGCGCGAGTTTGAACAGCAGCCCTGATTATCTACCTGATTACCTTTTCTAAGGACCCTTGGCCTCCTGGGAAAGCTCCTCTGAGAGTGAGGGTCTCCCCTGATGGAAGTTGCATGAGGGCCTCAAAGCCCGACGCTGCTGTTTTCTGGACGTGTAACCTCGCATGTGTAACGTTTACTTGCTGTTTACTTGGATGTGCTGTTTACTGGACGTGTAACGATGAACATGAGTTTGAGCAGGCTCGAGGAGTTGGTGATGGACAGGGAAGCCTGGCACGCTGCAGTCCATGGGGTCGCAAAGAGTCAGACACGACTGAGCAACTGAACTGAACCTCTTGTCTCTGGTGTCTTCTTTTAAAATAGAGATTGTAACATAAATTATGATCACAAGTTATAAACGTAAGATATGATCCTCTATCTCATAGGGTTGATATAAATATTAAAAGTAATTTTGTTAATGTTATTAGGGTAAAAGCTCCCATGTAAAGAAATATAATAACAATGACATTAAAACTCTATATTGTTAACTTTGAAATGAAAATTAATATGAACTATCCTTGGCACCCAGAATTTGATTTTTAAATACCACTTTTCCACTAAAAGGTACCAGGGTTCCTTGGAGAAATGGCTGATGCTGGGTCAAGAGGAGCACTCAGAATGTCTTGTGACAGAAAATCAGGAGGTATTAAAAAATAAAGTTCTTTGAAAAGGACACAGAAGCCAACTTGAAGGAACACCCACTGGCTAAAGTTAGAATGATTTAAGCATCACAAATAACCGCAGTTGATTTAAAATGTCAAACATAAAACTAAATCCCCACAAGAGTAAACAAATCTAAAAAAAAAAAAAACAACTTAAAAAAACTTTGTCTACCATACTATTCGTAGTGACTTTTATACCAACTCTTTACTCTGAAAACTGGTAATTTAAGAAAATAAACATTTAGCCTGCTTTTCTAGTTGCAGATGTATTTTAGGGTAACCAAATGGCCCCAGTTGGTGAGGAAACAGTTCCCTTTACAAAAGTAAGCTAAATAATGTAAAATGAAGGATAGAATTAGAAATTCACCATTTTGCAGTCCCTACTGAAATGATTAATTCATACCAGGATCATGAGACCAACAGGTACAAGTGTGATAGGGAACAGGATATTCACATAGAGCCAGGGATCATGTGCCAGTTATCAGGGGAAATCCATAAAGACTGGAGAAATCCGGTCCCTTCCCACCTTAACCTAGGTCAATTTTATCATCACTAAAATTAGACCAACCTGACATGCGTCTCCTGATGTGATATAATATGAAGCATCAGCATCATTTATGAATCACTGTTTCCAAAAATCTTTAACTTCAGAGTAATCAAGCAGGAACTGCAAGGATGAAGGATAGAAGCAAACAATCAGAAAAAATCCAGAGCAAGTGGTGAGACATCCTGTAGAACAAATGGCTCAGTCTCTTAAATTAACTCAGTGCCTTTAAAAAAAGGAAAAGAAAAGAAAAAAGGAGAGAGGCAATACTGAGGGAGGGCTGTTTTAGATAAAAAGAAGCCTAAGAAACATAATACAATGGCCTGTCCTTGGTTCTGGTATAAAAGATATTTTGTGACAATTGGAGAATTTGAATAGAGACTAAAGCATTAGATGATACTAGATAGTTTTGTTGTTTGTTTTGTTTTGTTTTTTGACAGTATTCTGGGCTTCCCAGGTGGCTAGTGGTAAAGAATCTGCCTGCCAATGCAGGAAACGCGGGAGACACAGGTTCAATCCCTGTGTGGGAAAGATCCCCAGGAGGAGGGAATGGCAATCCACTCCAGTATTCTTGCCTGGAAAAATCCCACGAACAGAGGAGCCTTGCAGGCTATAGTCAATAGGGTCGAAAAGAGTCACCACGACTGAGCATGCATGCATACAATGGCATTGTGTTTATTTAGAAAAACTTCTCTTTTAAGATAATATATTGGTGTATTTAGGAGCAAAATGTTTGCTATCTGTATTTAAAATAATTCAGAAAAATTAAAATAAGGAAACTGTTAAACGTTAAACTGTGTGTATATGGACGCTTATTTTATTATTTTCTATATATTTGAATATTTTCATGTTAAAAAGTAAAGAAAAAAATGGTGATGTAAGTAAAACACTGGACATAGTGAGCATTCAATAATGAACTTTACTGTTATATAGTCTGCAAATAGGAAGGTTCATGCTCTCTCCTGCCCCCACCCCAAACATGAAGGCAGCAGAACTTGACATACGTATTTCGGTAAGCAAGTTGCTTTTCTTGGCAAGATCGTGCTCTACTGCACCATGAATTCCCAAGGTCTCTGCTGCAGAGTACCACCATTTAAAACATCCTTCTGCATTATAAACTGCTTTTAAACATTTGAAATATATTTATGATTTAATTACTTTTTAAAGTATTTTGACTTTTTTCTTTCTATACTTCTAAGTGCTTAATTTTATCGTGACTGATTTTTTGCAACACCAGTTTGTGAAAATTTTCTGAAGTTAAACATAGATGGTTCCTCAGACACTGAAAATCTTTTCTTGCCCCAGTGAAGCATTTTATTAAGCTTCCCCATGTAGATTGCCATGTACTGACACCTGTTGGCCAACAAGAGGCAGTAGGTAGCAAGGGGGGGTTGTTTTCTCCCATTTATTTATCTATTTTGTGGCCGTGCAGCACAGGGGATCTTAGTTCTCCACCCAGGGATGGAAACTGTGCCCCCTGCATTAGAAGCACAGAATCTTAATCCCTGGGCTGCCAGGGAAGTCCCTCAGATTTAACCAAAACAGATAACCAATAAGAAGACACTGTATAGCACAGAAAACTATACTCAATATTTTATAATAATCTATAAGAATCTGAAAAAGAATCAGTGACTGAATCACTTTGCTGTGCACCTGAAACTAACCCAGCATTGTAAATCAACCATACTTCATTGAAAACTTTAAAATAATTTTTTAAAGTAAAAAATGTAATTTTTAAAAAAACTTTTTTAAAAAGCAAAGCACACTTTAAAAACCCCAAATTTAACCAAAGCCTGGTTAATATTAGTTAACATTCACTGAGTGCTTATTGTATGCCAGTTTAAACTTTTACATTTAATCCTGAAAAGGGCCCTATGCAGAAATTACTACTATGTCTCATTTTATAGTCAAGCAAACTGAGGTGTGGTCGGTTAAATAACTTGCGCCAGGAAGCAATGACTGAAGAGATTAAGCAATCTGATTCTGGAGTCATTACTTGGTATTGCTTCCCAAATTTCTCAAATTGTAAAGCCCTCATGGTCTAAATATAACTGATTATTATTCAAGTGTAATCTCTATCATATCTATAAGAATATTATGAAATAGTAGTACTAGTATTCAATTACTTGATAAAGATAATGAGGAAAGATTTCTTCCAAATGCCATCTTTTAATCCAGTAGATTAAGTTTTTGATTGTATCATTAAGACTTTTGAGCACATATACTATATATAATAGTATATATAGTTATATATATGATGGGCTTCCCTGGTGCTTCAGAGGGTAAAGCGTCTGTCTACAATGTGAGAGACCTGGGTTCCAACCCTGGGTCAGGAAGATCCACTGGAGAAGGAAATGGCAATCCACTCCAGTACTATTGCCTGGAAAATCCCATGGACAGAGGAGCCTGGTAGGCTACAGTCCATGGGGTCACAAAGAGTCAGACATGACTGAGCGACTTCACTTTCCTTTCCTTTCCCTGGTGGCTCAGATGGTAAAGAATCTGCCTGCAATGTGGGAGAGCTGGGTTTGATCCCTGGATTGGGAAGATCCCATAGAGGAGGGCATGGCAACCCACTCCAGTATTTTTGCCTGGAGAATCCCCATGGACAAAGGTGCCTGGCGGGTTACCGTCCATGGGGTCGCAAAGAGTCAGACACGACTGAGTGACTAAGCATATATATATAAAATATCTACAAAATATAAAATTTTAAAGTAACTATTTTAACTCTCATATCAATGTAAAACATACATATGTTTTATATGTAAAATTAATTATAGATAGTGGATAAAAATCCATATTTCAAATAGTCCTCCTCAAATTTCCATTTTCTAGTTAATCTTGTCAGGTCTTATTAGATCTTCATTATTTTTATATTATTAGGTCCAGAATGAAGAGCTTGTACCGGAAGTCAGAAATGTCAGCTCCTTGCCTTTCTTCATTCTTGTCTTGTGCTTGCAATTTTAGTAAGAGCTTCAGTCTAGTTCTAGGCAGAAATTTTCTTTGTGATAATTAATTAGCTCTCTGGAAATCCACTTAGCCAAGCAAATTACAGTAAATCACCAGACACGGGAAGTGAATGGAGGAGGGCTAGGGCCACAGTCAGCCCCTCCTCAGGAAAGCACTCCCGCCCCTCCCCCAGGGTACCTCAAGTCTCACGAGACAGACGATGACTGTCCCACTGACTATGGGGTCTAGTGTTAAAGCAAAATTCTTGTATTTTGTAATATTTACTAAATACAGTAAAGGCAAAGCATATTTTTAAAAATCTAATATCTTAGATTAAAAACAAAAATAGAATCGTTTTCCCACTTCACTGGCTCAAAAGTTAAAAAAAAAAAAATCTCCCCTATGATATCTCCACCAAATCATCAACTTTGAGCTCAAATCCAAGGCCCTCTCAACTGTGCTAATATCCTTCCAGACTTGTCTCCCATTTCCTGCTATAAATCCACCGCTCTCCAAACCCACTTCTGTGCTGTCCCATGTGATTCGCACCGTTACCCCATCCCCCCTCCCAGAAAATCAGAGTCCGGGAAACCAGCCAGGAAGCTGCTGCAGTGATTCAGGTGTGTGATAATGGCCACAGGGCGAGGCTGGGGAGTGTGGGAGTGCAGAGGAAGACAAACAAAGGCAGCAGTAACAGATGCTACTGACCGATTTGATACAGGTTTCCAAGGAGAGCAGAGATCAGTCAAAGGGAACTCACTGGGTTTTAGGCAGTGAATAGAATTCCTTCCCCATAACTGCTTATTTCACATCCTTGTAGTTGTTGGAGGTTCGTATTTATTTCATACCTAGGTGTAACCTAGGACCACATATAATTAATAATTTCTCGAAGTTACTTAGTTTTCCTGGGCTTCTTCCTTGTATACATGTTATTAAACTTTTGTTTGATTTTTCTTCTGTTTAAAAAAATAATGATTTCTTTATACTTCAGGTCAGTAATACATATTTATTTAAAATAATACCGGCAGAGCAAAATACTTTTAGGTCTCCAAGGAGATAGAAATCTTCAAGAGATACTCTAAAATATCATTGTGGAATTAAATATGCTGCTTTCCATATAAACTATATGCATTTAATAAGAATTGTTTATTTCATTTCCAGACTGGTTTGGAGAACAAGGAAGGTGAGATTACCTGAGACCAGCTCAGGAATGTTATAATCTACAGCCTCGGCATCCACAGGGTAACCTAACCATTTCAGGCTCAAGTTCAAGTTCTCAGGGTAGAAAACTGGAATTAGCAGGAAAACCAGATCCCTGGTTCCCAGATCAGTACTTCTTTCTAGGAAAATCTACTAAAAAGACAAATTTCAATGGGAAAGCTGTTTGGTGGGCATGGAATCACACCTCTAATCCCTCAGCATTCTAATCCTCTCTGCCATAAAAAAAAAAAAAAAAAGACGACCACACACACACACACACACACACACACACACACCCCCAAATCAGTCCTTTCTACGTTTACCACCACTACCCTAGTCCAAAGTCACCATCTGCTCTTGTCAAACTTCTAGAATAGCTTCCTTACTTGTCCCTTAATGGCCATTTTTATCCTTTTAGAACTGATTCTCCACTCAGCATCCAGAATTATCCTATCAAAAAGTAAGTCACATCATAGATAGTAGATAGTGAAGTCGCTCAGTTGTGTCCAACTCTTTCGGACCCCATGGACAGTAGCCCACCAGGCTCCTCTGTCCATGGGATTTTCCAGGCAAGAATACTGGAGTGCATTGCCATTTCCTTCTCCAGGGGATCTTCCCAACCCAGGGATGGAACCCAGGTCTCCCTCATTGTAGGCAGACACTTTACTGTCTGAGCCACCAGGGAAGTCACATCACATGGCTGCCTAAAACACCCCAATAGCTTTTGACTTCTTAGAATAAAATCCAGACTCCTTATCATGGTCTTCAAGGTGCTACGTGAGCTGACCATTGCTTACCTCTCGATCTCATCTTCTACTCCTTCTTCTCTTGATCTTTCCTCTCTAACCAGCTGACTCCCGTGATGTTCCTCAAACATGCTAAACTCACACTTGAAGCCTTTTCGCGTGGCTTTTATTTTCCTAGTGGAAGAAAATGCCTGATCAATGAACACAGATATCTGGTTTATCTGTTACTGTTCTCATTGTATGTCAACAAATTGGCTTTCTGATGTGTACATCAATCTCTCTTGAGTCTGGTTGTAAGAATCTTCTCCCTGAGCCAAGACAGAATTTCTCAGCCCACAGAGCTAAGAGACAGCTTCATGAGACCCAGCCCGTCTGTCCCACTGAAGTTCTACTGGCCTGAATGGCCTTGTCTAGGACACAACTTAGTGACTGAACTGAAGCATCCAGCTGCCCTTCCTCAGCAGACACTCTGCCTTTTTAATGCATACCTCTTCAAACTTGCCACAATGTGCAAATGTTTTGCCTTCAAGTGTTTTTTTTTTTTTTTAATAATAACAATAAAACTGATTACCAGGACGGTATTCAAAGTGGATGAGCAAGTTGAGCCAGTGAGGCTCTTTTGCACCTTTGGAAACTCAATCTTGTAGCTATGCGTAGGATGGATTGGGAGGGAGTAGGATGGGAAGATGGCTGAGTGCTGGATATAAGTTCACTGCAATAGCCAAAGTCATGAAAACATGAACTGGGGCAGTAATTATGGAAGGGAAATGAAGGCATGCAAGAGACTGAAGACATAGTCTTTTAATTTTTTAAATTGTATCACTCCTTTGTGTAGACCTCAGAGGCTGCCTGCTGTTCATTACTTTATCAAGTTCAAGTTCTTGTGTAAGGCTTTATTATCTGATTCCATTCTGTCTGGCTAGTTTGATTTCTCAGGGGATAGTAAACCCACTGGAGGCAGGGACCACACTTTATATTTCTGTATATCTACAGGGCTTACCACAGCAGAAATGAATAGTGAATACTTGCTGGTTAATTGAACCAGAGTCAAAATCTCCTCTACCCTTTGCACAGTCTCCCCAATCTTTTTTTTCCTCTATGGTTTGTTTCCAGCTTTCCTTGATTTACTGAGAGGCACTTCAGCTCTGAGTTAAGATTTTAAAATGTATACTAATGCCTTAACATATAAGATCCTACGTAAATTTTATTAACTATGGTGGTATTTATGTCTCCTAGCAGCTTATGATCTGGCACATGACCAAGAAGTATGTCAGAATATGTTAACTCCAAAATGTTTTTGTGGTGGAAGGGCCCATAAAACCCCAGCAGGCAGTAATTTCTCAATAATTTGATAATCTGTATTCTTGTTTTGAGATTAATCCTGAGAGGTAGTTGTTACAATAAAGTTTATTATTTAGTGCTTGGAAAAATGGTCTGTTTTGATTTCTATGTCTATTTTTATCTATTACTATATGCTTTGGAAAGGCATTCACCAAACTGTTAACAGTGTTTGCCTGTGGGAAGAAAAATGGCATTGGAAGGGGAACAAGTTGAACAAAAAACTTTCATCTTTTCATTCTGTATTCTTTTATACTTTTGCATGTTTGAGCATGTATTTTGGTATTTCTTTTATTATTTAAAATTACCTATATTATTACATTCACATTTTATGGAATTTTAGGTCAGTATCTCAAGGTCTCATGCCACACAGATAAAAAGAGGGCGAGGACTAAATAAATTGCTGAAAGAGAAAATTGATGCAGCCAATACATATCCAAGTAGGTCTGCCTCTCAAGACATCAATCAAATAATTAGGTCAGATCAAATCAGCCTCACTCTGTGGAAGGATATGATCTCATTCTTCCGGCCTCAAAGCTGCAGAATCTCATGTGCCTTTCTCGATGTTCCCTCTTTGTTCTTTGAGATGTCAGCGGACAGAAGAACCACAATATTTCCACAATCTGGCTCCGAAAAAGGTCACATGTATGTCCTAGGACAATGACCTGTTAGATATTACTGCCAACTTTAAATCACTTTCAGAAGGTCCTGGAAATACAGCAGTATCTGGAAATACTGGAAATATAGCAGTATCGCCCTGTCATTTACCATAAGTGTATTAGACCCAGAGGAACCGTTCTCAAGACTGACTACTGTTAAAGTTTGACAAACTGCATCATAATATATTCATTTTCTTGGCTTATATGTTCCTGTTTTTGTAATACCTCAAATTAATCTGAAATTAAAATTAAAAAAAATAATTTGCTGCATTTTTTATTGTTAATAATAGAAGTAATATAAGTAATAGCATTTTAGAATGTAGATTTACTTAAATGAAAATCCCAATATTTCCCTTGGTAAGACCTCATTCTTTTCTTCCTAAAAAGTAATTTAAACTTAGCAAATTCTTAATATCATGCATAGTAATTAGGTGAGAGGCAATATTTTCTTAACATCCCTATAAGAAGACTGACTTTGGAATGAGGCCTAGTTTAGAGTTTGGAAACATTTTTGGAAAATGAGAACTATGCTTGGGTTCTCTGCTCAATTAATGTTCTCGGATTTCATGTTTTCAGTCTATTCAACAATATTTAATTGACAACTAACTTTTCTCAGAGACCTATGTGCAAGTGAAGCTGGTTGACTTGACTATAGTACAAGTCTGGATATTTCGAAATCTTTCCAGAAGAGCTGATCTAGTGCTGGTGTCAACCTTTTTTCTTCTTTATTATTTCTGCTCTCACATGAGTACAACACATCCCAATAATAGAGCTACCAAAAGGCATCTCTACGTATTGTCTTTGCTAAACGCTTATTGGCTGAGAAGACAACAGATGCTCTATACAGCTGAGTAACGCAAACTCAAATGGCTCACTGAAAACAAACGGTATTCATGGGAGAAATAGGTACGTTTTGTGTATAGAGAAGAAACTTGCTTCAGTAAGTCATTCTCTAAGCTGCCTATGGGTAGTGCATTTTATATACATCTTTCCCCAATGCCCTAAAAAGTATGTCTCAAGCTAATCATATGAACTTTTTGATTTGCCTTAGGGTGCCACAGAATTGGAATGGTGAAATTTTGTTTCCATGACCCAACAATTCCACTCCAATGTACATAGCCAAATGAATCAAAAACAGGCCCCCAAATACTTCTACATGAATGTTCATAGCAGTGCTGTTCACAATAATCAAAAGGTAGAAATAACCCCAAGTCCACCAAGGATAAGCACATGACGGTGTATCCCTACTGTAGGAAATCCTTCGGATATAAAAAGAAATGATGTAAGTACTATATCCGCATGCCTAAACCTTGAAAAGATTATGTTAATTAAAAGAAGCCAGACATAAAATGTCACAAATTATATGATCCCATTTAGGTGAAATAGCCAGGTGAAAGTGAAAGTTGCTCAGTCATGTCTGATCCTTTGCAACCCCAAGGACTATACGGTTCATGGAATTCTTCAGGCCAAAATACTGGAGTGGGTAGCCTTTCCCTTCTCCAGGGGATCTTCCCAACCCAGGGATTTAACCCAGGTCTCCTGTATTGCAGGCAGATTCTTTACCAGCTGAGCCACAAGGGAAGCCCAAGAATACTGGAGTGGGTAGCCTATCCTTCCTCCAGCAGATCTTCCCAATCCAGGAATCGAACCGGGGTCTCCTGCATTGCAGGTGTATTCTTTATCAACTGAGCTATCAGGGAAGCCCTCAATCAGAAACAGAAAGCTGATTGGTGATTACTGAGTGAGGCTGGGGGTGGGCGGGAATGGGAATAACTTAATGGGCATGAGGCTTTATTTTGGAACTGTCTTGGAACTAGAAAGAGGTGGTAGTTGCACAACATTGTAGATGTATTACATGTCACCGAAATGTTCATTTTGAAATGGTTAATTTTGTTATGTGAATTTCACCTCAATAGAAAAAAGCAGAAAAACAAAAAACCTTTATTTCCAAGGGTTTCTGATTAGAGGTTGTGAGAGGTAACTGCAGAATGTTGGTAGGTAATTTGGACATCAGGTTCCTTTGATTTAAAGTGGGAATGAGGAGTTTAAAGGATTTGACGTGTCTCCCTAACACGTCACTCCCGTTCCCATAGGTACTGCACCCAAGGCATACGAGACCCTTCCTCTCCTGAAAGGGCTGGTGCCAGAACCTTGGTCCCTAGTAGTTAGTCAGTGGATGCTGTGGAAAGGGAAAGTCTGTCATTGCAAATATGCTGCCCCTTCCCTGGAGTATCCTTCTTAGCCTGTCCAGTGCTCTATTAACAATGTGGAGTGTTCAAGAATAACAATCCTACTTGAACAGGAACATTTCCCAAAGTACTGCTCTGTTACACATTGACCCCATAAGATGGTCTTCCATTCAAAAACAGCATCTGTGGTCCAATGAGCTGGAAACCACTATATTCTGTTTCTTCCTCAATGGCCATGATGTCTGCTACCACAGAGAAATGTGAGGACGCCTGTAGTAAAGAAACCTTGTGAGCTCCCAACTTTCCCAAAGCACCTCGGTCACAGAATCCTTCTAAAGTGGAAAGCATAGTACTGGCCGTGGGAAACGCTCTTCTGTGTTAGTCGTCTGACTTTGATTTGTTTAGGATGATTGTTCAATTCTTGAAAAGTCATATTAAATGAAATCATAGATTATGCAGAAGATTGAAGTAGTGATATTGAAACAGCAGGATGCTATGATACTTGCACAGTCCCCCATCCCCTCTACTTGCCTTTGGTCTGTGGAAAAACTTTAGCCAAAGAATACGTTTAATCAGAAAAGTGAGAAAATGCAGATACAAACAGAAAATAGTCAAAGGAGACCAATTAATAATAATGTCATTAAGCATAGTCAAGGACCTTTAGTTCTGTCTCAAGGAATGTAGATAATAATCTGAGCCATTATCCTGTGAGTTGATCTTATAGATACTGAAACCCCACCAGGTTGAAGAAGTTAACATGATGAACAGACTGTAGCCATGACATTAGCTGTCACAATTCTGAGAACTGGCTTCAAGAAAATGGGCACAAACTGACCCTGGAGCTGAAGATTAACTGTACCTAAAACAAGATGATGTTGGTCAGACCACTGATGACCAACTTCAGGATGACTGTCAGAACTGAACTGTGCTGATTCAGCATAGAGCCTCCTTCCTTGTCTGTAAAAGTTCTTGCCCCCAGATTGTCAATGGGAGGGGATGAGGGAGTCGGCCTTTGGACAGGCATCCACCTTCCCACCCCCTTCAACCTTGGTTGCCAGCTTCCAAAATAAAACAAACTTTCCTTTCCACAAACATGGCCTCTTTAATGGCTTTTGAGTGGCAAACTGCTGGACCTGGGTTCAGTAACAGTATGTTAGCTAGCAAGGGAAGACTCTAAATGTTCGTACTGGTCTGGTTTATCCCTTTTCTCATGGGACTGACTCATCAGAATGTTGCATGGCTTTGCTGGTTAAACACCTGAGAATCAGCTTGAAACTGCAGTTATGTATAAAAATACTTATCAACCACCAACCTCTATTAAATGCAGTAACGGCTGCAAGCTGTTGAAAATAAGAATTTCATTCAAGGCTGAGTGCAGGCGTGAGAGAATACAAAATTCTCAATTAAAAGTAGAAAAAGATTTGGCTCTACTTCCCTCCCAACTGACTTCATCCCTTTAAGACTGTCAAAGCAGTTTAAAGTCTTGACAGAACAGGTTAGACAACTTCATGGAAATTAATTAGCACTGGTAACAGCGGCAGGTGCTGTTAGGCCAGGAGCTTCTCGAAACAAAATGCTTGCGCTTAGTCATTAAAATGTTTTACTAAGTGTCAGTACTGATTCATGTTTTTGGCAGCAGATTAAGGGTTCTTTCTAAATTCCAATGTGGAAGGGATCTGTTGGCTTAGCAAGTTCTCCTCCCTGGTGTACTGTGATTTTCCATGCTGTCAGGTAATCAAAAATTTTCGCAATGCATGTAATCACTAATGAATTGATGATGACAATCGTTATTATATTTGGTGGTTCCAAGTCCTTCCGCCAACCTGGTGTGTATTGTCGGATGGGCTCCTGAGGGGCTCCAAAGTGGGCAAATAGCAGTAACCGCTGGTTTGGCACAGAACCAGGCACGTCTGCTGGGTTCTCAGCCAGGTGTCAGAGAGGAAAGTTTAGAGGTTAATAGTGAGACCATTTTTAGGAAGACTGTCTTCCATCTATCTTAGAAATTATAAGAAATTAAGATATCTCTGAGGAAGAAACTTAAAATATGTATTTTTCCCATTAAATCATTTCATCTACCCTCTTAAAAATAATCTCCTTTGTACAATTATTTTGCATCTAATTTTGCCAACCTATCACTGCCTAAGGAACAAAATAAAAAAAAACTCAAAAGACTGAAACCCAGCAAAATATTGGTTGATATTTACATTAGCAAATTAAGATTAGAGTGAAAAGATTCCTTCTAAAAATAAGACCTGTGAGTTTGGGGCTACCTGAAAACGACTTTTCCTACTCTTCTTTCCGGGAAAACTCTTATTTGTTCTTTAAAATCAAACAAATGTTACTTGCTTTATCAAACCATCCCTAACCTCCAGGTAGATACAACCCTCTATAATTCTGGATTTATGTCTTTACTGTTGCACTAAAACAATTTTAATTATTTGTTAATATACTTCCTCCCTTACTAACCTAGGATGCCCACAGAGGGTAGGAACTATAACTCATTCAACACAAATTTATTGAGTGATACTATGTGCCAGCAGGCTCAGATGGTAAAGAATGTGCTTGCAATGTAGGAGACCTGGGTTCAATCTCTGGTTGGGAAGATCCCCTGGAGAAGAGAATGACTGCCCACTCCAGTATGCTTGCTTGGAGAATTCCATGGACAGAGGAGCCTGGTGGGGGCTACAGTCCATGGAGTCACAAAGAGTTGGATTCAACTGAGCAACTAACACTTTCAAGACCGCAGTACTCATCTTTTCATTCCCTGCACTTAGGATGTGCTGTCCCATCACTGACTACTCAGCAATGAGGTGCTGAATAATTGAATAACTGAGTTAACTAAGGATAAATGAATGAATTGATTCTATTGTGTAATGTAGAAAAGGTACCAGTTTTGTTTTAATGAAGTTTCCCAATTTACAGGCAGAATCGGTACAGAGAGAGGTTAACTTCCTAAGGAGAGCAGGAACTGTCATTCTGCTAGAGACACAGTGGTTCAATTTCTGGTGAGCCTTTAGTGTTTAAAGAGACCAGAGCTATAAGGTGGTATAACTGGGAGATGGCAGTCCTAGCCTGGTCTCTTCTATGTGCTGAAGCTCCACCCTGTTCTGAAATACAGATAGCTGGCTAAATTAGGAAAATTGCCAGGGCTTCCATGCTAATAACCAGAAAGGATGGGGTGAAGGGAAAATGGACCAAAGACTAAAAAATAATACAAATGAGATATTTAAAAGACTGTAGGGTTTTCCCATTACTATGATATGCTTTTTGCAGAATCCCTAAGTCCTGTTGTTTTTTCTCTTACAGTATTTCCCTGATAGTCTGTCTCTCTTTGTAAAGAGTGTGTTAGATTCCATATGGTTGTTGAAAATCATTTTGGACAGCAGGGAGTATGTTTCCAAGGTAAGCCTGAGCCATCCTCAGCCCTGAACTCACTCATCAGCAGTTTGCCCAGGCAGGCAGACAGTCTCCCGGGCTGGTTCAGACAGGCTGCGATGCTTTGGAGTTTCACGCTTGAGGTGAAGGCTTGGTGAATGGAGGCTAATCTAGTCCCAGGAGCAAGTATGATTTCTGTGGTCAGTTCTGGCATGAAGGAAGAGAGACAAGAAAGAAAATTATTAATCTTGAGTTCCTGGTCAATTCCCTTGCCTATTTTCTGCCTGGTTCTTCCAATTCTTTACCAGTCTCCTGAGGCTAAATTATGGTCAGCAAATGACATGTTTTGTATTTTAACCTTAAGAGAAAATAGAGACCACCAGGCATCTACATTTCTTCCTTTCCATATTATGCAAGTCCTCACTTATCATTCTCCACTTTCCTTGTCTCAGAGGAAGAGGATGTGTTCATTTGCTGTAGAACAAATTATCCCCAAATTTAACAGTTTAAAAGAATGTTTATTTTCTCACAGTTCCCATGA
Organism: Ovis aries; assembly: GCF_016772045.2. Lineage (NCBI taxonomy): Eukaryota > Metazoa > Chordata > Mammalia > Artiodactyla > Bovidae > Ovis > Ovis aries. The sequence continues at coordinate 67,325,655 of NC_056057.1, read as the reverse complement.
ATTGGGAATTTTGAAGTAGCTTAACTGCAAGAGCCTGGCTCAGGGTCTTTCATGAAGTTGCAGGCAAGATGTCAGCTTGGGCTTTACTCACGGGAAAGCTTGACTGGGGCTAGAGGACCAATTTCCAAGATGGATCATTCACCTGGCCCTTGGCAGAAGGCCGGAATCCCTTACCACATGGGCCTCTACACTGAAATGCTTTCATGTTCTCATGAAATAGCAGCTGACATTCCCCAGATTGAGTAATCCAAAGAACAAGTATGGAAGTCATATCACCTCTTACAATTTACTCTCAAAGTTTCACGTCATCACTCCCACTACATTCTATTGGAGGTGATACACCAAGTACCACCTACACTCAAGGGGAGGCTAATTAGGCTCCATTTTTTGAAGGAAGGGGAATCAAAGAATTTGAGCATCTTTTAGAACTTCCACAGAAAGATCCCTCTTCCTTTTCAGGGCTAATTCCTCCACACATGAACTTGATTCCATACTTTCCCACCTGCATTTCACTAACTGATCGTGTTCTTTCTTTTCTTAAAATGTTTTTTTCTTTTTTTTTTTGTCTTTTTATTTTTGGCTGTGCTGGGTCTTGGTTGCAGCATGCAGGATCTAGTTTCCCAACAAGGGACTTGAACCTGGGCCCTCACGCACTGAGAGCACAGAGTCTTAACCACTGAACCACCAGGGAAGCCCCTTGACTATGTTCTTTATTAACTTCTCAATAGTAGGTCCTGTATATTGAGCATTTACTGTGTCTAGGCTGCAGTGTCAAACACTTTATTAAATGAATAATCTCACTTAATATAAAATATACAACTCCACGAAGGAGAATGATTACCTTGCTTTTACAAACAAGTAGACCAGGGTTCAGAAGGTTTAACTGAGATGTCCGGTGTCAGATCACTCATAGGTAGGAAAGTGGTTACTTAAGCTCAGCTCTGACTGGCTGCATAGTTGTGCTCTTCTCCGCTAATCTACTTGATACTGCTCCTCATGGACTTTTGATCTCTGCCTCTCCATCAGCTGCTTCTTACTTCTCCAAGAGGCTCAATTCTTCCTCATATAGAAATTACCTTCCTTTGTGTCCTGCCTCATTCAAGCTTTACCACATATGCCCATTTGTAAAGTAGTGGTCAGCAAACACTTCCTCACTCCTATTTTCTCCAGCTCACAACTATCCAGGCCTGCACTTAGTAAAATGGAGTAATCAATGACTTCCTAATATCCAAATCCAGTGCTTCCTCTTCAGCCCACATTTTGCTTTATTTCATCAATTCTAAGATGCACAATTTTTCATACTTCTGAAATCTAGATGTCTTAAAGGCAATGGCACTTAATATGTGATAGAATAAATTTCCTTGCTCTTTAATTTCATTGACTTATCCTGAAAACTCCCCACTCTCAAGTCAGACGTCCCTGTGAACCAGCTCTCCTCTTTCCCTTCCAGTAGCTCTACTTTATTGTCATCAGCTCCTCTTCCTCAGACACATGCCAGAGAGTGGTGTAGATAATTTGGTGGTATAGGACCCCAAAATATCTTTGGCATGTTTTGACCTGAAAACAATCAAGGTCCAAAAGATTCATGAACTTTGAGAGGCTCCCTAACTTCCTATAGAATGTAGACAGAGGACCTATTCCAGGAAAGGGACTGTCATCACAGATAACTATAGTGTGAAGTAGGTGAACTGTAGTATGAGCTAGGTGTATGGACAGGAGGACCCTGGCAAAGTCTGCTTGTGAGTGTCTCTGTGTCCCATTGTCTCTGCGTGGCCCAGCAAACATTTGTTTACCAAACACCTGCTTTTCCATCTTCAGGTGAACTGCCTTCTTCTCCTTTGAGGTCAGAAACCACAGCCCCAACATCCTCTTTTGTCTTTAGCTAAAGGTGGTATTTACTGTGAAGGTTTCGGTCATTTAAGAAAGTTACTCAGTTTTGCTGAGCTCTCCTGTGTATACATGTTATTAAACTTTTGTTTGATTTTTTCCTTAATCTGTCTCATGTCAATTTAATTCTTAAACCAACCAGAGGAACCTAGAAGGATGGAAGAAAATTTCTTCTTCCCAGACAGTGGTGACTCATCATTTTTATGTTAGGCTTTATTGGGTAATCTACTACAAAATCTCCCATACCACACCTACGGTAATAACCCCAAATTACAGCTTCGTGGGCTTCCCAGGTGGTTCAGTGGTAAAGAATCTGCCTACCACTGCAGGAGACATAGGAGACGTGCGTTCAGTCCCTGGATTGGGAAGATCCCTTGGAGTAGGAAAATCCCTTGCCTGGAAAATTCCATGGACAGAGGAGCCTGGTAGGTTGCAGTCCACGGGGTCACAAAGAGTCAGACATGATTGAGCAACTAAGCTTGCGTGCACACATGCAATTTCCGCTTCCGCCTCCATATTTCTTTTTAATTAATAACTTACACTTGTATGTCAGGCAAGAACATTGGGGTGGGTTGCCATTTCCTCCCACAGGGTATGTCGTTTACAAATACAACAAACTTGGCAAACATTAGCCACTTTCCAGAGTTACTTGCCTGCTTTTATTCCCTATCTTGTTTGTTTTATATTCTCTTACTTTTGAGTTTTGCTCTGCCAAGAAATTGTGCATCCAAAGATTATTTATTCATCAACTCGATTAGTCCAAGTTCTCAAAGCCAGCTTAGGCTGTCAATATGATGATTTAGGTTGAGGGTAGAGAATAATACAATCACTGCTGCTATCAAAAAGATTGTCAGATAGATGATATCATAAAATTGATATAGTCAGTGGAAGTGGAGTGACTAATTCTAAATAGTCTTTAACATCTTCTGAAATTCTTTAACAGCAAATATTTTTAAAAGATATAATTATAACTCAGTGTAGTTTGACATACAAATTTCTTATACTTTTATATTATTAAATGATTACAGGACTTCCCTGGTGGCACAGTGGATAAGAACTCACCCGCCAGTGCAGAGGACGCAGATTCAGTCCCGGGTCTGGGAAGATTCCACATGCCACAGAACTAATCCCACGTGCCACATTTATTGAGCTGGTACTCTAGAACCCGAGAGCTGCAGCTACTGAGCTTGTGAGCTGCAGCTACTGAGCTTGTGTGCTGCAGCTACTGAAGGCAGTGTGCCCCAGGGCCTGTGCTCCGCAGCAAGAGAAGCCACCAGAATTAGAAGCCGGCGCACTGCAGCTAGAGAGTAGACCTTGCTCGCTGCAACTAGAGAAAGCCCCCCCACATAGCAACGAAGACCTGGTTCAAATAAATTATTTTAAAAATTATTACTAATGTAAGCTTATCTAAGGAACAAGCCTAGTAAAAGATATAGAGAGTCCACATTAATAAGGATTTCTATAAATAAATCCAGGTCTTGCAAAAGCTAGAATATTAGCCAGCATTATTTTTTACCCTCTTAAAAACAGAGAAAACATTATTGCTTTCAAATCAAAATTGTCAAACCAGTTGATTCAAAGTGTATGGAATTAAGCCTTTTCGTGTTCTTGAATTCTCTTCTATTAATATTAAAGAGTATTCGCTTCTTTAAGTCAAAATCAAAGCTTATTTACTTTTAAAGTGCAATTTAGAAATTCTCTCTGGAGGTGGGCAAAGATACACCAATCTATTTGTTTAGAAGCTATTTATGCCTTATATTCGTCAGCATTCTCCAGAGAAACAAACAATACGATGTGGACATATACTGACAGATTTATTATAAGGAACTGGCGCTTGCAACTTCTCACAGTTGTGGAGGTTGCAAGTGCAAACCTCTGGCCTGGGCCAGCACCTGGAGACCCAAGAGCGTTGCTGGTGCAGATGAAGTCTGAAGACAGTTTGCTGGCGAACTGCCTTATGTATAGGGAGGCTAGTCTTTTGGTCTATTAGGGTCTTCAACTGGTTGAATGGGGCCCACCCATGTTATGGTGGGCAATCCAGACTTAATTTTTTAACTGGAGTACAGTTGTTCTACAGTGCTGTGCACAGCAAAGTACATCAGCCACATGTATGCATATACCCAGTCCTCCTTGGATTTCCTTCCCATTTAGGCCGCGACAGTGTTGAGTAGAGTTCCCTGTGCTACACAGTTGGTTCTCATGAGTTGCCTGTTTCATGCTTCAGTTCAGTTCAGTCGCTCAGTCATGTCCGACTCTTTGCGACCCCATGAATCGCAGCACACCAGGCCTCCCTGTCCATCACCAACTCCAGGAGTTCACCCAAACTCATGTCCATCAAGTCGGTGATGCCATCCAGCCATCTCATCCTCTGTCGTCCCCTTCTCCTCCTGCCCCCAATCCCTCCCAGCATCAGAGTCTTTTCCAATGAGTCAACTCTTCGCATGAGGTGGCCAAAGTATTGGAGCTTCAGCTTTAGCATTAGTCCTTCCAAAGAAATCCCAGGGTTGATCTCCTTGCAGTCCAAGGGACTCTCAAGAGTCTTCTCCAACACCACAGTTCAAAAGCATCAATTCTTTGGCACTCAGCTTTCTTCACAGTCCAACTCTCACATCCATACATGACCACTGGAAAACCATAGCCTTCACTAGATGGACCTTAGTCAGCAAAGTAATGTCTCTGCTTTTGAATGTGCTATCTAGGTTGGTCATAACTTTTCTTCCAAGGAGTAAGCGTTTTTTAATTTCATGGCTGCAGTCACCATCTGCAGTAATTTTGGAGCCCAAAAAAATAAAGTCTGACACAGTTTCCACTGTTCCCCATCTATTTCCCATGAAGTGATGGGACCGGATGCCATGATCTTCTTTTTCTGAATGTTGAGCTTTAAGCCAACTTTTTCACTCTCCTCCTTTAGTGTATATATGCCAATTCCAATCTCAGTCCATCCTACCTCCCTTTCGCTCTTGGTAGCCGTACATTTGTTTTCTACAGATCCAGACTTAAATATTAATCTCATTCCAAAACACCCTCCAAGTTAACACAAAATTGACGTTGACATACCCATACAATGAAAAAATTCTTATCAAACTTTCAGGAAAGCTAGATAATTATAGTGAGATATAGAGCTGAATTTCTACTTTATGATATGCTATTTTCTCATACTTGTTCAGTCCATTTGTAAATTGAGCTAGGGGTTCAGCTTTCAAGTTTATTTAACACCTTGTTGTTGGGTCACAAAGCTTTCCCTCATGTCTTGATGTGGCTCATTGTATTTATATATTATTCCATGGAACTTCCCTATTTCTTTTACTAGAGAATGGAGGAAGAGTCTTGTACTTAGAACTCTTTCAATTTCTTGAGCTGTCATGAAGCTAAAAGATAAGCCAGAAGCAATCATTGTTACTCCATCTGCATTCCCAAAACACATGATTAGACACATTTACACAACTGTTATACAAACTAGTTTGTTAAGTCATAAAAAAGTTTCAATTTTTTCTTTGCCAACATTTCCCTCCCATTTGATAGCAGATGTGTCTGAGTTAGATATAACCTATGGTGTTCACAAATAACAAATTCCTGTGGCTAATTAATCTCTAGTAATTAACAAATCAAAAAAAAAAAAAGCTGCCTGATGGGACTTCTGGGATGCTGGTGTGAGGACGCAAATAAATTTGAAAAAGAACACAATTGAGAGATTCATGTCTTCTGATTACAGAACTTACTACAAAGCAGCAAGACAGTGTGGTCCTGGCATAAAGAAAAACACACAGATCAATAAACTGAGAGTCTAGAAACAAACTCTTGTGTTTACAGTCAATTGATTTTCAACAAAGGTAATTCAGTGGGGGGAAAGAACAGGCTTTTCAACAAATGGTGCGGGGACAACTAGGTATTGACAGGCAAAAGAGTGAAGCTGAACTCTTCTCATATTCAAAAATTGCCTGGAAATAGTCATAGACCAAAATGTAACAGTTAACACAATGCAATTCTTAGAAACACAGCGGTGAGCTCATTACCTTAGGTTAGACAAAACCTACTAAAGTGTGACTTCAAAAGCACATGTGAAAAAGAAAAAAACAGATAAACTGAACTTCATCAAAATTAAAAACTTTTGCGCTTCAAAGGGCATCACCAAGAAAGTGCAAAGAAAATCCAGAGTAGGAGAAAGCAAAAATCACACAGTACATGAAACAGTGAGCCTTGGATTTTGCCTTTGGGCAAGTTAATTGCCTGAAAAGTACCAAGGAGAATGCTTCTCAGGTGGCACTAGCCATAAAGAACCTGCCAGTACAGGAGACGTAGAAGACAAGGGTTCAATCCCTGAGCAGGGAAGATCCCCTGGAGAAGGGAATGGCAACCCACTCCAGTATTCTTGCCTAGAGAATCCCATGGACAGAGGAGGCTAGTGGGCTACAGTCCATAGGGTCACGAAGAGTTGGAGACGACTGAAACAACTTCACACACACACACACACACACACACACACACACACACACACACGCACGCGCGCACGCCCCCACCTACCCACCCAAAGAGAACAGTTTGCCCAGAAGAGCAGAAAGGATTTTCAATTCTTTCTTATTCTAGTTCAGAATAAGTTCCTTATCATCTGCAGCCTCTTAACTGGGTACCCCCATCCATCTGCTACTTAATGCCAAAATTGTCATAATAGAACACAGATGTTCGCCATCCCTTTGTTTAACAGCCTGGATGAACCCCACGTCACCAGTAGAATCAAGTACAAATGCCTTTAAAAGTGGCATGCAAGGCCCGTCATGATCTGGCCCCTGTGAAGCCACCTCTCTACCAGTGGCCCAGCCCCGCCTGCCCTTCCCTGGGTGCCCTCCCCTGAGTTCCTCCTCTTTCTATCACGGTTCCCTCTACTTGGATGCTCTCTCCTCTGCAAGGAAAACCTCCACTCAGCCTTCCGATAGCAGCTCTTCCCTGAAGCCTCCCCTGATTCACTCATCAAAGCAAATCGCTTCCTTATTTGTGTTCCAAAGCACTTCATACAGACTTTTCCACTCCATTACTCAGCATTTACCACATTGTATGGTAACTATCTGACTTTTTGCTCCCATCCTGAGGCCAGTGGCAGTTACCGCTTTGTCTTCGAACCCTCTGGTATCTGTCTTCTGATTTGGCTTCAAGAACCTTCTCAACAAGTATTTGGTGAATCAACATGTCATCCAGCATTAGGACACTGATCAGAGCGCCTATACTAACCCTGCAGGTTATTTAAAAACAAAACAAAATAGTTTATAGTCTGGCAGAGGTTAAGAGAAGTAAATATGAATATTATAAACTGTAGAGCAAGCCAAACTCTGTAGGAGAATTATGAACCAAGTATTACGGTGGTCAGGTCAGGGAAAATGAGTCCCAGAGACAGCTCTAAAGAGTTCCACGGTTAGAGGTCAAGGCCAGGTGATAGTAGGAAAGGGAAGTGGAGGAGCTGTTTACAAATTTGATCCAAGCAAATGTTGACAGATCTCAATAACTTGCAGCAGCAAACTCTGTTTCTGAAGTGTAAAGTCAAGGGTATGAGGGATTTTAGCAAAAGGGGTTCACTCTCTGGGAACTCCCTCCACTTATACAGACTATGGACCTGGAGTGCTCCGTTCTGCTGTCAAGGCGGCCTTCCACTTAGGTATCTGGGAAAAGGCAGTTCTCACTGAGATCCCGAGTCTGCCCACACTGCAGCAGGAGCTTCCCCACTGCCCCCAAGGCTTTCAGCCTTGGTAGTGGTCGATCCTGGAACCTCTGGACCACTGTCCCTGCCTTGATCTGATATTGCTGTAGCTACACTGGCCTGAGGAGAGGGAGAAGCAAAGAAGCTTCACTTCTGCAGCTCCCCCCGCCACTGCTAGACTATCAGTCGGAGACACCCCAGGGTTTTGTTAACTGAAATAAGAAGCCATGGCATAAAAGTTCTGTGTGAAGTCTTCCTTGGGAACCTTACTGAGCTCTGAGCAACTTCTCAGGAGGAGGAGGAATTAGGCTATATATGAATTTCGGTGGGGGGAGACTGGGAAAAACATACACACGTGTGCTTAGCTGTGTCCTACTCTTTGTGACCCCAAGGGCTGCATCCTGCCAGGCTAGTCTATCCATGGAATTTTCCAGGCAACAATACTGGAGTGGGTTGCCATTTCCTCTTCCAGGGATTCTTCCTGACCTAGAGATTGAAACAGCCTTTCCTGTGCCTCCTTCATCTCCTAAGAGACCAGTATATCCAAAGCACAGAATGCTCCCTGTTTTCCTCCATCCTGAATTCCCCTCAGGTGCCCTGTCAGTGGGCAACTGCAGTGGCTGATGGCTTGATTCTGTTAGAGATGGAATGGCAGGCAGTATTTTTTTTCTTTACAGTTCAGTAGTGAGAGATTGGATATATAAATGGACCATAGCCAGACCAAATATAAAAACAGAATTCTGACCCACAGTCCTCAGCAACCAGTCCAGGAAGCCAACCTATTATCTTCAAGTCAGACTTATTTGAAGGCAGACTTCTATCTCTAACAACTAGTCCAAGAAACGCAACAATTACTCCTATAATAATTGGACTCAAATGACCAGAACTTTACTCTCATCTGACAGCCTCTCTAATTTTTGCTACCACTTCCAACTTGAGGCCAACTGGAAAAAGCAAATATGCTCCTCTGACTGATGGAGTAGGAGGCTGTGCTGCTTAGCCTGCCTGTGGCTTCTATGCCAACAGTCTCCAATCAGGACACACCTGGAGCCTTCCTCTGTCTACTACAAAGCTTTCCCACTCCTCGGCCTGCCTTTGAGTGTCTGCTAAACCCCAGAGATATTGACGGACTCCTTTGCTGTTGCAATCCCTAAATAGCCTTTGCTTGGTCTCAATTGGTTGGACTCTTATTTCCACAGTAGAAAAAGGTTTTATAAGCCAGATGCTCAATATTGTTCTCAGAATCAAAGTGGAAAGTGAAAGTGGCTCAGTCGTGTCGGCTCTTTGCGACTCCATGGACTGCAGCCCACAAGGCTCCTCTGTCCATGGAATTATCCAGGCAAGGATACTGGAGTGGGTTGCCATTCCCTCCTCCATGGAATCTTCCTGACCCAGGGATTGAACCCAGGTTTCCAGCATTGCAGGTAGATTCTTTACCATCTGAGACATGAGGAAAGCCCAAAGTGGGCTTTATAAGTGTTCTCTCATGCTTAGCCTCACTTTGGGTTTCTCAAATGTAACCATCCTCATCACCTCCCTAAGCTAGGTAGGCAAGCACACACAGACTGGTCTTGCCCTGGTATCTGTTCCTTCACCCTGAACAGCTCAGTGGAGCATGATAATCCACAGGACCCCCTTTACCCAGGTATAAATTTGGTTTAGAATTATATTACCAAGGAGCTCCAACAGAGGAGCCCGGGGTTGGCATTGGCCCCTCACCCAGGGCAAGGTGAGGTCACAGCTCCCCTCCTTTCCCTATGATCTCCCAGCCCCTGAGGGTGACGCTTGGATGGGAAACCCACAGCTTGGCCTGATAAACAATGCTCACAGACAGTACACTGGGGACTCATGTTAAGGAAAAAGAACATTTTCCTAAAGCAGGAGGATTGGAAAAGAACGTCCTCTCTATCCTACCTCGCAGAGAAGTTTTCTGTCCACTCTGCCCTCCTCCACAGTCCAGCCTGCCGCTGGTCTTATCCACAGTGATGTCCTGCTGGCTTCCTTCCCAGAAGCCAAGTCCCTTGCTCTGGGCGTCCTCCCTAAAGAAACGCAGAACCAGCAGGAGCTTGCACAGTTGTTTTTCATTTCTAGTTTGTATCCTTAGGCTCAGCTGTGTCTTCCTATCAGTCTGGATTATGAAGAAAGGGAGTTGATAAAATTTTCTTTCCCTGCCTTCAGAACAATCCACAGGGGTGGGCATGTGGGAAAGAGGAGGGGGAGTTTTTCTTGTCAAACTTGTGTATGAACATGAACATACAGCTTAAACCAACTAAGTATTTCTGCTTTACATTAATTTTAAATGTGGTAAAATATACATAAAATTTCCATTTTCACCATGTTGAATATTCAGTTCAGTGGTGTTAAATACTTCCAGGTTGTTGTGCAACCAATGCCTAGAACTCTTTTCATCTTGCAAAACTGAAACCCTGTATCCCAGGGTTAAATAACCCCCCATTCCCCCTCCCCCAGCTCCTGGCAACCACCTTTCTTTTTTTAAATTTGTTTTATTGAAGTATAGTCAATACTCTTCTACTTTCTGTCCCTGTGATTTTGACTATTCTAAGTACCGCATATAAGTGGAGTCATACAGTATGTCTTTTTTGAGACTGGCTTATTTCAACCAGCATAATTGAACCACTCCTCAAGGTTCGCCCAGGTTGCAGCATGTGTCAGAATTTCCTTCCTTTTTTAAGGCTGAAAAATAGGTCATTCTAAGTATTTTGTTTATCCACTCATCTGTCAGTGGACACTTGGGTCGTTTCATCTTTTTGGCTATTGTGAATAATGCTATTATGAATATGGATGTTGTTTTCTTTATTCTTTTGTTCTTGACTCTGGCCAGGTTACCTCAGGGTTATTAGGGTGAAAATAAGCAATCTTAAGGTTTTAAATTTATTGTATTGTTCTACTTCTGAAATAACACCTTAATGGAAAACAGAGGAGACCAGATCTCCAAGTTTATACCAAACAATTGATTTTGAAAGAAAACAGAGCAGAGCTTCTTGGCTCTGGCTGCACTGGGGAAATTTGCTAAAGCACCTGTGCCCAGGTCCTACACATCTGAGAGTCTGAAATAATTGATCTGGGCCTGTTAAGAGTCACCTGAGCGCTTTTAAATGGCACAATGCCCAGGCTTTACCCAAGACCCATTAAATTAGGACTTCTGAGGGCAGAGCCCAGGCACTGAGGTACTTTAAAGCTTCCCCAGGTGAGTTTATTGCTAGCAGGGATTGAGAACCACTGGCAGAGCTCCCTAGAAAGACTAAAGTTGGGCCACCTGGACTGGGATGGAGCAGGAAGAGGGCTGGGGCAAGAGCTTGGAGAAAAGGGGACACCTGATGGTGTCAGGTGATCCCAGATGGAGATCCAGATGGAGCCATCCCTGAGCCTGCTCACATCTGTATAAGTGGTCCTTCCATTAAACTCTCCTCCGTTACCTTGTCTGAGTGAATCACCCTTTCCTGCTAGATCCCAACTGATACAGTTGTCCTCATTTAGACAAGGTTTCAAAAATCACTGAAGGCCATGAGCAGATGCTCTAAGACTACAACTACTAGACCTGGATCAGGAAAACTGTTAACAGCCAAGCATGTTGTGAGACAGCGACTCCAGCCCAACCTCTCCCCCGGCCTCTCTTCATCTCTGGGGCTTGAGCCTCTGATCTCTCCTTGCTGCCCCCAAATCTGCAGTCCCAAGGTCAGCCAGCAGAGGGCACCTGGTGGGTCTCCATCTGCGGTCCTGGCCCCTGGCTGGCCTGCGGCAGTGGCGGCCACACTCAGCTCCACCCAGGCAGCGCCTGGAGGTCCCCTGGGCAGAGGACTACAGGCGAGGCAGAGTACCAGAGCACACTGTGCCTGATGTTTCCCGGACACGGAGTCACCACTACCTGATGGCCCGATGGATTTCAGCCGTGCTTTTCTCTTTACTTTTTTGCGGATTAATAAATTACACAAAGTGCATAAAACTTTGTGCAGGTGGATACACTTTTACACCTGTGTAGCCACCACTCAGAAGATACCGAAATTTCCAGCACCTCAAGATGCCCTCTTGCACCCTGCCCCGTCAACTCCCCTGACCCCACAAGGGCGGCCACAATTTTGTTTTCTTTCACTAGAGATTAATTTTGCTGATTCTCGAACTCCGTATCAGTGAAATCACACCCTATGTATTCTTTTGGGTCTGGCTTCTCGTGCTGTATGTTACATCTGTGAGAGTCAGCCGTGTTAGTGAATGAAGAAGGAGTTTGTATTATTCACTGCTGTGTGGAATTTCATTTACAAATGCGTCACAATTTATCCATCCTCTTAATAGACATTTGGGGTGTTAACAGATTGGGGGCTATTATGTATAAAGCTGCTATGAACATTTTCCAGTGCAATTTTTTGTGAACGTGACACTCATTTCTTTTAGGAAGATACACAGGAATGGAACTGCTGGGTCATAGGGTAGACATAAAAGATGCTGCCGATTTTCAAAAATGATTGTACCAACTTACACTTCCACCAGCAATATCTGCTTATTCTAGTTGCTCCACACTCTCATTAATAATTTATATTATCAGCTCTCCTAATTTTAGCCATGCTGGGAAGTGTATAGTTATATATCACCATGGTTTTAATTTGCAAATTTAGTATATTATTAAAGAAACCAATGAATTCATAAGGCAGAGAAATCAAGGAGTTCTTTGTGCTGTTGCCCTTGTCAGAGAAGAAGAAACTGTCTTCTACTTTGTTCTCTAGGTTTTTCTGGATGGTCTAAGAATTAAATTGACATGTGACATTAGCAGGAGAAAATCAAGCAAAAGCTTAGTAGCATCTGTATGTTGGGGCCCAGAGAAGGTTACCCCAACACATGCAGCGGTAGCATACTGATTATTTTGAATTAAAGTTTCTTAACAGCCATAGCAAGAGGGACATTCTGACCCTCCTTTCTGTCTCCATGAAAGCAGGAAATCAGTATCCCTGTGAAAGGTGCCCTCCCTGCATCAGGAGGTGGTGTGTTCTCAGATGCTCAGTAGGGTCCGACTATTTGTGACCCCCTGGAGTGTGGCCCGCCAGGCTTCTCTGTCCATGAGATTCTCCAGGCAAGAATACTGGAGAGGGTTTCCATTTCCTCCTCCAGGGGATCTTCCTGACCCAGGACTGAACCCATGTCTCCTGCGTTGGCAGGCAGGTTCTTTACCACTGCACCAAAAGGGAAGTCTCTGCAGGTAGAAGGTTGCCCTTATCCCCAGAGAAGGGGAATTCAGAGCCAAGAAGCCTCTGTAAACAAACTGTCTTCCTTCTGTCATTTACTACCTCAAGCCCACATTCTGTTTCAATTCTTCACTAATTGGGCACCCAAAACCGGTTTCTTTTTCTGCCACTTCCTCACGAACTTACAGTTCCTTTGTCTAAGAAGTATAAAAGCTGCCTGCTTTGGCTACTTCTTAGGTCCCATTTCCCTGAACCTCTGTGTGAATGAACTTAAGTTTGTCTCTCCTATTAATCTGTCTTGGATCAATTTTATTATTATTCCAGCCACAAGAACTCAACAGGGGTAAGTAGGAAATTTCCCCCTCCCCAACATACACATGGGAGAGACTCAGGAAAACTAACACTCCTTGATGGCTAAAACCTTCACCTTAAATACCGCCTTTGGTTAAAGACAAAAGAAGACACTGGGGGAGTGGTTCAGCACTTCAGAAAGAAGGAAGGAACTTCATATGAAGATGCAAAAGAAAATGTTTGGTAAATAAATGTTTGTTGGGCCATGCAAGGACAATGAGACACAGAGTGGACTCTCATCTTTAGGTTTTTCCAATTCAAGTTAAAAAAAAAAAAAAAAAAAAAGAGGGTCAGGGGAATTAAGCACCTAAAGACACCAAGCTTTTCTGACCAGAGTCGGGCTCAGTATGTGGGGGCTCCTTATTGATGCCCTGGGCCCTCTCACACAGCCTCCGATGACCTTCAGTTATGCCTGCAGGTCTCAAGGAGAAAAAGGCTTAAAAGTCTGTCTGACCCGTGTCTGGGCTGACCCTTCATCACTAGTGGGATTCCTCGGGCAAAGTCGTGTGAATTAAAACCTTTATTTAAAAGGGCTTCTCTAGTGATTCAGAGGTTAAGACTCCAAGCTTCCACTGCGTGGGGCATGGGTTCAGTCCCTGGTTGTGGAACTAACATCCCGTGTGCCACAGCTAAGAGTTCACACGTCGCAAGGAAGATCGAAGCTCCTGAGTGCTGAAACACTTCTGGAACAGTCAAATAAATAAATAAAAATAAATATTTTTAAAAGCAACTTCCCGTTTCTTGCAAATTTGTCTCCAAATATTAAATATTTCTTCCCCCATCCCAGGAACCGTCTGTCTCTCAGGGCTGGTTTTGTTGAACGCTGTGTCCTACACCATCTTCTCCACCAGGTGGCAGCACTAGAGCCCCAGGCACAGGCATCAATTCCCAGCGCCTTCCTCTCAGATTACCACGAAGAATTCTTTTCTCCCCTTTGTATTACGTTTAAAGAACAAACTTTGTTTTGTTTTTAGAGGATATAAGTTTCACAGCCCCTGTCTTTCCATAGGAATCAGACCTTTAGTCTCCCAAAGCCAAATCTGAGTCACAGCCACAGGGCTTGACCCTCTCATGATGAAGTTTTTGCTGCTGGGTCTTTCCAGTCCCTGGACTGGCTGAAAGCTCCGGAATAAGACAGATCTCAAATGACTTCTACCTCTCCCCATCCCTAAGTATGAGATTTTGAGCAGACTGATCTTGAAACCTCCATTCCCTCATCTGTAAGATGGGTACAATGATGATACTCACTTCATCATGTTGATGGGCAGATTAAATGAGTGTCTAGCATAGTCCCTGGCACTGATCAATGGACTGATCAATGTTAGCACTTATAACCATAGTGAAAGGAAGTGAAACTGTTAGTCATTCAGTCGTGTCCGACTCTTGCGACCCCTGCCAGGCTTCTCTGCCCATGGAAGTCTCCAAGCAACAATACTGGGTTGCCATTCCCTTTCCCAGGGGATCTTCCCGACCCAGGGATCAAACCCACGTCTCCTGCATTGCAGGCAGATTATTCACAGTGTGAGCCACCAGGGAAGCCCTGTTATAAGTATATATACCCACAGAAAAAGATACAAATTGTTAACAAGGATTATTTCTAGTGGCAAGATTAGAGCAATTTTTATCTGTTTCCCAAATACTTTTCACTAGGCATGCATTGCTTTTATGATCAGGAAAAAGACAATTAGAATATAATAGATTATTGACACAAGTTGCTGGTGATTCCATTGAAATATTGAAGTATTTTCTCCACTGCTCAATCAGCTCTGAGGGCTAGGCTTATGTCTTACCTATTTTGATATCTTTAATATTAAATATATCACTTGAAACCCAGTAGTAGGTAGTCAATATGGACTTCCCAAGTGGCTCAGTGGTAAAGAACCGGCCTGCCAATGCAGGAGACAAGGGCTTGACCCCTGGGTCAGGAAGATCCTCTGGAGAATGAAATGGCAACCCACTCCAGCATCCTTGCCTGGAGAAACCTTTGGACAGAGGAGCCTGGTGGGCTACAGACTGTGGGGTCGCAAAAGAGTTGGACATGACTTAGCGACTAAATAAGAACAACAGCAGGTAGTCAACATTCATTTCTTGAACAAAATCTCAGTGATAATTGCTTCTGACTTTAGTTTCTCAGTGTGACTGAACATCTTTTCTTTTTCCATGATTTTTTTTCCTTGCTTGGGTCCAATTTGGAATCTTTTTACAAATTTAATTGAATCTTCTTCAAATCCTTCCCATGAGAATTCCTCTTAGCCTGTTGAGCTGGTTTCAGGTGAGTTTCCAGAAAGCCTTTCACCTGAGCTCCGCACAGCTCCTACCAGGAGGAGATATGAATGGGGTTTGAGTTGAGATCAACCTTTTTAGTAGCTAAACAAAGACACGAGTGCCGGGGTGACCTAGATTTCACAAAAACATTTTAAAAGGAAATAGACTTTTCGAGAAATGTATCCTATTTTTAACTTGGAACCCATGGTGAAGAGGGTGGTTTGCTTTTATCTGGAGTAGAGGGTGTAGGGCTATGGAGGATAAGCTTGGCAGTCGCTATCCTTTGCTTCCTTTGATCTTCACTTTGCATGAGTGGAACTGTGGGGCTCCCTCTAGAGAGGACAGGCTTGGGCACAATACTGCTCTAGCATTTCTTTTAAAGAAGCAAAAGCAAAATAGATGACATCAGCCCTTGGCAGCTGATACATTTTAGTTCTTTCCTCACATTATTGATAAACCTTGGATTCTCTCTTTCCAGGGAATTTGAATCTGATGAGAAGCCCAAAAATAATTACTGCTAAGCCACCTGAGGCAGGGACCCTGCGAGACATGGAAACTCTATAGCAGCCCCCATTTCTGCAGAATCTCGATATTCAATCCCTCCTTCAATCCCTCCATCTACACTAGATGCTCCTTCGATTAAGATGTCCAAACACTGAGACTCCTAACTGGGTCTTAAAATATTCTAAGTCAGACTTGGGTCCTGGGCCCAGGTGGAGGTGGTGAGGGGGGGTGAGATGTGGCCAGATGTTGCAATGGTGGTCCTCCTGACATGGACATCTGCATCAGGACCACGTGGAAGATGGAGGGAGAAAGGAAATCTGGGTGCTCGCACACATTGGTCGAGATGGTTACTGTCCCTTGCAACCTAAGATTTCAGTTGATGTGACGCCAAAGCCTGGCTGTGTTCTCTTTGGCCCCCGCACCTGAGCTCCCGATCCTGGCAGGAGTGGGGAGAAGCTCTTGCCCTCTCTGCCTTTGCACTTGGGCATCTGGCCCATGAAGCAGAAGAGCCCTGTCTTCTGCCACGTGCAGCTCCTCTCTGCAGATGGCTCAGGCCTGGTCCTTGTGAGGCTGAGCTGCAGATATTGTCTTTCCACCCCTGTGTCTCTGCCCCCAGGCACTAAGACATAAACATCCTCTCTGGAAGAAAAGTTATGACCAACCTAGACAGCATATTAAAAAGAAAAGACATTACTTTGCCAACAAAAGTCCCTCTAGTCAAAGCTATGGTTTTTCCAGTAGTCATGTATGGATGTGAGAGTTGGACTATAAAGAAAGCTGGGCGCCAAAGAATAAATGCTTTTGAACTGTGATGTTAGAGAAGACTCTTGAGAGTCCCTTGGACTGCAAGGAGATCCAACCAGTCCATCCTAAATGAAATCAGTCCTGAATATTCATTAGAAGGACTGATGTTGAAACTGAAACTCCAATTGTTTGGCCACCTGATGTGAAGAGCTGACTCATTTGAAAAGACCTTGATGCTGGGAAAGATTGAAGGCAGGAGGAGAAGGGGACGATGACAGAGAATGAGATGGCTGGATGGCATCACCGACTCACTGGGCATGAGTTTGAGTAAACTCCGGGAGTTGGCAATGGACAGGGAGGCCTGCCATGCTGCAGTCCATGGGGTGGCAGAGTTGGACATGACTGAGCGACTGAACTAAGTAAATTGGCATGAGGACAACAAAAGAATAAATAAGTGAAAGAAAGTCAAATCATGCAGGTCTCCTTGGCAGAGGCCAAGCATCTCTGGATTGTCAAACTTGCCCTGACATGTCTGAGCTGAGAAGTAAAGGCCGATCAAGCTCACGTCTAAAACCTTGGGTCCTACAGGTTTCCTGTTCTAGCTAACAGGAAACACTGCCCTGACCCTTCCCCTCCAATGATTTAGTAAAGAGCTAGGAAAAGCTCCACTCGTTCAAAGATGAGTCATCAGAAAGGAAGCCGCAAAGAGTCTCTCCGGGCAGAGGAAAGGGAGAGGAAAAGCAAGTAGCAAATGCAGACTCAACAGAAACACTGCCTTAGAGCAGACAAGGGCTGGAACCAAGCAAGAGCCGGGCATTATAAACAACAGTGAGATGGTCCCCTCCAAGGAGACAGAGTACAGGGGAAGGATGGTGCAGCATCTGGAGGTGAAACAAGAGCTCAGAAAAAAAGTGGAAAAAGAAAACAGAAATTAGCCCAAGGAAGAAAAAAACACTGCTGAAAATATCGTTAAGGACATGGAGGGGAGGAATAACAAAAAATGTCAGCAAAATGAAATGGAAATAAATGAGTTTAAGAGAAATAGATGGGCAAAGACACCTGATGTTTGTTAATTAATTTATTAAGCACCTATGATGTACTAGGCACTATTCTAGGCACCGGTGTAGGGCAGCAAACTTGCCTCCCCAAAATATTTCTTGGGCACACGGATCATTTTGAGCTGAAAACAATCAAGGCCCCAAAACTCCGGAAGAGACTTTGATCTTCTGCTTAAGTGCCTGAAAGAATTTAGATAGAGGCTCTGTTCCTGGAATAGAACCTTCACCAGTGACATCTGCAAAGAATGTGAGCCAGTTTTGCTGGAGGAACTCAGCAGAGAGCAGAGTCCACGCTGCGTCCCATTGTCTTGCTGTCAGCCCAGCAAACGCTCCTTTGCCAAATGGCTGCTTTTTCATCACCATGTGAATTGCCTTCCTCCCCTTTGAGGTCCCAAACCAATACCCCCAACATCGTCTTTTGTCTACAGCTAAAAATGGTATTTAAGGTGAGGGTTTTATTCACTTTGGACAGTTAGTTTTCCTGGGCCTCTCCCATGTATGCGTGCATGCGTGCTTAGTTGCTTCAGTTCAGTTCAGTTCAGTCGCTCAGTCGTGTCCGACTCTTTGCGACCCCATGAATTGCAGCACACCAGGCCTCCCTGTCCATCACCAACTCCCAGAGTTCACTCAGACTCACGTCCATCGAGTCAGTGATGCCATCCAGCCATCTCATCCTCTGTCGTCCCCTTCTCCTCCTGCCCCCAATCCCTCCCAGCATCGGAGTCTTTTCCAATGAGTCAGCTCTTCGCATGAGGTGGCCAAAGTACTGGAGTTTCAGCTTTAGCATCATTCCTTCCAAAGAAATCCCAGGGCTGATCTCCTTCAGAATGGACTGGTTGTTTATGTTCAATTCTTTGCGACCCTATGAACTGTAGCCCGCCAGGCTCCTCTCTCCATGGGGATTCTCCATGCAAGAATACTGAAGTGGGTTCCCATGGCCTCCTCCAGGGAATCTTCCCACCCCAGGGATTGAACCCTCGTCTCTTATGTCTCCTGCATTGGCAGGTGGGTTCTTACCACTAGCGCCACCTGGGAAGCCCTCTCCCACGTATACACGTTATTAAAATTTTGTTTGATTTTCTCCTGATGATCAGTCTCATGTCAATTTAACTCCTACACTAGCCAGAAGAACCTAGGATGGCAGAGGACCATTTCTTCCTCCCTAACTCTAGAAATACAGCAGCTGCAAAGCTGACACTGGTTGGGCCCTTACAGCCCCCAAAACAAAGTCGTGTCTCATATTCAGCTTTCTAGACCATCTAAAGTCGAAAATGCAAAGACCACTGTCGAAGGACCAAGGGAATGAAAAGTATCCATCGAACTGAGAAGCATCTTGAGACAAAACAATGAGACAGGCGGCTCTATATGGTCAATGGATCAGTTTATTACAGAGTTACTTACTCACAGGGTGGGATCCAGATCAGGTGGTCAGCAATCCAGGAGCATTTGCAGCTGAATTCCACACCACTGAGGGGCCACAGGGATAATTTTATAGCTAGCCTAAGATCGAGAGGTATGAGCCTGGAAACAGGACATGCATTCCTAAGTCAAGATTTCTGAATGCTAACTGGGCTCATGGGTGCTGGTAATATGTCAGTGAAGTTTTCATCATTGTTTGGGAACCAACAGTTTAAAGGCCACCTGATCCCAATGATTATTAAATAATATCTATGAACTACAAAGCTCTTGATGACAGAGAAGTGATTTGCTGCACAGCAAAGCCCTAGGTAGGGTCAGCAGAGGGACAGGAGAAATGGCAAGGTCCCAAGATGAGGTCTGATATGCTAACAGCCATATAATCACCCAAAGAAGGTGCAGAGTCAGGGTATTCCGTGGACTACTCCTGCTCCCTCCCTTTGGCAGGCATCTGGTGGTACCCAGCAAAGCCTCCTCAAAATGAATTTTCCAGAAATTTCTAACTTTATCCGTGTCTTCTCCATGCCTTGGTCACTGTTGGGCTGACCTAACCATAACCTCCCCAAGGGGACTGTCTCTGGCCCTTAGGGAGGGAATTAAAGTTAAATAAAGTCCTAAGGGTGGGTCCCTGATCCAACAGGACTGGTGACTTTATAAGAAGATGGAGATGCAGGCAGGGGTGCCCGGCTAGTATGCAGTGAGGAGGAAGCTGGCTACAAGCCAGGAGGAGGACTCTCATATGAGACCCGGTTTGTGTTACCTTGATCATTAATCTCCTGCCCGCAGAACTGCGAGAAAGTAAATGTTTGCAGTTTAAGACCTCCAGCCTATATCAGAATTTCCTCCCTTTCTTTGGCAGAATCATACTCCATTGTATGCATATATCACATTGTGTTTATCCATTTATCTCCTTCTATATTCTTTAGAATTCCTTACCCTTTAGTGGTTAACTCTCTCTTATCAGTTAATAATTATATTATCCTTGTTCATATTATGTAGTTCCTATCTCCTGACTGCAACCCTGACCAACACACCTGCCTTTGGGAACTGCCTTTCTCTCAGCATGACTTGGATGGGGCCACTCATGGCCCCTCATTTCTCCCATCATACATCATATTACCCTCATTGTGCTAGTAACAGTGATGAGCTCCAGGGCAATAACATGTCCCAGCCACTGCCAGTCAGAGTCCTTCTGGAGGATGGATGGGTGAACGTGGGAATCCCCATGGATTGCTTCTCCAGAATTCTTGCAGCCACATTTCCAGACACTACAGGGGGCTTATCTTGCGGTAGGAGGAACTGAGACCAATATGCAAAGAGAACTAGAGATGGAAATGAGACAGGAGGAGGTTTCTGATTCACTTAGAGGGGGGACAGCTGGAAAAGGAAGTTAGAATTTAAGGAAATGAGGAAGTCAATAAGAACAGTGAGTTAGGGCAGCCAGATAGGGGAGGAAACCTCAGGAGCTGGTGGCATCCTGCTGTTGTGATCATCATGATATCAAGACAGGGTCTTTTCGGGCGGGGGCAGGGGGGTCGGGGGGGGCGCAGGGTGGGACTTCCTTGGCAGTCCAGTGGTTAGCACTCAGGGCTTCACTGCCATGGGCCCAGGTTCAATCCTTGGTTGGGGAACTAAGATATTGCAAGCCAAGCGGCATGGCCAAAGAATAATTAAATACATTTTTTAAAAGAGAGAGAAGGGAAGGGCTCAAAAATGGGCTGGAAAAAGGCCCCTGGATGGAACACTGGTTGGTGGTGGACCCCGGTGAGAACAGGGTGGGTACAGAGCTCTGGACTAATACCGTGGGTCTCTCCCTGTCCATCTCCAAGACCTTCGAGGGCCCTGGGCTCAGGCCACGCTTGTGTGCTTAGTTGCTCAGTCATGTCCAATTCTTTGCAACTCCATAGACTGTAGCCTGCCAGGCTCCTCTGTCCATGCGGATTCTCCAGGTAAGAATACTGGAGTGGGTTGCCATGCCCTCCTTCAGGGGATCTTCCCAAGCCAGGGATCGAACCCAGGTCTCCCGCATTGCCGGCGGATTCTTTATTGACGGAGCTGCCAGCCAAGTGCCCGGGCCATGCTTGCTGTTCCTCAAAGGTGCTGTGGCTCTCAAGCTTCACAAGCTCATCCTTTTGACCAAGTCTGACTGATTCTTTCCAATTCAGCCCAAGCAAGGCTCTTTAGAGAAGCCCAGCAAGTCAGCTTCTTGATCCCAAAGAGGAGGTACTTGGTGTGTTTTTTCCTTGGTCAACCACTTACCGTCACTCTGTTGACCCCTCGGGTTTGTCTCCTTCTCCAGCCTGTGGACTCTTTGGAAACAGGGACTTGGGTTTATCCATTTTTGTGTTCCAAGCCCAGGGTCTGGCCTTGAAAGGAGCTCAGGGCACACCAATGGATCCGTGACTGCAGGGGTGTGCTCAGGATCCCCCTGTGAGAGGAGAATGTGATCTGCTTGCCTTGGAGCTGAGAGAGCCACTTGTCCACCTGCTGTTTGCAAAGGGAACAAACCGCGGTGAGTTGACTACATTCGGGCATCCGGCCAGCAGGGTCTGCGGACTCCAGGAGCGTGGATGCTGTGCTAACCCTGGGATGGCCGAGACACACTTCCAGCTACGCAGAAGCCTTTCTGCCCTTTTCTCCCAGGCAGGCAAACTGTTGAGGAACATTGAAGAGTTGCCTTCTTTCTGTCCTTGGCAGCTGTAAAGGCCTCATCTCTTGCCAGTGTTCCCTTAGTTCTCATGCCAGTTTTTTCTCCCCCTTCAATGTCCTTTCTACCTCCTTGCCTGCTGCTACCCTAAGGCAGGGGTTCCAGACTCTAGCCTGTGGGCTGGATCCTTGGAGGACCTCAGTCTTTTCCTAAGGGCTTTCTTCTGTTTGGATGAGGCCCACCCACATGATGGAGATTTACTCCACTCAAAGTCTACTGATTTAAATGCTAATCTCATCTAAAAATTCCTTCCAGGGACACTTGTGTTTGCCCAGATATCTGGACAGTGTGGCCTAGCCAGGCGACGCATAGAGTTAAACATCACACTGTATGACCCAGTGCTGGTCAATGGGATGCTAGCAAAAGTGATTGAGTACCCAGGGCTTCCTGAAGAGGGAGACAGCTATGCTGGCCCGGGTCATGGTACTTCTTCACCCTTCCTGTCCAAGAGGTGAGCCTATTAACTGGCCTTCCACTAGCCATCTTGAGCCAGCCCTGGAAAAGCCAACAGAAGCTCAAAGAACCTAGCCGCAACATCCTTAAGCCTCGCACCCACCCTGGACTTCTTACCCTTGGGCTTCTTTTCAGATGAGAGGAAAACAGAGCACTGTGTTGTTACGCCTGTTGTCCATGTCTCTGTTACTTGCAACCAGAAGCAATTTCTAGCTAATATTCTCTGCTTCTTGGCCATGCAGACCTCTCTCAAGTCTGCACATCCTGGTTCCCAGGCTCCCACTGACTCCCTGTTGTACCTCAAGTTAGATGCCCAGTCATTTAGGTTAGCCTGAATGGGATCTTGCCTGTATCCACGAACCCTCCTGGTATAAGGCATAAGCCATGTGGGAAGGACTAAGGAGATCAGGGGCATGATGGGGGAGATGGAAGAATCTGAAAAAAGAATATAACTGAATCACTTTGCTGTATACCCGAATCTAACATATTAATAGTATTGTAAGTCAACTATACTTCAATTAAAAAAAGAATTCTGTCGTGAGCACCCAGATGGATACCACGTTTTTTCCTCCAGCAGGCAGTTTATCATCCTCATACCAAACTCTGGTACCTGTGGAAGTGTTCTCAGTGACCAAAGAGCTCACCATCTCTCATCTCTCCCCTAGAGTTGCCATGGTCACAGCCATTCAGGTGGTCTCAGGCTGCATCATCAAAGATACTGAGTTCGGAACAAGGGAGGTGATGCTCCTGCCCTCTTGACTCTGTTAGAACATACTCCAGCTATATCGTGTCTAGTCTTGACCCCTAACCACAAAGAGAAATGGAGCTAGTCCAGGTAAGGTGACCGTCAGGAAAACACAGCAATGAGGATGTTCTGAGGGACTTGGGACCAGATAGCTCTTAAGGGGATAAGGTCCTATGCATAAATGTCTAAGGGCAGAGGGTTCTTGGTGGCCCTAATACACAGCAAGGACAGGTGGGCAGAAGCTGTAGGTAGGCAGACTTTTGCAACATAAAAACATTATCTGGGTCAGAGTTGCCCTGTGTGGACTGGAAGCCTGAGGAGGGAAAGAACAGCCCCTGCTAAGAGGAGTTTTGGGGGCACCTAGTGGGTTCCTCCTTCTAGGCACCAGGGATGTGTGGAACAGGGACCACACAAATGCCCACACGTGCCAGGAGAGTCACGTGTAGGAGCAGTCCAGCCAATGGCACACAAAATCAAAGTTAAAACCAATGGCAGCAACAGCAAGCACTATGCGTACAGAACAAAGCCTGCTGCAGAGGTGTGACTGAGTGGATGCAGCGCTTCTGCCTAGGGAGGTGGTGGTGGTGGGCTGCTGGAGGTATTAGCTTGCTGGGACTGTCATAATAAAGTACCCCAAACTAGGTGGCTTCACAGAAATTCATCATCTCACAGTTCTGGAGGTTGGAAGTCCAAGATCAAAATACCGGCAGGGCTGTGCTCCCTCTGAAGCTTCCGAGAAAGGATCCTTCCAGCTTCTAGCAGCCTCAGGTGCCCCTTGGCTTTTGGCAGCACAACTCTGATCTCTGCCTCTGTCTCCGTGGCCACGTTTCCCCCGTATTGCCCTCTACTTACAAGGACACCAGTCACATTGGATTAAGGGCCGCCATACACCAGGACAAATTCAATTTACAAGTCATAATGATAACTTAGTTATATCTTCACTGACTCTATTTCCAGATGAGGTCACAGTGGAAGGTGGCCTTATCTTTTTTGAGAGACACAACTCAAACCATAACTGGGAGTCTGAGGTCCTGTCCAGCTGGAGCCGTGTCGGCCTAGGCGTACAGCTAGCTTGGGTGAGCCTCATGCTTATCTGTCTGGTTTTGTCGTCCTATCTTCCCAGCTTGCATAAGCTTCCCCCTCTCCACCTAACTGGCAAAGCCAGAGTTCCACTGATATGTACAGACTGACCAACTCTCTACAGGACAGGTATGGAGGGTCTGACTGCCTTAGGGAAGAGCTGAGAAGGGGCTTGAGGGCTTCCTTATGGTCACGTTCTGGGGGCAGGGTCCCTGGTGCTCAGAAACCTGCTCAGAGGCTACTTCCTGCAAGAATGCCCCAAAAGGCCCGGCCTCCACATGCATGTCACAGCCCTGGCTCTGCGGAGCTGTTGGTTTGTGGGGAGATGCTCCCCTCTGCTGGACAGAGGGAAGTCTGCTCTCCTTCCATTTCTCAGCATGTGTTTCCCTAAGTTGCAGGTTCACAAACCCATAGTAAAAACAGTCAGGGGCTAGAGGTTAGCAGGGCCAGTTTCCCCATTATTCAGTGGGGAGACTGAGGCCAGAGAGGGGAAAGGCCTTGTCTCAGGTCCCACAGAGACCAGATGTGCACTGCCTTCCTCCTACACTAAGGTCTGGGAAGCATCTCTTAGGATCCTGGGGCTGTGAGCTGGAAGAAAGCCAGGGTGGGGCCCCTGGGAAGTCTGCACACGGCTGAGCTTGGACAACAAATGGCCAGAGAAGGAGAAGGTAAAGAAGTAGAGGCATCAGAAAGCTAGACAGACCCTGACCCAGGAAGACAGCCAGGACCACCAGTCAGTCCAGTCACTCGGGATGATTCCCCACCAGCCTGTGTGTAGTCTAACTCCACACTCCTAAGAAGTCATGGACAGACAGAACTTTTGTAAATCAAATGCTCTTCCTACCCTCCCTCTCCTCCTGTGTCCCAGATAATCTGACCATCTTTCCCACTTGTGATGCAGTGGTAGGATGGTAGTTAGAGCAAGTTTGTTGTTCAGTCATCCAGTCATGTCTGACTCTTTCTGACCCCATGGACTGCAGCATGCCAGGCCTCCCTGTCCCTCACCATCTCCTGAAGTTTGCCCAAGTCTACTCCTCTGGTAAATACCAGAACGTATCATAGTTCAAATGCAATGGAAACTCACTTTTTGCTGGTGTCAACAGACCATAGAGCTTATCAGAAAGGAGTCAGGGAGGGGCTCTGTTCCCCATAGCCGCCAAGGCACCAGCCTCTGCCATCCTTAACACATGGACATTGAGACCCAACCAGCAGAAAAGGGAAAGGCATAGAGGATGGTACATAGGCTGGGAAGTGATGTACAACAAATTTCAGTCATGTTCCATTAGCTGGAACTCAAAGGACCTGGAAAGGACGAGGAAAAAAAAAAAAAACAAAAACAAACAGTCCAGACCGGGATTAGATGGTGATCTGATGGGAGGCGTGGCGATACAAGAATACACCTGGCAGACTTCCTACCACAGCTGCGGCTCTTTGAAATCCTTGAGTCTCTGCCAAAGCTCGCCCCCTACAGGCTGCTCCCTGCCACTGACAGCGCAGCTGACGCACTAAGGCAGCTGGTTCCTTTGAGTACAGGGGACTCCCCTACTATCAACTTTGTTCCCGAACTCCCAGGGGCTTTGCTGAACCTTCCTTAGACTACAGGGCAGGCTAGGATGCTTCACTCGGCTGTCTCTCCCTCTCTCCTCCCCATGGGGTCAGACTTCCCTGTGGCCTGGTGGTTCTCCCGGCTTTCCTCGCTTCCTCCCTCTTTCCTTTCACATAGGAGCTCCCCCCAATAAAATCCTTATGCGCTTCACCCTGTCTTGACGTCTGCATCCTGGAGGACTCCGTCTAGCACGGGGGACTACTCCCTCGTATCCTGACTCCAGCTCTCTTTGGAGTCATTTAACCCAGGTGGTGAAGACAGACAAGACTTGTCTGAACAAAAGACGCTCTGGGTAATCTCAGAACCTGCAGATTTCATATAGAGGTATCAGGGGTTAGGATTTCAACATATTTTAGCGGGGGGTGGTGTGTGCGTGCGTGCTAAGTCGCTCTAGTTAAGTCTGACTCTTTGCCACCCCATGGACTGTAGCCCATCAGGCTTCTCTGTCCAAGGGATTTCCCAGGCAAGAATACTGGAGTGGGATGCTCTGCCCTCCTCCAGGAAATCTCCCTGACCCAGAGATCGACCTGTGCCTTCTGCGCCGGCTGCACTGCAGGCGGATTCTTCACCGCGGAGCCACTGGGGAAGGCCCTGCCGCCCGAACAGGGTTACTCTACTTTTCTTCACAAGGGCTTTTACAAACTTTCTCCACCCTCCTCGTTACAGCCCTGCAACCCTCCTCTTCACATTCAACAAATGACTTTACCTACTCCTTCTCAGAAAAACCAACACAAGGGGAGTCCCTTACCCCTAAGCTTTGTCTGCCTCTCACTTTCTCCACCTCCTTCTCCTGTCCTTAATCACCATATTCATCCTTAGGTCTAATCTACGGCCTCTGTTTTGGATCCCTGTCCTCTGATGCAGGAACCCTGCACCTCTCCCATTTTTTTTTCCACACCAGGAAATATACCCACTGGCTTACAAGTCCATTTTTGTTATTTGCTTTTCCTGATTCTCCTTTGTCCTCCAACACAACTCTCTATAGCATGTCTGATTTGCTCTGCCTTTAGAATATTTCCTAAATCCAATCCCCTTTTCTCTAAAAGAGAGGATATAGGTTTATATATAACTGATCCACTTTGCTGTACACCTGAAACTAACACCACACTGTAAATCAATTATACTCCAATAGAAACTTGAAAAGCCCCATCCTCTTTCAGTATCACCACTATTACTATTCTGATCCAGGCAATCGAACAGGCAACTACAGGTAACTATCTCTAACTGGTCTCTCCACCTCCACTCTTATCTCATTCTAGCTCAGTCTCCACACACAGTCAGACATAGTAAAAGACACATTGGACCATTGACTCCTCTGCTTCAAATGTTTCAGTGACTTCCCATTGCACTGAAAATAAATGATTTATTTTTACATGGCCAACAAGATCTACATGATCTGGTCTCTGTTTACCTCTCTGATACTATTTCTTACTTCTCTCTTCACTCACATTCCAGATACATGGGTTTTCTTACTGTTCTTTACACAGGCCAAGTAGGTTCCTACCTCAGGGCTTTGCACATGCTATCACCCCAGGTCTTCTCATGGCTAATTCTTTGTCATCATTCAGTTCAGTTTAGTTCAGTCGCTCAGTCGTGTCCGACTCTTTGCGACCCCGTGAATCGCAGCACGCCAGGCCTCCCTGTCCATCACCAACTCCTGGAGTTCACTCAGACTCATGTCTATGGAGTCCGTGATGCCATCCAGCCATCTCATCCTCTGTCGTCCCCTTCTCCTCCTGCCCCCAATCCCTCCCACCATCAAAGTCTTTTCCAATGAGTCAACTCTTCGCATGAGGTGGCCAAAGTACTGGAGCTTCAGCTTTAGCATCATTCCCTCCAAAGAAATCCCAGGGTTGATCTCCTTCAGAATGGACTGGTTGGATCTCCTTGCAGTCCAAGGGACTCTCAAGAGTCTTCTCCAACACCACAGTTCAAAAGCATCAATTCTTTGGCACTCAGCCTTCCTCACAGTCCAACTCTCACATCCATACATGACCACAGGAAAAACCATAGCCTTGACTAGACAGACCTTTCTTAGTCGGCAGAGTAATGTCTCTGCTTTTGAATATACTATCTAGATTGGTCATAACTTTTCTTCCAAGGAGTAAGCGTCTTTTAATTTCATGGCTGCATTCACCATCTGCAGTAATTTTGGAGCCCCAAAAAATAAAGTCTGACACTGTTTCTACTGTTTCCCCATCTATTTCCCATGAAGTGATGGGACCAGATGCCATGATCTTCGTTTTCTGAATGTTGAGCTTTAAGCCAACTTTGCACTCTCCTCTTTCCCTTTCATCAAGAGGCTCTTTAGCTCCTCTTCACTTTCTGCCATAAGGGTGGTGTCATCTGCAATGTTACCTGCTCAGAGGGGCCCGACCACCTATCTAAACACCACCCTTACCCCAAGTCATATTTCATATAATTTCTCCCCTTTATTATTTTTAGAGTCTTTATCACTGTCTGAAACTATTTACTAGTCAGCTCATTTTTATCTTGCCAGTCTAGTCCCAAAGAACATAAGCTCCTTGTAAACAGGAAGTCTGTCTCTTCATTGCTGTCCATCCAGTGTCTAGGAACAATGTCTGGCACCTAGTAAGCACTCTGTAAATGTCACTGACTGACTATGTGACAGGTGCCAGGGCTTTTAAGCAGAATGCAAGATTTGGGGGTGGGGGGTGACCTCTTTCTGCTGTGACATTCACCGAGCAAGTCTTCAGAAGTCCCTTGAAGGCCAGTAGTTTGGTCACTTGTGTGCCAAGCTGGAACATAGGAATCGTTTCAAAGACTAGGAGTCCCAGGGCTTGCATCCAGCCTCCCTAGGGGTGCTGCATAAGCATGTCTCACCAAGATCCTGGCACTGTGACCAGGATGGTGTTTGAACAGTTGCTGGTCTCCATTTCTTGAGACTCACAGACCTTGGTTCCCAGTCTCAGAGAAGATTCTGCCGCTCTAGCCACTTCTGCTCATGTTCCAAGCCCCTGGGTAGGCATCTTCCCCCATCTCCCCATGTTAACAGTGTTGGAAGATAAAATCTTCTCTTAACTATGCCAAGGACTCAAGGAGGGAAGGAAAGGGCAGCGGTTCTCTTTCCTCCTGATGCTTCCACACCAGTAAACTCAAAACAGAAATTATTCTGGTGATAAATGACTCTGAAGCAGCCAAAGATATTATCACTCAGGACCTTGCCTCCTAGTTTTTGGAGGACAGAGGCTGAAACAAATCTCTGCTTGGGCAGGCTGGAGGTTGAGACAGAACTTTATTAATGACTCAGAAGCCAGAAAGGGCTTCCCAGGTGGTGCTAGCGGTAAAGAATTCGCCTGCAACATAGGAGATGCAGGAGATGTGGGTTTGATCCCTGGGTCGGGAAGATCCTCTGGAAGAGGGTAAGGCGACCCGATCCACTCCAGTATTCTTGCCTGGAGAATACCATGGACAGAGGAGCCTGGTGGGCTACAGTCCATGGGGTCACAAAGAGTCGGACACAACTGAAGAGACTTAGCACACACACATGCACACGGGAGCCAGAAAAGAGACAGTGAGAGAGAATTAAGGAAGCCAGCCCAGCTGGATAGTGGCCTGTGTTCACTCCTCCTACATTTGGAATCTTTTTCAGGGCACCTCCCTGCTTTAGTTCCCACTATTGCTCCTGGCACCTAAGTGCAGAAGACCCATAACAATCAAGCCTTGGGGTCCTCTGCTCCTCAGGGGTTAAATGTTTACTGAATGACTATTTGATAAGTGCCTGGCTCTTCTATAGTAAGGAGATTCAGGGAGGACACTACAGTCACTGCTCTGACACTCTCACTGCCAAAGCTTCACAAAGGTCCTTTAAAAGTCAAAAGATTGGCTACTCACTTCTCAAGACAACAGATTTATGGTCGATTCAGGGAAGAACCCTGTATTAGTTATCTGTTTTTGTATAACAAATGACCCTAAAATCTATCACCTTAAAAGACAACATTTATTACCTCACAGTTTCTGTAGGTGAGAAATTTGGGAGCTATTTAGCTGGGTGGTTCTGGATTAGGGTCTTCCATTAGGTTGGAGTCAAGACATTGGTTGGGGCTGCAGTCAGCTGAAGGCTGGAGTGGGGCCAGAGGGCTTGCTTCGTAGGTGGCTCACTTACTTGGCTTATGGTAGTAGGATTCATCTCTTCGTTGGCCATTGGTACTAGTCATCGAAAAGCTGGAGAGGAGACTTCCCTCGTGGTCCAGTGGTTAAGATGCCTAAGGGAAACCACTTGGGAAATTCTGCTAAGGTTCTTGAAGTATCCTGAGCAGAGGTGCATGAAGCACACCTTTGCCTTTTAGAAATAATCACAGAGGCAGAAGTAGGGAGGATGCACTGGAGGGAGGAAAGGACAGATTTGGAGAACAGTGATAAGACTATCCTCGCATGAACATGGATGCAACATTATTGACTGAAAGAATTTTAAAAATGTATAATTGTATCCAAAGTGTAGAGAGTTTAAACATGGTTTAATAAAAATCTAAATAAGAGTATATCTAAAATTTTAATTGCTTTTCATATTAAAAATTTTTAAGATAAATTCAAAATTATGTATTAAAATAAAGCCAAAAACTATGCTTAACAAATATCAAAATTTGAAATAAAAAATTTAAAAATACAAATAATTCTAAAATTTATATGGAAACACAAAAGAGCCCAAATAACCAAAATGATTTTGAGAGAAATGAACAGAGCTGGAGGAATCACCCTCCCTTACTCTAGACTATACTATAAAGCTAATTAAAACAGCATGGTACTGCCACAAAAACAGACAGACAGCTCAATGCAACAGAATAGAGAGCACAGATATAAACTCACATGCTGTGGTCAATGAATCCATGCCAAGGGAAGCAAGCATATACAACAGGGAAAAGACAATCTCTTCAGTAAGTGGTTTTGGGAAAAGTGGACAGCTACATGTATTAATAAAAGAATGAAATTAGAACATTCTCCCACACCCTATACAAACTTAAATTAAAATGTTTTGAAGACCTAAATGTAAGACCAGAAACCACAAAACTCCTAGAGGCAAATACAGGCAGAACACTCTGACACAATTCATTGCAATGTTTTTTGTTTTTGGATCTGTTTCCTAATAAAAGCAAAAATAAACAAATGTAAAATGTAAAAGCAAAAATAAACATAAGTAAACTTAAAAGCTATTGCATAACAAATGAAGCCACTGACCAAAAAAAGGCAACTTACTGAATGGGAGAAAATATTTGCAAATGATATGACTGACAAAGGGCGCATATACAAAATATCTAAACAGCTCATCCAAGTCAATATTAAAAAAACTGATTAAAAAATGGGCAGAATAACTGAACAGAAATTTTTTCAAAGAGGAAATGCAGATGGTCAGCAGGCACATGAAAAGATGCTCAACACTGCTAATCATCAGAGAAATGCAAATCAAAACCTATCCGTGAGATATCACCTCACACCTGTCAAAATGGCTATCATCAAAAAGAATACAAATAACAAATGTTGGCTAGGATGTGAAGAAAACAGAACCCTCACACATTGTTGGCAGGAATGTAAATTGATGCAGCCACTGTGAAAAACAGTATGGAGTTTTCTCAAAAAACTAAGACGAGAACTACAATATCATTCCACTCCTGCATATATACTTGAAGAAAAACCAAAAAGACAAACTTGAAAAAAATACCTGCACCCCAATGTTCACTGAAGCATTATCTACAATTGCCAAAATACTGAAGCAACCCAAGTGTCCATCAACAGGTGAATGGATAAAAAGAAGATGTGGTACATTGGAACACTACTCAGCCATTAAAAGGAATGAAACTTTGCATCTGCAGCAACATGGATGGACTTGGAGGATATTATGCTAAGTGAAATAAGTCAAAGAGAAATACTGTATGATACCACTTATATGTGGTATCTAAAAAATAAAACAAACTAGTGACTATAACAAAAAAGAAACAGGCTCATGTACGGATGTAAGAGTTGGACCACAAAGAAAGCTCAGTGCCAAAGAATTGATGCTTTTGAATTGTAGTGCTGGAGGACTCTTGAGAGTCCCTTGGGTTGCAAGGAGATCAAACCAGTCAATCCTAAAGGAAATTGACACTGAATGTTCATTGCAAGGACTGATGGGCTAAAGCTGAAGCTCCAATACTTTGCCCACTTGATGCAAAAAGTTGACCCATTGGCAAAGACCCAGATGTTGGGAAAGATTGAAGGCAAAAGGAGAAGGGGGCGGCAGAGGATGAGATGGTTAGACAGCATCACCAACTCAATGAACATGAATTTGAACAAAGTCTGGGAGATAGTGAAGGACAGGGAAGCCACAATGAATTGGACAAGACTTAGGGAAGGAACAACAACAAATAAAATACAAACTAGTGGTTACCTGTAGGGAGAGAGAAGGATAAAGAGGCAACATAAGGGCAAGGGATTAAGAGTATGAACTATTATGTATAAAAAAAGCTGCAAGGATATGTTGTACAACACAGAGAATATAACCAATATTTTATAAAAATCTGTAAGTGGAGTGCTGTTGCTGTTGTTCAGTTGCTCAGTTGTGTCCGACTCTTTGCAACTCCATGGACTGCAGCATGCCAGGCTTCCCTGTCCTTCACTATTTCCTGGAGTTTGCTCAAACTCACATCCACTGAGGCAATGATGCCATCCAACCAGCTCACCCTTCTCAGTCCCTTAAAAACTGTGAATCACTATCTTGTACACCTGAAACTTATACAGTATTGTATATCAGCTATACTTCAATTAAAAATATAAAATTACCTATTAAAATAAAGCCAAATAACAGTTATAATTAATAAATATCAAAGCTTGTACTAAATGAAGTCTCTTCTAGCAGATGCCTAATATTTAAGTTTCACGTCAGGTTAACAAACTTAAATATATTCTCTGTGTACAAAACAGTCATACTACAAAGACTTACTGTATAGCCCAGGGAACTATACTCAGTATATTGTAATAACCAGTAATAGAAAAGAATCTGAAAAAAAAATATGTATGAATGTATAACTGAATCACTTTGCTATACACTTGAAATGCAACATTGTAAATTATACTTCAATAAAAGTATATATTCTATCCCCCAAAATTAAATCTTGAAATAAAAGTTTTAAGAATACAAATTATTTGACATTCTGTACCTGCTCTGCTTATGCTAAGCTGTGCGTACTTCTCTAGAACCACAAACTGAAAGAGGAGGAGAAGTACTATGAAGTTTTCACTGTTCTGGGAAAGGTGACTTCAGTCTGTTAAGCCTGTGTACTCTTGTACACTCCTGGGCACGGGTCCTCTTTGCCCATGACCCCTTTCATTCCCTGGAAGACTTGATTTCCAGGCATCTTCCTCACCTCCTCCACTTTGGACTAAGGTGTGTACCGTTGGTTTCAGGAGATACTGTCAAAACTGTCCTCCAAAGTCGGTACCAATCCACATTTCCCTCAGCTGTGTGGGAGGGTCCCTGAGCATCTCCTAGCATTTTCCATCATTTCCATTTTAGGCATTCTAACGGGTGTGTGTAATGCTATTTCTAAAATTAACACATTCCTTATTTTTCTATTCTCTCTGGGGAAACAGAATCCAGCTTCTTCAGCCAACCTGCCCTTGCCGCAGGAGGGAGAGAAGAAGCCACTTCCAGAGGGTCCATCATCTGGGGCCTAACCATGAGTCAGGTTAGCTGAGACAGGGCCAAGCAGAGGGAAGCCGGGGCACTTGGATGCTCTCTCCACTCCCTGGCACAGTATCGCTTTCCAGTCTTTCTCATGTCTTTGCCTCTTGCCTTTCCTCATCTTTGCTGATTGAAATCTTGTTCGCCCAGCAAAGGATGGTCAGCACTGATTTTCTCCAAATAAGTCCATCATTCTCCCTTTCTTCAGCTTTTGTCTTGACATTGGGAAGGGCATGGATGGGTGAAGATGAACAGATCATTCACTTCTCTTGATCTGTTTCCTTATCTGAGGATCATCTGAGCTTGGGCAACACTAAGTCTAAGTGTCTATCTGTTTTGACGTCTACCCAGGTAGCTCAGTGGTAGAGAATCCGCCTGCCAATGCAGGAGACTTGGGTTCCATGCCTGGGTGGGGAAGATCTCCTGGAGGGGGAAATGGCAACGCACTCAAGTATTCTTGCCTGAATAATCCCATAAGAGGAGCCTGGCGGGCTACAGTCCATGGGGTCGCAGAGTCGACATGACCCTTTAAGAACCTGGGGGCGAAAGAACAGAAACAGAAGTGTGTACTCCCGTGGGTCTGCCACAACGTCAGTGTCCCTGTACACGCCTGTGCTCTGAAGGTCCTCGTGAGTTTCAGTCCGCGTGTCTCGGACAGGGCTGAGTCCTTAAATGTCCACTAACGCACTGTGCAAATCTGTTCGCCGGGGGTCTACCGGGGCCCCACAGCCCTCTTGTACGCCCGAGGCGGCTCAAGCCCTTTCGGGGCTCTGAATGATTCCGGGTCCTTCCGGGGTTTTGTGTCGAATCGGCCGGTGGCGACCCGGCGCCGCGTCGCGGGGTGGGGAGTGTGCGGCTGCGCGCGCCGCGGCGTTTACGCGGCGATTTCATCATGCTCCCGGCCCGGCCGCGCGCGCCGCTTCCGCCGCCGCCCGCTCCCGACCTCCCAGCGCCGCCGGCTCATGCCCTCTCTGCGTCCGGCGCTGCTTAGAGCTGCCCGCGCCGCTCTGCTGCAGTCGCTGCCAGCCGGTCTCCTGGCCTGGCCTCCACTCCTGCCCTGCCGGCCCATCAGCAAGCCCGCCCGCGCCCCGACCTGGTTCCCCGCCGCCGCCTCCCGGAGCAGCATGGACGGCGCCGGGGCTGAGGAGGTGCTGGCACCTCTCAGACTAGCCGTGCGCCAGCAGGTACCGGCATTCTGCGCTTTGCACTCAGCCCCGGCTCTCCTCCCTCCTGGTCCCCTCCTTCTCATCTTCTCTCTCTCTTTTTCCCGGGCACCGGTCCACCTCATCGATTACCCGTCTCTTTCATTCTCTGAAAGCCCTTGGTTTCCAGGCATCTTCCTCGCCTCTTTCACTTTGAACTCAAGTCCCCGCGTGCGCCGGCCACCTTCCCTCCCGTGGACCCCTCTCCTCCCCTCTCCTTGGGTGACTCCCGCGGATCCCTCGACATCCTGCGTCCCTTCTCTCGCCATCTGTTCTCCTTTCCCAGTCCTTGTTACTGCCTTGCCTCTTCCCTCTCCGATGACGCTGGAATCTGTAGCCCTTAGCTTCTCCACCCTGTTCTAGCTCAATAACCTCAATTTTAGATTTCCTGTCCCTGCTATGTTCTTTGTGCTTCCTGGGTGGCGAGATTCCTAATTCCTCCCTGGTCAGTTACGATCCGAAGAAGCTGCGGGTTCTCTCTTCTTACCGCCTGACTCTTTTTTTTTTTTAATCTTCAAGATGCTTTAAATAGTGTTTCTTCCTTGACATCTTCATTCGGTGCTTAGTGAGCCTAATGGTCCGCTGAAAAAGTAAAATAGTTGAAACCTGGATAAGGGGAGGTTTTGAGCTTCCTCCCTCTATTCTAATAATGTGAGTTCATCATCCTTCGCTCCTGTCATTTTGTGGGTTCCGAAAAGACCACTTGAAACGAGTGAGCTTTCAGATCGTAAACGTGGGAAGCTGTAAATGTTCCTGAGTTACTTGGTGAAGGCAGCCATCCTTCGTATGGAACATTTTGAAATTTGATTTTGTGGAAGGGAGGGAGGTTTCATGGAGTGGAGAGCTTGGTGGTTTAATCCAGGCCTCCTTTTCCTAGGGCACTGCATGGACATCAGAATTTAGAGAGGACAGGGTATTCTCACATCCAGTCAGGTAGAACCAGAAGCTCGGAATAGAACCCCAAGAGTAGATGACCTAGTAGGAAGCACCGAACGGGTTTCTCCAGCACCGGCGCCTGATGCAATAACTTGCCTTGGCTACGGAGGGTGGATCCCTCTCTCGGAAATAATTCATTGGGGAAGCACTGCAGAAAATTCGGCAAATTCTTCCCCTTTATCTACTTCTCTCTAGTGTGAGCCTGATTGATTCTGTCCTGTTTAATTTTGAAGTTTTACTGTGGGCTTAATTTATTCTTTTTTCTTGGTATCAGAGCTTTATGCATGCTTGTTCTCCATCTTCCTCCACACACCCTCCTTAAATAAAATTAAGTGTGATTCCTTTTGTCTTTTCTCTCTCAACCTTTTTCTTCCCCCTCTTTCTTCATATCCTTCACTTCAGAAGGGAGAATACATCTAATTTGGAAAAACGCACACCCAAACCCCTCCCTCTGCCACGTTACCCTGGAACTGCAGTGCACATTATCCATCTGTAGTAAGACTTCAGAACTAGTTAACTGAAGTACACTTTGATGGGGGAATAGCCTTCCCCTGTTATTACTGTCTTGTGTATTGTTTGTGTTGGCTTGGTTGCTAGATATTTGGTGCTTCAAGCTATTTTCCGAATATGTAAGTTAGTCTATGTCAGTCAGTTTGTGTTTTCTTTTCCTGATTTTTCAGGACCACACATAAATCAGTTAACTACCTGGGACTTTGAATCGCACTGATTTCAGGGTCAACTGGAAGGGAATTTAAAGATCATCTGGGTAACCTTTTTTTTTTGCTTTCGAAGAAAGGAGATGCAATTTCCACTGTGAAGTTTGTGCAGTTGAAGACATCCTTGGAGTGGGATTTGTAAGGTGCTTAGTAATGGGTTTTGTTAGTGGCACGTGTTTCAGATAGATGGCTAGTTCCTATAAATTTGCCAATCTGCTATGCCATGTGAATGCTGCTGTTTTTTTTACAGATTTGGTTTGTTGATTGGCTGAAATGTGTTTCACCATGGCACATTCTTAGTTGTTTCCTGAAGAATTTAGTTTTGGAGCTTGTAAAAGGGCCTCAGAGCACCTAGAAAACTTAATTGTTTGATGAAGGACACCCTAGGGCATTGGGCTAAAAAAAAAAATTAGCATACAGTGGCCAGACGTTATTTTGCCAGATTTGTTGTTTAGTTGTCAAGTCGTGTCATACTCTTTTGTGACCCCGTGAACTGTAGCCCACCACCAGGCTCCTCTGTCCATAGGATTTACCAGGCCAGAATACTGGAGTGGGTTGCCATTTCCTTCTCTAGGAGATCTTCCTGACCTAGGGATCAAACTCGGGTCTCCTGCATTGCAGGCGGACTCTTTACCACCGAGCTACCAGGGAAGCCCCAGTTTGCCAAATAAGGGCATTAAAAGAAAACAAAGCAGTGCAATCAAGAAACTACCATCTGGTTTCCCCTTTTATTTCATAAAAGAAAATCTATTTTAATACCTAAGAAAGGACAGGCCATAACTCGGAATAAAGAACAGTCTTTTATATTTGAAAAATGTTCTGATATATTGGCACCCCACCACCACAACCACCACCATGCTGATGAACATATCCTGGAGTGTCTTGTTTGGGAAGTGGCTCTAGGGCAGCGTTTCTCAAAGTATGCTCTGCAAACCCTTGGAAGTCTCCAGGGTCAAAACCACTTTCATGATGAAACTAAGATGTTATTGGCATCTTTCACTCTGGACATTTGCACTGATGGTGCAAAACATGGTGAGTAAAACTGCTGGCCTGTTTTACTAATGGGCACATTAGAGCTCTTGCTTAATCCACAAAGGACAAATGATACATTTATGAAGTTTTTGTCAATAGTTGTAAAACATTTGGGAATCTGAAATTAGTTTATTAATCTTCACAAGAACTGTCCAGGTCCATAGGTAGAAAGTTAAACATTGTTAAAAGGTAATGTTTTCTTGTTTTTCTTGGCTGACTGAATATACACCATGATATGTATGAAGGATGAATGAAAAAGGGCTGTTGGAATGATTTCTCACCTGTAATTATTTCATTTTATAAACACAGACTTTTAGTTCTAATCTATGTCTTTATGGTAAGAATTTATATAGAAATTAAGCTTCTAGTTGATGTATCTTGAAGGTAATTTAGAAATATTGATATTTCACATTGATTTCATTCAACACACACATACACACACGATAGTCAGTGGTGAAGAAAGAGGAGAGAAAATAATTAGAAATTAGGAATCCATAAGTACTTTCTTTCCATGTTTAGATCAACTACACCTTTTGTTTTCAGAATTAGATCATTATAAATCATGGTTTTAATTATTCCATTATTCAGAATGAACTCGATTATTTTCTTTTTAAAAAAAGTTTGTTTATTTTTTAATTGAAGGA
This sequence comes from Ovis aries, assembly GCF_016772045.2. Taxonomy (NCBI): domain Eukaryota; kingdom Metazoa; phylum Chordata; class Mammalia; order Artiodactyla; family Bovidae; genus Ovis; species Ovis aries. The sequence continues at coordinate 67,287,753 of NC_056057.1, read as the reverse complement.
TAATTGCTTTACAGAATTTTGTTGTTTTCTGTCAAACCTCAACATGAATCAGCCATAAGTATACATATGTCCCCTCCCTTTTGAATCTCCCTCCCATCTCCTGCCTCATCCCACCCCTGTAGGTCAAGTATTTTCTTAATTGACTGAGGTTTTTAGAGATGATTAACTCAGTGTAGGATTCCTGACTGTTCCACTGCTTCTGTTGATAGTGAGCCTCTCCTGGAATGTGTGTGTGCCTCATTCTATGCCTGAACTTTAAAAAACAGAAAAAAAATGATTCAGGAAAATTAATTTTAAGTTCTTCTTACCTTTACCGAGTTGTGGCCTTGCTTGCCCAGTGTCCTTTGAAAAGCTCCAAAAGAAAACATGGGAGTGCCAGTACTTGACACACAAAGGTAGGTATTCAAAAGAACTGCTTGCTTCTTTTAGACATTCAAAAAGAACTGCTTGCCGCCCTCTTTTCAGAACACAGACTCTCATAGGTTCTTATCCCCATCAAAAAGGACTGTTAGTGAACCTTTAAGAGATAAGTGTTCTGACAGGTAGAGGAAGGGAAAAGAACCACTGAATGTGTAAACGCTAAGCCAGTAGATATTTACCAAGTATTAAGTGCTTGGGATTGTGCTAGGTTTAGGTTGTGATAGCAGGCAAGAAATATTTGAGTGCCAGCACTGACATTCTAGGGTTCCTGTCTTAAAAGAGCCTGCTGTATAATGGCAGGGACAAATAAAATGCATGTAAATAAATAAGCCAATCCATTGATGGGATGATTTCAAGTATTGTGTGTATAATAAAGAAGTTAAAATTAAAAGGTGACTGAGGATGTTGCTTTAGCTAGAGGGGTCAAGATAATAAAAGTTGTTAGTGTAATAACAGACCAGACCTATTTGTATGTAATAAGAGAATGGAAAGAAGAACCAACTCAGTGACTCCCAACCATATCAGACTCAGTGTCCCCTTTTATACCACATATTTTGAAATTCTTTACTACCCTGTAATGAAATTCATGCCTCAGAAATATCATGTTTCATAAGAAAAATATATGTACACATAGTGCTCTAAATGTAATACAAATAAAAAGTAATTTATAATAAATAATATGTATTTCAGTACATAAGTTTGGGGGTATGACTCCACTGAAAGTTATACTGAAGTAAGCAGATGCTGCTGTTGCTGCTGCTAAGAAGCTTCAGTCGTGTCCAACTCTGTGTGACCCCATAGACGGCAGCCCACAAGGCTCCCCTGTCCCTGGGATTCTCCAGGCAAGAACACTGGAGTGGGTTGCCATTTCCTTCTCCAATGCATGAAAGTGAAAAGTGAAAGTGAAGTCGCTCAGTCGTGTTCGACTGTTAGCGACCCCATGGACCGCAGCCTACCAGGCTCCTCCGTCCATGGGATTTTCCAGGCAAGAGTACTGGAGTGGGGTGCCACTGCCTTCTCTGAAGCAGATGTTTATACCCCATACAGATTTACTGTGAATGTGGTTGCTACTAATGCACATTGATAAAGATATATTGCATTGTTTACTCAGGGCAGCAGCATAGCCGGCAGTCACATGTCTTCTTTGTTTTTTGTTCCAAACAATAGCAACTTTCTAAAATTCTGAACAAAGCAAGGTATAGTCTTCCTTTTTTATTTTTTTAGTTGAGGTGTAGTTTATTTAGGGGCTTCCCAGGTGGCACAGTGGTAAAGAATCAGCCCGCCAGTGCAGACGATGCAAGAGACACAGGTTTGATCCCTGGATTGGGAAGATTCCCTGGAGGAGGACATGGCAACCTGCTCCATTATTCTTGCCTGGAAAGTTCCACGGACACACGGCATGGTGGGCTACGGCCCATGGAGTCGCAAAGAGTACCACACAGCTGAGCAACTGAGCACTCACGCATAGTTGATTTTAGTCTTCCTTTAAATTACATTTTCCTGGGTGCATCCCTGGAAAATTCAATGTATGCTAAAACTGGGGAAATACTTCTCATTTATAAGCAGAGTTAGATTCTTAGTTCAGATAATTTTAAACAGCTTTTTCACCTCCTAACTGGGACATTGTGAAATAGCATGAATTACAGGAGAGTGGGTTCTGTTCACTGAATGGGGGAAGTAGGCAGGAGCTTGGGAAAATATCCACAATGGGGAAAGGATGATGGTAGGCCCCTCAAAGGACTTGGGGTTTTAGAAAGAGAAAGGAGGAATCAGTTTGAAAGTACAGAGGGTGTTGAGGTCCTTTAATGGACCTGGTGGTCCGGAGTCAACGATAAGAAAGTAAAATAGAGAGAAAGAGGCTGATATTCCTTGGTTTATGCAGAAAACCAATAAAGTCCTTGATACAGGGCTTCCGTCGCTCACAAAGGCACCTGGCGCCCTCTCGAGGGGGTGAAGGCACAGTGCGCCTTCTCAAGAGGGTCACAGAAGCCTGGGCAGGAGAATGAGCACGACGGGTCCCTGTGCTCCAGAGAATTAACCTGAGAGAGAGAGAGAGGAGGAAAGAAAGAAAGACATGGGGACCCAAGCTCTGATGGAGCAAAGGTGTTTTATTCAACATTGTGTGGGTATTTATACTGTCTTACAAGGTAGCTATTTTCAGCAGAGATAAAATCGAAAAGTTATCAAGGAAACATGAGGTCATTCATATGAAAGAGAGAGGGTTGTAAATAATCACTTTAACCGTATGGTTCATAAAACGGAAGGGGTTAGTAAATAGTTACTCATCACCGTATGGAAAAACTAAGGAAGGCAATGCATGCATTCCTAAGCCCCTGGGATAGTTTGCTACTCCACTTAATTCATGAATATTCAGGACTTAATAAGGGACGGAGGATTCTTGACAGATGCAAAGCAGCACACAGGAAGCCTCCTGTTAAATGCTTCCTGACAATTCCCCCTATTTTATTATATTTGTAAAAAAAGGTCCTGACCAATTGAGTTTGTTTAGTATTGCTGCTGCTGCTGCTAAGTCACTTCAGTTGTGTCCGACTCTGTGTGACCCCATAGACAGTAGCCCACCAGGCTCCCCCGTCCATGGGATTCTCAAAGCAAGAACACTGGAGTGGGTTGCCATTTCCTTCTCCGTGCATGAAAGTGAAAAGTGAAAGTGAAGTCTCTCAGTCATGTCCGACTCTTAGCGACCCCATGGACTGTAGCCCACCAGGCTCCTCCGTCCATGGGACTTTCCAGGCAAGAGTACTGGAGTGGGGTGCCATTGCCTTCTCTGTTGTTTAGTATTAACCAACCTTATAGAAAGGCTATAATAAACAAATATAATTATCAAGACAGTCACCAAAGTTACAGTTCCAGACCCGATGCTGTGGGTAATACTTTGAAACCATCTTCGTGGGTCTAGCCCAGATAATTGATTGGCTAGTTGTTCAGCTAACGTTTCCAAATTAGTGGAGGAGGGGAGACGTTTAGAAAAAGTTTCAAAGATTTCCTTTTGCAGTGATTATACATTCAGAGAGGCATTATCATGTATGTTTTGTAAATGAAATTTGATTTGTTCTCAGTTGTAGGCACTGTGATTAAAATGAACAGGAGTAACACAAAATTGAAGTAATCTGGAAGCAAGTCCAGCCACGGGACCTTCTTCCCAGGGTCGCTGGAGATTTACTGGTAACCACAAATTAGGTTGAGATCGAAGAATCAAAAGGGAACCATTTCTTAAAGGGATAGAGGAGTTAAGACAAGAATATAGTTTGCAATTAATATAAGTTACAGAACTAAAGTCTTATTGTAAATTTCCTATGGCTATAACAAAAGGAAGTGAGACACAGGCCTGTGTAAAATATGACTGATTATAGAGAAAGAAATAGTTACTATGACCACGACTGGTGCCTGTGATATGTGCGGTCTAAGTTCCAAGTTCTTCGGTGCTCACAGCAAGTTTCCAAATGTCCCATGTTCAGGCCCACTCTGTTTATCGAGGACGATCCTAGGATGAGGTGGGGCTGATCCACCGTCAAGCCACCCAAGAAGTCCTTTGTCGTGGTAATGCTCCATCGTAGTATCGGTGACCTTCCATGTCACTTGTGTAACAGTCATACACCATGCTGTTAACCTCTTCTGAGCAGTTAGATAACCATATACCATGGGGTCACCAAGCAACAATTGTATGATTAGCCACAAACATTAATTTTCCTGATTTGGCTTGACGTTTGTCCCAATGAACAGGAGTATATGTAAAGTTCTTATATGTAAACCCTTTGCATAATGTTCTTTGTTCTTTCCCTGACTCTTTCCCTAAAGTCTCAGTAGTATAAACATGGTTCAGAGACAAAGAAAGGGCAGTAAATGATCCAGGCAACGTCTGAAAGTCTTCTTTTGGAGGCAGGGCGAAAGCCCAAGTTTGTTGGCTGACGATAATGCATAATTTTCCTGGGCCCAGGTCACAGGGGAAGGACTTCATAGCTTAAAGAAATGTTAATTAGTTTTCCCTCCTCCCCAAGATGTGAGGGCCCATTCACGTTCCAGGGAGGAGGCATATGGGTGGAGTCATTGACAGGATCGGTCTTCTCCGTCCATTTTGTGACCTGCAATAAAAGGGGGTTGAGTAAGTAAGCCCAGTTAAGTCTGATTAGTTAATCTGGTTCGAGCAGGGGAGGCACAGGTCAGGAGACTGAGAATTCTCAGGAGAACGTATTCAGGACTCAGGGGCATTCTCTGTTGAGAAACCAGATTTTTAGCTTGATTAGTAAGGGTTTTATTTGTCCCCAAGTGGGGAGATCATAAGGGTGATGCCACCGAGGGCGGTACCTCCTAGAGATCTTTAGAGCCATCGTGGCCCATATTGGAATTTCTTCCTCCTGGGGTTTTTGTTGTCCCGTCTCCATTTTGGAGGCCGGGGTCCCCCTTGGGTCGAATCTTCCAAAGAGGAAGCCATGTGACTTTGTTGGATCCATCTGGGGAAATACAAGCATACCCCTTTCCCTGTAAGATTAATTTCCCAGATTTCCATTGTTTCGTTAACCTGTCTTGGTACCAGATGGACAGAGGAAGAGAAGTGTTCTTCAATTCCTTGAAATGCTTTTCTGCCCTCGTTAAAATGTCTCCCTGTGGTAAGTTTAAAAAATTTAAAACAAAGCTGTATTAACAATAGTTATAGGTTTAGAAAATATCTTATGTTGGAATCTAGTAAAGTCTGCTTTAGATAAGAAAGACAGTGGTGTTCCTGTGTATTCCCCCTTTTTAATTTTTTTATTTGTAACTTTAGTGTGTGATGTGCTCTTTCGACTATGCCTTGTGCCTGTGGATTATAATGAATACCTGTAATATGTTTGATAGAAAAAGATTGTAAAAATTGTTTAAAGTGTCTAGAAATATAGGCAGGGCCATTGTCTGTTTTTATAGAACTAGGAGTTCCCATTACAGCAAAACAAGTTAATAAGTGAGTTATAACGTGTTTTGTAGCCTCACTGCGACGAGGTGTGGCCCAAATAAAAGGAAAATTAGTGTCGATACAGACATGCAAGAAAGAAGATGGAGAAAGTTCAGGGCAATGAGTTGCATCCATTTGCCATAGTTCATTAGGTTGCAAACCTCGAGGATTAATACCTTGTGCGACCGGTTGAGTTGAAGATGTAGGGGTCTACAAGTAGAGCAATTACTAATAATTTCTTTAGCCTGGCGGTATGGGATTTTCCATAGCTGGTGTAGGGAACCAGCATTGTTACGCAACAGAGCATGCTGTTCTTCTGGAGTACCAAAGGAAACCAGTTTACCAGCTTGCTCATTACTATAAGTCATGGGACCGGGAAGGAAAGAATGTGCTCGAGTATGTGTAATATAAATGGGAGAATTGCGGTTTCTAATGACAGATTGTAGTTCAAAAAAGAGTTGTTGAATAATAGGTTGATGGGAGTTTATGGTGGAGGTTTCTATGTTTTTTAATACAAAAACTGAATATATAGAGTCAGAGACTATATTAATGGGGTAGGGATGTAGGCAAATAAGTTGAATAAGAGTGTATAATTTATTTTGTTGAGCAGAATGAAATTTTTTTTTCTTTTTTTTTTTAATTTTAAAATCTTTAATTCTTACATGTGTTCCCAAACATGAACCCCCCTCCCACCTCCCTCAGAATGAAATTTAGTGTAAAAGACTTTATATTCCTTAAGAGACCAGAACGAAGCTTTGGCGTTTTTAGTCCCATCTATATAAAAAACCTTAGCCTGTGGTATAGGCTGTGAGCTGATAATTCGAGAAATAATAAATTCAGTATTTTTGAAGAAATTCCACAGCTTACCAGAAGGATGATGAAATGAAATTTCTCCAAAATATTCCAGAAAAGCTATTTGGAAATCGGTAGAAGTTTTTAATGTGTTCTCAAATTGAGATTTATTGATAGATATTACAATTTTATGAGGATCAGAGCCAATTAGAGTTTTAGTCCTATTTCTTCCATTGATAATGATTAGAGCAATTAAAGTAAGGTAGGGTGTACGTGACTTTATTCCCCTAAAATGGGTATAGATCCTTTCTACTGGATGTTCTTGTTGGGCAAGAAGTCCTGTGGGAGAATGAAGAAAGGGGAGTACAAATAATTCTAGAGGTAAATCCAGTTTGATGTAAGTAAGAAATTGTTTTTGTAATGTATTTTGCACCAAATAGAGTTCCTTTCGTGCCTCTTGAGAAAGTGAACGAGGGCTATTTAAATCAGGATCTCCTTTTAAAGTATTAAATAGGTTATTCAGTTGATAATTAGCAATGTCTAAAGAAGGTCTAATCCAATTTATATCATCTAAGAGCTTTTGAAAATCGTTTAAGGTTGATCATTTATCAGTACGGATCTGAGTTAGTTGGGGAGTAATATGTTGTCTATTAAGAACAAACCCCAAGTAATGATAAGGTGTAGAGGTTTGAATTTTTTCAGGGACAATGATTAATCCAGAGGTTTTTAAGCATAGTTGAGCTATATCAAACGTGTGTTGAGTTTCTAAGCTAGATGGAGCCGAAAACAATATATCATCCATATAGTGAATAACAAGAAAGTTAGGAAATTGCTTTCTCACAGGCTCAAGGGCATTGGCTACCTAGTACTGACACATGGCGGGAGAATTCATCATCCCCTGTGGCAGTACAGTCCATTGGTACCTTTATGGGGTCCAGTATGATTAGGATAAGGGAGAGAAAGCAAATCTCTCTCTGTCTAAAGGGTGTAAAGGTATATTAAAAAAGCAATTGTAAATCAGCAATAATAATATGCCAATTTTGAGGAATAGTGGTAGGTGATGGGATTCCTGGTTGTAATGCACCCATAGGTTTCATAGATGCATTAACTTTTTTAAGGTCTGTTAGGAGACACCATTTGTTAGTTTTGTGTTTTTTAAATAACAAAAATAGGAGAGTTCCAAGGAGAACAAGATTCCTCAATGTGCTTTAATTCTAGTTGTGTATCTAAGTTCCTTAGCCGCCTGTAATTTCTCTTTGGTGAGGGGCCACTGCTCTGTCCAAATAGGCTCGTCATTCTTCCAAGTTATTCTAATAATTGTATTGTTTGTTAAATGAGCAGTGGCCCCTAGGAAGAATGTGGAATGCACATCTGAGTTTGCCGTCGCATAAGGAAGTCCCTTCCTATCAGGTTAAGGGGTGCGTCTATCACATAAGGTCTTAGTGCTGCAGGTTGGCCTTCTGGTCTCTCACAGGGATAAATCTGAGTACTCTGATGAACCTCTTGTACTTTGGTTTGAGAAATCTCTGCAATTTGGCAAGAAATTTTTTGTACAGGCCACGATTTGGGCCATAAATGTTTGGAAATAATAGTGCTATCAGACCCAGTGTCGAGGAGACCAGAAAATCTTTTACCATTAATCTTGACATTTATGGTTGGTTGGGCAAATTCAGATACTAATGATGTCCAAAAGGACTGTTTTTGATCTGTACTGCCAAATCCACCTGTCCGTACGTCATTAGAGGAATTAATAGAAAAGTAAGGTAAAAGAAGTAATTGAGCAATTTTATCCCCCTTTTTAAATTGTCATAAAATCTGAGATGACATCATAATTTGAATTTCTCCTGGTTTAAGGAAAGCTGTTATGAAAGTTCGCCAGTCATGGGGAGTAAAATCTCCAATAGAGGATGTTATAGAATTTAGAAGTGCTTTAGTAAAAGATGAATGTGGGCCATACATAGTTATAGCTTTTTTTATTTGTTGCATGTGAAAAAGGTTAATACCCTCATAATGAGGTATTATTTGCCCTTGAGCATCAGGATTTCTAAAAACTGGAAAGGCGGAGAAACATCAGCTTCAGAGACCTGTGATTGTAAAGCCAGCAATTCAGAGAGCCTCTATCGTGAAGGAGAGTGAGTAGGTCGATTATTGTTATTCAGAAAGGTGCTGTCGGTTTTAATGTCAAAAGGTGTCTTAGGGGAGTCGTTGCCAGAATCATTAGGTTCTAGCAAAGGAGAGACTTTGGGATTCGTGCCTGCTGGCAGGGGAGGAGCGCTTGGAGCAACTTGGGCAGGGCTTGTAGGAAAATTCTGAAATATTTTATGTTGTTCTAATTCAAAACCACCTTCATCAGGGACCCAAGGGTTACATTCATCCACTGTCTGAAGGCAAGCCTCTATTCACTGATGTGAAACTGAAAGTCCCTGAACTTTAAATAAGTGCTGAAGTAAAGTAGAAAAGTGGCGGCGCTTTCCAGCCGTATTACCCATCTCCTAGTACTTACCAGTCTCAGTAGGCCCTTGGGGTCAGCTTGTCCGAATTTGCCAAGTGCACCAGGCTCCTGTTTGGACGCCACTTGTTGAGGTCCTTTAATGGACCAGAACCTGGTGGTCCGGAGTCGACGATAAGAAAGTAAGAGAGAGAGAAAGAGGCTGATATTCCTTGGTTTGCACAGAAAACCAATAAAGTCCTTGATACAGGGCTTGCGTCGCTCATGAAGGCACCTGGCGCCCTCTCGAGGGGGTGAAGGCACAGTGCGCCTTCTCAAGAGGGTCTTAGAAGCCTGGGCAGGAGAATGAGCACGACGGGTTCCTGTGCTCCAGAGAATTAAGCCTGAAAGAGAGAGAGAGGAGGAAAGAAGGAAAGACATGGGGACCCAAGTTCTGATGGAGCAAAGGTGTTTTATTCAACATTGTGTGGGTATTTATACTGTCTTCCAAGGTAGCTATTTTCAGCAGAGATAAAATTGAAACTTAGAAGTTATCAAGGAAACATGAGGTCATTCATATGAAAGAGAGAGGGTTGTAAATAATTACTTTAACCGTCTGGCTCGTAAAACACTTTAACCGTGTGGCTCGTAAAATGGAAGGGATTAGTAAATAGTTACACATCACCGTATGGAAAAACTAAGGAAGGCAATGCATGCATTCCTAAGCCCCTGGGATAGTTTGCTACTCCACTTAGTTCATGAATATTCAGGAATTAATAAGGGACGGAGGATTCTTGACAGATGCAGAGCAGCACACAGGAAGCCTCCTGTTAAATGCTTCCTGACAGGAGGGGAATAAGGAGAACATGTATCCCATTTCCAGTCTCTTTTCTGTGTTTGATTATCTGTATTTTCAACTTTGTCTTTCTGTTCCATCCCATGGAATGAAAATTATCCAGGGGTAATTTCTTTTCTAAGTCACTAATTCTCTCTTCAGCTCTCTGATCTGCTGTTTAAACTGTCCAGTGAGTTTTTAATTTCACTGATTTATTTCCTAATGTTCTATGTGTTTCTTTTTCAAGTCCCCTGATTGTTTTTGATAGTCTCTTATTCTTTACTCATGTTTTTGATTCCTCTTTTTATTTTACTTTAAACATCTTAAGCATTTAAAAAGTATGTTTGGTCATTCTAATACTTTTAAAGGATCTAATTTCATTATTTGTTGTTTTTGCCGAGTCTCATTCATGGTGTCTTTCTTCCTCATGGATTTTAAAATTTTGAGCTGAGTTCTTACTTTGGTAACCTTTAACTGGAAATCCTAAAAGGCCTGTGGAAGGTCTACTTTAGAGAGCAGTTGCTTCTGTTGGGCCCCCCAGGGCTCTATTAATTTGATACCTTTTAATTTCTCATCTTGAAATTTCCCAGACCATGTGGTAACGTTTTGTTTGTTCTCTCAGATTACTTATTCTACCACGTTACTGTAAGAAAATCAATGTACGGGTGGTAGGTTGTTGGAGGTGAGTAAAGTAGTCTAAAGAAATTAGCAAGGAAAAAAATGCAACAGTAAAGGGCAGAGGAAGGTAAGTGACTGAGAACAAATGGGCAGAGAAGTAAGCAGAAAACTAAAACAGTCTCTCTTTTTTGTATGCAAGAAAAAAAGAGATTCAAGGAGATGGTAGTCTCATTGGTTCTTCTGAGTCCTCAGCGCTTATATTGCTCTTTACTTTTTTTTTTTTTTTCCTGTGCTGGATCTCTGTTGCAGGGAGCAGGCTTTCTCGAGCTGCAGAGTGCATACTGCCTAATTGTAGCATGTGGTCTTAGTTGCCCTGCGGCATGTGGGATCTTAGTTCTCCGACCAGGGATCAAGCCCTCATCCCCCTGAATTGCAAGGCAGATTCTTACCCGGTAGATACCGGCAGGGTTTTTACTTTTTGATCAGTGCTTTTCTCCCCTCTGTGCATCTCCTCCCTACAAAGAAAACAAACCAGTAATAATCACAGTGCAAGAGTAGTGATTTATGTGCCTGTCTATATGTTTAGATTATACATGCTGAGAGCAGAGACCTACAGTATTCATAATGACCTTTTACATAATAAACCTTTGAATTTCCTCATTCTCACACAGATACTGTTTAAAAGACCTGCTGAAAAGCACATTTCTAACTTTACTTCTGAAACCAATCATGACTACAGATTCTCTTTGTTGGCTAGGGAGATCTCGTACGAAAACTCAAAGAAGATAAAGCACCCCAAGTAGATATAGACAAGGCTGTAAGTGAGCTCAAAGCCCGAAAGAGGATTCTGGAAGCAAAGGTGAGTCTTGGATCCTTGGAAAGGAACGTAAGTAGATATAGAATTGCTCATCTTTACTTAGTCTCTGTGGGTGGGAGAGACCTAGAAAAAAATCTAAAAGTTGCTCTATCTCTGTTTATCCAGAATGCCTTCTCCTCCTTCTCTACTTGGTGGATTCCTTTCTTTCAATGTGTAATTCAAAATGTCAGCTTTTCTACAAAACTTTTCCTCACCCTAACCTACTCCTTCTCCCACCAGACAAAAACCCTAGACTGGTTGTGTTCCATTAATTTCCCTGGAAGGCAATTGTGTTCTTCTTGAGGAATTCTTTTATATTTACAAATAATGGTTATGCTGTTTTAGAATCTCTTCTTTTAAGGAAAAGTTTTATTCATCTGATACCTGCTCACAAACCTTTCATATTATCTCACATCACTAAACTGAAATCGTTTGGAGTTTTTTCTTTTTTTGGCCAAGCTGCACAGCTTGTGGCATCTTAGTTCCCCAGCCAGGGGTTGAACTCAGCCCCAGCAGTGAAAGCGTCCAGTCCTAACCACTGGGAAGCCAGAGAATTCCTCATTTGGAGTTTTAAGTCACTATTTCACTACAGTGATCCTCTAAAATTTAGATACTGCTTATTAGTATCTACATCTAAGTAAGCTTAGTTTTATAATCTTGGAAATAGTCATACATTTTCCTAAATAGTTAAATAAAGGTATCTTTTCTGTAACTCAGAGGGAAAAACCCCCAAGGTTTCTATTGTTTTAAGGGTATGAAAATCTTATCTGATAAATTTTATATTGAATTCTGAGGAATAGAGTAAATTTAGGTGTGTAAACTGAAATTCGCACTCACTCCTTCAATCACATATTTTCTCTTTAAAAATCTCTTACAGGAGCTAGCATTACAGCCCAAAGATGATGTTGTAGACAGAGCAAAAATGGAAGATACTCTGAAGAGGAGGTTTTTCTATGATCAAGCTTTTGCTATTTATGGAGGTAGGGGATTAATGAATGAAAAAATGTGTTGTTAGTGGCTTTAATATGGTTCCTAAATGAAAAGCACAACTTGCCAATGGATATCTCGTTGTATCAGGTCATGCAAAGCAGGGAATAGATATCTTGCATTTATTTGTTTAGTCATTCATTTGGTATGATACCAGTTCTTATTTCCTTCTACCCTCCTTATTCCTGAAGATGGCTTTTTTCCCATTAGGACCTAGGGAATTGGAGGGGTAGGCAGATATTAAGTGTTTGATGTGTCCGTGTACATATCAAACTCTTCTTAAAATCCCAGTGGAGACTTGGGAGTAGTAGAGGGCCATCTGTAGCACTGGCCAGCTGCACTGTGCTGCTCCCCACAGGGCAGTGATAAACCCTAGTTCCTATGTTACTCATTATGGCAACTGCCAGGTGAAAACATTCTTCTTAGCTATGCAGATAAATTTCTACATCCCTCTGAACACTACATGAATTTATATAGACAAATATAATTCACTGATATTTTCATAAGTAATGGAGATCATTGCCACAGTATTAAACTTTCAATACTTTGCCACTGAAACTTGATTTGATTTTTAGTCCCAGCAGATCTCTAAATGTTTTATTTCTTGAGGTTTAAATAGTGGCTCAAATACCAAGAATAAATTGGAGAATGGGGTATTGGGCATCATTGTTATTCCACTGATGCAGCAAGTTATTTTCTCATTTCTGTGGCAGAAAACTATAATCTGCTTTTTCATTTTGTTTCTTGCATAAGGAGGAACTTCTTTTTGTTTTTAGGTTTTTCTAATCCTTCTTGAAATTTCAGCCTTCACATACAGAAATAGTAAATAGAGTAAGACGTTTTCAGTTTAAACATCTGTTGGCTAGTTGGAAATAAGACTCTTTAGTATTGGGGGATTTGTAATGTTGGCTTGAATACCTGTTTTGGGAATATGTGAGTCTTTCGGCTTTCTGATGTCTTCTTGCTTTGATTTGTTCAGAGTGATAAGGCAGAGTTCGTTTTCCTTTCATTTTGCAGGTGTGAGTGGTCTTTATGATTTTGGCCCAGTTGGATGTGCTTTAAAAAACAATATTATTCAGACCTGGAGGCAGCATTTTATCCAAGAGGAACAGATCCTGGAGATTGATTGTACCATGCTTACCCCTGAGCCAGTTTTAAAGTAAGATTTCTACTTTGAAGGCTGAAATTCTTTAATTTATATACCTAAGTAACTTTTTGATTAAAAAAAATTACCCATGTTCATTGTGAAAATCTGAAAAATAAAAACAAAATATATACTCATTGCCAACAGATAGCCAGTTTAAAATGTTGTATTTATCCTTTCTTTTTAAGTTTAGAAGTAGCATAGTGTGGCGTTTAGTAGTAGCACAATGCTTTCTTTCACCTAATATAGGTGAACATTATATCAATAAGCTTTAAGAGTATTTTTAATGACAGAATACTATTCTCTGTTACAGATGTGGCATAATTTACTTAGCTGGTGCATTAGTATAGGCGTTTAAATTTTAGTTTCTGAGTTTTGATTGTGCTGAACATCCTAATAGATGAATATCCTGATTTCTTTAGTATAAATTCATAGAAGTTCTGGGCAAAACTATGTACATATTTTAAATTAAATACTACTGTGTGTCTTGATGTTTCAATGCCGAAATTTAGATTGTTCCTACCAACATTGTTAAAAGCAGGTCAGCATTTCTCAGATATGAAACTGAAAGAGGAATTGTTACTATTTTTCATCATTTCATTTAATATTGCTTGTTAAAGAGCTAATTTTCACTTTTTGTATACTTTAAAGTGAAAGTGTCAGTCTCTCAGTCATGTCTGACTCTTGGCAACCCCATGGACTGTAGCCTGCTAGGCTCCTCTGTCCATGGAATTCTCCAGGCAAGAATACTGGAGTGGTTAGCCATTCCCTTCTCCATGGCATCTTCCCAGCCCAGTGATTGAACCCAGGTCTCCAGCATTGCAGGCAGATTCTTTACCATCTGAGTCACCAGAGGAGCCTTTTGCATACTTTAAGCTCTCTCTCAATAATTTCAGGCAATTAAAATAAGTTGAAATTCTTGATGATAGATCTAAAAGATCAGGACAACCTATTCTTAGCTGCTTGCTCCACTAATAGGAGCCACGTAGCGATAAAACCAGTGTCCCTACAGGTTTCAGCGGCAGAAAACTCTTTCTTTAAGGTTCAGTGTCTATACTGAGTTCTCGCAGATTCTTGGCTAGTCAAATTCCCCATGGTTTTGGCTTTTGCTTGGATCACTAATAATAATGGGATAGGCATGGAGTAACTGATCCTGAAAAGTAGCACAGACCTTGACAATTTGTGAAAAAGTATAATCTAGCTAATATTTTTTTTCCTAAGGGAAGGGAGAACTTTGGAAGCAGGTAGGAATAGATTTAAGGAAGAATTTTCTTTGGTATACATTTTTATCTACCATGGGATATTCCATAATGGATATGGGAGTTTTCATCTGTCAGATACACAGATGTAAGCTATGGATAAATATATAGATGGCAGATTGTCTTAAAAGGTAAAATTTATGTGTTAAGCTGTATGAAAATGACTAATTGACTTGGTATTAACTTAGGACTTCTGGCCATGTAGACAAATTTGCTGACTTCATGGTGAAAGATTTAAAAAATGGAGAGTGTTTCCGTGCTGACCATCTGTTGAAAGGTATGGCTTTTCATCTCAAGTAAACACCTTTTCAAGTAGGATTGATCAAAGCAAAGGGTTTGGATTAAACTTTTCTCTCAAGTTTTTACATTTTTTTTCTTGGGACATAATATACAAAGAATAAAGTGCACAGATCTTAGTATATAGAACAAGTCCTTTATTGAAAAAAAAGAAATATATATACACATATATACAGATAATTAGAAATTCTAAGTCACCGAAAGAATCAAGAGAGTATCATGACTGTCTCTGTAAAATCAGCCATAGGATTCATATAAATTAAGAATATTATCCTTGGGTTCAGTTTTTCACCTGTCCAGTGTTGAAACTCAAAAGTACATTGTCCTTTTTTCCCACTGATTGAAATTGACATGTACAACACTATTCTTGCAGCTCATTTACAGAAATTAATGTCTGATAAGAAGTGTTCTGCTGAGAAGAAATCAGAGATGGAAAGTGTCTTGGCCCAGGTAAGTACTTGAGAGATGTTATCATGATAACCCAGGTAGGTGCTGTCTTTCTTCAGGATTTGATGACTTAAATTCCATATTGTGCTGACCTGGTCAATAGTATAGGAGAGCTTACCTTCTGTCCTTTGTATCATCTGTTTTTGCATTTTTATTTTCTCTGTCAGCATTTTATGGTTAACCCTTTATTTATGTCAAACTAGCAAGTCAGTGTAAATAGGAATGAAATTAGTTTTCTCTCCTTAGAAACCAGTTTTCTGGATTTAATAGCAAAAACCAGGACAGTGTCTAAGGATGGGTAGTGTTCAGTGTGGAGATCTGGGGCAGACATCTGTGTGAGACTTTCTCATCAGCCACTTGATCTATTTCGGATTGGACTGTCCCTGACTATGTGCTGTTCTTAGAACCTGATGGAGCAGGCCCCTGCTTTTGCTGTAGACCTTTAGTTTTGTATTTAAGTTGACAAGTTTTAGGGAAGGCATTGAGATCATCTATTCTAACTTTTAGCCAAATGCAGAAATACCTTCTCTATCAGAAGTAGTTCTTACTCTTTTTGGGGGGCCACAAACTGCTTTAAAAATTGATGAATACTGCACACCTTTGCCCCAGGAGGATTACATGCCTGTATGTGAATGTTGCTGATTTCTCGCCTCATCTGTCTTTTTAAGCAAAGTATTTCTCCAGCACCATATTTGATCATGAAATCCACCGCAGCTCATCTCTTAAATTTTATTTACTTCCTTGGATGAAAAAAAAACAACCAGTGCTTTTTTTTTTTCATCCAAGAAGTAAGATTTTCTCTATCTTGTGTATGAATAAGTAAGGCTGAGTGTAGAACTAACACCCCCAAAAGATGTCCTTTTCATTATAGGCGACTGAAATGCAAAAGTAGGAAGTCAAAAGATACCTGTAGTAACAAGCAAATTTGGCCTTGGAGTACAAAATGAAGCAGAGCAAAGGCTAACAGAGTTTTGCCAAGAGAACACACTGATCATAGCAAACACCCACTTCCAACAGCATAAGAGAAGACTCTACATGTGGACATCACCAGATGGCCAGTACTGAAATCAGATTGATTATATTCTTTGTGCCAAAGATGGAGGAGCTCTATACAGTCGGCAAAAACAAGATTGGGAGCTGACTGGCTCAGATCATGAACTCCTTATTGCCAAATTCAAACTTAAATTGAAGAAAGTAGGGAAAACCACTGGACCATTCAGTTCAGTTCAGTTTAGTTGCTCAATTGTGTCTGACTCTTTGCAACCCTGTGAATTGCAGCACTCCAGGCCTCCCTGTCCATCACCAACTCCCGGAGTTCACTCAGACTCATGTCCGTTGAGTCGGTGATGCCATCCAGCTATCTCATCCTCTGTCATCCCCTTCTCCTCCTGCCCTCAATCCCTCCCAGCATCAGAGTCTTTTCCAATGAGTCAGTTCTTCACATGAGGTGGCCAAAGTACTAGAGTTTCAGCTTCAGCATGATTCCTTCCAAAGAACACCCAGGACTGTGTTCTCCTTTAGAATGGACTGGTTGGATCTCCTTGCAGTCCAAGGAACTCTCAAGAGTCTTCTCCAACACCACAGTTCAAAAGCATCAATTCTTTGGTGCTCAGCTTTCTTCACAGTCCAACTCTCACATCCGTACATGACTACTGGAAAAACACAGCCTTGACTAGATGGACCTTGGCAAAGTAATGTCTCTGCTTTTTAATATGCTCTCTAGGTTGGTCATAACTTTCCTTCCCAGGAGTAAGCAAAGTAATGTCTCTGCTTTTGAATATGCTCTCTAGGTTGGTCATAACTTTCCTTCCCAGGAGTAAGCGTCTTTTAATTTCATGGCTGCAATCGCCATCTGCAGTAATTTTGGGGCCCCCCAAAATTAAGTCTGACACTGTTTCCACTGTTTCCCCATCTATTTCCCATGAAGTGATGGGACCAGATGCCATGATCTTCGTTTTCTGAATGTTGAGCTTTAAGCCAACTTTTTCACTCTCCTCTTTCACTTTCATCAAGAGGCTTTTGAGTTCCTCTTCACTTTCTGCCATAAGGGTGGTGTCATATGCATATCTGAGGTTATTGATATTTCTCCCGGCAATCTTGATTCCAGCTTGTGCTTCTTACAGCCCAGCATTTCTCTTGATGTACTCTGCATATAAGTTAAATAATCAGGGTGACAATATACAGCCTTGATGTACTCCTTTTCCTATTTGGAACCAGTGGTATGACCTAAATCAAATCCCTTAATGATTATACACTGGAAGTGACAAATAGATTTCAAGGGATTAGATCTGATAGACAGAGTACCTGATGAACTATGGATGGAGGTTTGTGACACTGTATAGGAGACAGGGATCAAGACCATACCCAGGAAAAAGCAGTG
This sequence comes from Ovis aries, assembly GCF_016772045.2. Classification (NCBI taxonomy): domain Eukaryota; kingdom Metazoa; phylum Chordata; class Mammalia; order Artiodactyla; family Bovidae; genus Ovis; species Ovis aries. Next base: position 67,270,345 of record NC_056057.1, on the reverse strand, counting down.
CAAAAAGGCAAAATGGTTGTATGAGGAGGCCTTACAGATAGCTGAGAAAAGAAGAGAAGCAAAAGGCAAAGGAGAAAAGGAAAGATAGACCCATTTGAATGCAGAATTCCAAAGAATAGCAAGGAAAGATAAGAAAACCTTCCCCAGTGATCAGTGCAAAGAAATAGAGGAAAACAATAGAATGGGAAAGACTAGAGATCTCTTCTGGAGAAGGAAGTGGCAACCCACTGCAATATTCTTGCCGAGAGAATCCCATGTACAGAGGAGCCTGGTGGGCTGCTGTCCATAGGTTTGCACAGAGTCGGACACTACTGAAGCGACTTAGCAGCAGCAGCAGAGATCTCTTCAAGAAAATTAGAGATACCAAGGGAACATTTCATGCAAAGATGGGCACAATAAAGGACAGCAATGGTATGGACCTAACAGAAGCAGAAGATATTAAGAACAGGTGGCAAGAATACACGGAAGAGCTGTACACAAAAGATCTTCATGACCCAGATAACCACGAAGGTGTGACCGCTCACCTAGAGCCAGACATCCTGGAATGCGAAGTCAAGTGGGTCTTAGGAGGCATCACTACGAACAAAGCTAGTGGAGGTGATGGAATTCCAGTTGAAGTATTTCATATCCTAAAAGATGATGCTGTGAAAGTGCTGCCCTCAATATGCCAGCAAATTTGGAAAACTCAGCAGTGGCCACAGGACTGGAAAAGGTCAGTTTCATTCCAATCCCAAAGAAAGGCAATGCCAAAGAATGCTCACACTACTGCACAACTGCACTCATCTCACACACTAGTAAAGTAATGCTTAAAATTCTTCAAGCCAGGCTTCAACAATACGTGAACCATGAACTTCCAGATGTTCAAGCTGGATTTAGAAAAGGCAGAGGAACCAGAGATCAAATATCCAACATCTGTTGGATCATCGAAAAAGCAAGCGAGTTCCAGGAAAACATCTGCTTTATTGACTATGCCAAAGCCTTTGATTGTGTGGACCACAACAAACTCTGGAAAATTACAAGAGGTGGGAATACCTGACCACCTGACCTGTCTCCTGAGAAATCTGTAGGCAGGTCAAGAAGCACAGTTAGAACTGAACATGGAACAACAGACTGGCTGCAAATCAGGAAAGGAGTACATGAAAGCTATATATTGTCACCCTGCTTATTTAACTTATATGCAGAGTACATCATGCCAAATGCTGGGCTGGATGAAGCACAAACTGGAATCAAGATTGCCAAGAGAAATATCAATAACCTCAGACATGCAGATGACACGACCCTTATGGCAGAAAGTGAAGAAGAACTAAAGAGCCTCTTGATGAAAGTGAAAGAGGAGAGTGAAAAAGTTGGCTTAAAACTCAACATTCAGAAAAAAAAATCATGGCACCTGGTCCCATCACTTCATGGCAAATAGATGGGGAAACAGTGGAAACAGTGACAGACTTTGTTTTCTTGGGCTCCAAAATCACTGCAGATGGTGATTGCAGCTATGAAATTAAAAGATGCTTGTTCCTTGGAAGAAAAGCTATGATCAACCTAGGCAGCATATTAAAAGGCAGAGACATTACTTTGCCAACAAAGATCCATCTAGTCAAAGCTATGGTTTTTCCAGTAGTCATGTATGGATGTGGGAGTTGGACTATAAAGAAAGCTGAGTGCCAAAGAATTGATGCTTTTGAACTGTGTTGTTGGAGAAGACTCTTGAGAGTCCCTTGGACTGCAAGGAAATCCAGCCAGTCAATCATAGTCATGAATATTCATTGGAATGGTGGAATCCAGTCATGAATATTCATTGGAAGGACTGATGGTGAAGCTGAAACTCCCAATACTTTGGCCACCTGATGCAAAGAACTGACTCACTAGAAAAGACCCTGACTCTGGGAAAGATTGAAGGCGGGAGGAGAAGGGCATGACAGAGGATGAGATGGCTGGATGGCATCATTGACTTGATGGACATGAGTTTGAGTAAGCTCCCGGAGTTGGTGATTTACAGGGAAGCCTGGCGTGCTGCAGTCCATGGGGTTGCAAAGAGTCGGACATGACTGAGCAACTAAACTGAGGACTCCCTAACACTGCTTTCCTCTGATGGAAATTACTGGACACTTCTCCACTGTTGCCTTGATTTTTTTAAACTTGCTGATTTTCCTCTGCAATGTCTGGCTTTCCCAACATTAGCTGAGAAATTGTCTCCTTTGTCATTTAAATCGAAAAACTTCTTAATTTGGCTGTTGACTCATCTGCCAATTTATTTTGGGCCATATGAAGTATATTCTGTTCCCTTTTTGAAACTCATTCCTTCCACGTTGTTGCTTACGGCTTAGGAAATGAATTCTTATACTTTAATACTGTTAGAGCCACACCCTCATTTCTCATTTCCCTCCTTTTCCAAAGACATGACCCTTAGTAGAAAGAAGACATGAAAAGCACCCCAAGTTACACCTAAATTATTCTCTTTCACATTCAGAATTGTAGATTTATTAGGGATTTTGTATGTATGTGTCTTTGATCTTAACAGCTTCGTTCATTTCCAAATAAATTGTCAGAAACAGGAAGTAGTTAGTTGTTTTGTTAAGTCGTAAGTTATAGTTTGAGCACTGACTTTCTGTTTCATCAGGTCTATGTTCCAGGAGAACAGTTTGGATTTTGATTTTGATTGCCATATCATATATATCTGTGATATCTCATACACACACACACACACAGTCGACCCTTGAACAACATGGTTTGAACTTTGTGAGTCCACTTACGCTGTGATGAGTTTCAGTAGTAAACTCTATAGTACTACACAGTTTTTAGGTGGTTGAATCTGCAGATACAGAATAACTGTGGATAGACAGGGCTGGCTGTAGGTTACACGTGTTGTTCAAGGATTAGTTCTGTATTCTTGTCAATTTAATCTTCAGTGAAGTGTTAGAAACCCATGGAAGTGGCCTGATGCTGAAATGGCCCCAAAGGATTTCCTGGGCAGAGGCCCATCTGTTGCTTCAGCATATAATAGCATTTTTTGCATCTGTTAATGCTTGTGATTCCTTCTCAGCTTTATGAAGCATGATATTAATAGTTTATCTAAAAGGCATTGATTCACCCTCTGTGGCTAAGACACGAGGTAGAATCTGTTCTCCCCATTTTGCAGATAAGCAAACAGGCTCAGAGAGGTTAGGAAGGAACTTGATCCTGAATCACACAACCCATCTGTGGTGGAGTTGGGCAGTTTACCCAGGATTTTCTGATCCCGAATGGCCATAAATCATTAGTTGATTTATCTAATTATTTTTATTAGACATTTTTTTAAATTATTTTTTTTATTAGACATTTTTTAAGTTTAAATATTCTTTACTATTAGATGGTTTGTCATCGTCATTCAAGGTTCTTGAATGGGAGATCCTATATCATTTTAGAGGGTTTGGCATTGATCATCAGTGTATAGGATGTGCAGTGCACTGGGAAATGCAGAAGTGGATAAGACACAGCTTCTGCCTTCAAGCTTCTCCCATGATATCTAATGGGAGAGGAAAGTTACATGCACATTTAATTAATAGACAGGGAAGCGCACCTGGCTCTTAAGTATACAGAGTAGTAAAATTCATTGTGTAGACTTATCTGCATGATTCTTGCCAACCAGTAGCTGTTATAATTGAACAAGAGATATTTTGCCCTATCTTTCATTGTGAAATGGTACACGTGTGAATTTTAGGTCGGTCCTACAAAGACACTCCATTTCTCTGTTGCTGAATGTAAGCTATGTAAATTGGCTATGGTTTTAATATAGACATCTTGAAGATTAGGTTAATCTGATATTTTTATTTTGGGTGAATTTTAATGGTGGGTGGGGTTTTATATATAATATTTTATTGGTATGCCTTGTTTTTTCTCAGTCTCTTACACTAATCATTTTCTTGATGTATTCTTCAGCTCGATAACTATGGACAGCAAGAACTTGCAGATCTTTTTGTAAACTATAATGTAAAATCTCCCACTACTGGAAATGATCTTTCCCCTCCAGTGCCTTTTAACTTAATGTTTAAGACCTTCATTGGACCTGGAGGAAACATGCCTGGGTATGTATCACTTATTGTTTATGTAATTTATTATAACTACTTGTAATAAAAGGTAAATATTAGTAGCAACCATGAAGGAAAATGTTTGAAAAATGATTTGTACGAAGTACACACAAATATATTAAGGAGAAATAATGATAGATATATTCTAAAATTTTATTTCTTCTAATTCTTTCTGAGTTTAATTTTTTTTATTATATATTGTCATTTGGGGGAGGGCATAAATACAGAAGTCTGTAATCATCACTTCTTATAGTTATTACTGCATAGGGCAGGAGAGAGAGTTGAAGAATGATTTGAAGGATATTGAACCCATTGTTGAGGGAGACTTTAGAAACCATTTAGTGTAGATCACACTGCCCACTGGAACTTTCTGCAGTGTTGGAAATAGTCTATAAGCTGTTGCTGTCCAATATGGTAGCCACTAGCCACTGCCATGTGGCTGTTGAGCATTTGAAATGGGGCTAGTGCTTCTGGGGAACTGAATTTCTAAACTTATTTATTTATTTTTTGGCCATGCCACATGGCATGTGGGATCTTAGTTTCCCAACCAGCAATGGAACCTGTGGCCCCTGTGCTGGAAACAGATCTTAATCGCTAGACATGTGACTAGTGGCCTACCCTGTTGGACCGGATACATTTAGCTTGTTGATTCATTAAAAGGTGGTTTTTGCAGATAGAATAGAAAACCTGTAACAGTTTGCAGTATGATCCAGAATTTATATGTTCAGATTCTTTGTTCATTGTTAGCAAAGCTAGTCAAAGTATTCCATTTCATAGCCTCAGATATTTTTCTCATGGTCTCATTTTAGGGTAAGACAGGATAGGTTTTGCTAGATAAAACTAGATCATGCTTCCTGGAGTAGAGAGTGAAGAATAACAAACACGAATTGTGACAATGTATTATTGGAGTAAGACAGTGGGCTGGTTTAGGATATTTTGTGGAAAGAGGCAAAGGATGAGCCTTTCATTTTGTTAATACAGAGAGTCATAAAATGGGCCATGACCTGTGACCTGCCTTCCCACTGCTGTGAATTTATCTAAGGAAAGAATTCAAAAGGAAAGGAAGGTATACTTATCAAGAGCATATTAATTAATGATAGAAGATAGTGGAACAAAACAGCAAAAATGTTGTTCAGTAAAGTTCTTGGGGAAAAAATAAAAAACAGCTAATTTTAATATGTCTTTAACTATTCCTACTTTAAAAGAGGATTTTAAAAGATAATTCAAGATAACCTGTGCTCTGAAAGTGGTTTATAACATCTAATTCTTGCTCTATGTCTTTAAGCAGTAACCTAATAGGATTTTATTATGGATGTGAAAACAAATGTGACTACTTTGCCAAAAAAAAAAAAAAATAGAGTATATAAATTGAAAGTAAAAATAACCTATTCATCCAGTAATTTGAGGACTGCTAAATAAATGATAGTAGTTTATTTTAGTAGAATACTCTGCAACTGTTAATAAGAAAATTTTACTGTTTTTTTATAAAATGGAAAAGCATAAAAGAAAGAATTAATAATTTAGTACATTCTACTTAATAAATATGCATAGTAACTGTAACTATGCTTATATTTGGATAAATACCAAAAAATAAAAAGAATTGATATATTAGAGTGAGAAGACGGTAAAATTTTATTTTTTGTTTAAAAATTTTTTTCCATAAAACGTTTTTTTGAAGTAAGTTCTTGAGAGTGCTTTCTTGTGTGATATTTTGCATAGAATATTTTCTGTGAAATTGAAAAGAAAACAATGGCTATAATGGTATATTTGAGTGACTATGTCTTTTTAAAATGTGGAGAAAATCAGAAGCAGCCTTGGGCTGAAAATACAAAATACCACAAAGATTTGATCATTCTGGATTTCCCTATTTCTTTGTGTCTCTGGGTACAAAGAAGAAAATTATATGGAAAGCCTTGAAAATTGCCTGCTGTGATGTAATGGTTTTGTTGAGTGAGTTCTGATGTTAATTGTCAGCCTGTACTGGCTTCTTTTTATTAATAGTTCTACGGTTATGCTTTGATGTGGGTTAACAGCAGAGGGATGCTTAACTTTATTTTTAAAAGGATCTAAAATTGTCATCTGCCTCCAAAGTAAGTGATTAATCAGGAGAATATCTGAAGTTTTAGAGACATCATGAGAGAAGTCATCTTTGATTCACTGGAGTGATGAAATAAAATGACATTTCTAACAGTGGTATTTCCATACCAATCACCTGATACCTTCTCTGTTACCTGTGTGAGAATGTTTGCTACTGAGGAAAATATCTATTTCTAAAACATTTTTAGGGCCCATACAGCTTTGTGTGAATAGTATATTTAGGACTTTCAGGATTTGTATCTAGAATTTCAGATTTATTGGAAAACATGATTTCTTCCTTTGTAACAGACTGGTTTGTTTAAATTTATAGATATTTGAGACCAGAAACTGCACAGGGGATTTTCCTGAATTTCAAACGGCTTTTGGAATTCAACCAAGGAAAGTTGCCTTTTGCTGCTGCCCAGATTGGAAATTCTTTCAGAAATGAGATCTCCCCTCGATCTGGACTGATCAGAGTCAGGTACCACCCATGGTGTTCTGCTGGTGAAATTAGTGAGTGACTTTTGCATTGAAGTGGAAACAAAGGCTTGCTGATTTGAAACAGCTTTCTTCTTGCTTACCTCATTTTTAAACTTATTTCTTTTTGGTCGCACTGGGTCTTCGTTGCTGCTCACGGGCTTTCTCTAGTTGCCGGAAGCAGGGGCTGCTCTTTGTTGCGGTGCACAGACTTCTCACTGGGGCGGCTTCTCCTGTGGCACAGCGCCGGCTCTAGGGCGCATGCTCAGTAGTTGTAGTGCCCAGGCTTAGTTCCCCGCCACTTGGAATCTTCCCCGACCAGGGCTCAAACCCGTGTCCACTGCATTGGCAGGCAGATTCTTATCCACTGTACCACCAGGGAAGTCCTTTCTTACATGATTATATCTTTATTTTTATCCTCCAAAAGTTTGTTTCATGTTTGTTACCTGCAGTTGTAGTCTCTGGGATGATGGGCGGTTTTGAGTGACTGTGTGGTTTGAAGGGAAGGGGTGAATAGCTGACGTTTCACGTCTGCTCCAAAATGATCCTTTCCCCTTGTTCATGTTCCGTTTTGAGGATGGCAAGATCTTGATTGTCAACGCAGGCATTTCCTGGAAGTGGTGGTGGAGATGAGAGTAGGGTGATTTAGAAGGAGGTGAGGGTTATGGCAGGAGGGCCATCCTAGGCATCCAGGGCAGACAGTATTGCTGGTGTTGGGGTGAGGGTGTTTCAGTAGCCAGCTGGTATTCCTCCACATATTTGGGGCACCTTTATGACAGAAAGTCCAGCTGGCAAGCCTGCTTCTGTCTGCTCTAGTTCAGACAGTCTCTTGTCCCTATTCTAATAACCTCCCTTTGTCAGATGTATCCAGGAATGTGCAGGAAGGCGTCTTGGCCCTGCTGAGTTATGTTTTTCTCATTATGAGTTAGCTATTTGTGACTTAGGTTTTTTGCAATTTCTGTACATTTTCTTAGTGATATTTTAAGGTAATAAATTTAATATAAAATGGGCTGTGTTGGTAAACTTCACTTTCTTTTTCTTAGACTCCAGAGTATTTTCCACAGCCCCAGCAGCCCACCCACTTCCTTTGTTCTCTTTTTGTCATGCTGTGCTTAGTCTTCCAGTTGTGTCCGACTCTTTGTGACCCCATGGAGTGTAGCCCGCCAGGCTCCTCTGTCCGTGGGGATTCTCTAGGCAAGAATACTGGAGTGGGTTGCCATGCCCTCCTCTAAGGGATCTTCCTAACCCAGGAATCGAACTGGGATCTCCTGCATCACAAGCAGATTCTTTACCAACTGAACTATGGATCTTACTTGCTGAAATTACAAGCATCAGGCATCGCATATCCCTCCTATAACTATCAGAGCATGCAAAGCCCCTGCCTAATCTTATGAGTCCTGGTGACACCCTCTGAGGAGATGCTCCTATGTTCTCACCAGACTTTATCTTCAGGCCTATAGTCCCTTCAGCTGAATGGTCTAGGAAAGGGAGAGTTCATGAGGAAGGAGCTTGTACAACTTAGAGAAGTGGAATGGGGAGGACCTGCTGAGCCTTGCTGCAAAATGAAAAATAGTGCTAAATTTTCACTGGGTATTGTAACATTGACAAACTTGTCAGACTTGAATTTGTCTTATTTCTCAGTCTCTGGGTTTCTCCATGTCTTTTTTCCTTTTGCTTTTGGAAAAGAAAGTGTCTGCAAGCGTGCTTTCAGAATAGCTGTCTGAGACTGAGCTTGTCTAAAGCCAGTGTTTTGGAGAGGGTTTACATCAAAGAGAGTAACCATTGAGTGATTATAAAGGACCATGAATTAAGGCAAAACTTGGGGCCTGTGGAATAAAAAGTGATAAGCAGGGAAAGCAGTTTAGAACAGAGAAATTGTCCCAGGAGTTAATGGGGGAAAGTCCACTGGGGCTTCCTGCCATTTTATTTCCTGGTCTTCTGGATTTTGGTTGATTTTTGTCATGTGCCTTTGCAGAATCCTGGTGGAAATCCATTCATCCTTCACAAGTCAGTATCTCCATGGTTTTTATTCCATGGTAGGGCTAGGACGGAGAAGGCAATGGCACCCCACTCCAGTATTCTTGCCTGGAGAATCCCAGGGACGGGGGAGCCTGGTGGGCTGCCGTCTATGGGGTCGCACAAGAGTTGGACACAACTGAAGTAACTTAGCAGCAGCAGGGCTAGGACTTGTTTAATGTTTCAGCTTCTTCTTGACTTAGAGTTGGCAGGTGGTAAGTCTTTGTATAGCTGTGATCCCTTTCGTTTAGGTGGGGAGTATCAGTTGTCCATATGAAATTTTTTAAAATTAAATTTCATTTTGATTGTCTGGCTCTGTCTTCTAGTCTGATGACTATTTTGTCTCCATAGTTCAGGTAGAGTCTCTGAACTCAAAGACGAGAGACAGCTGATACAGCCAGTGCTTGTGATGATCTCCGTCTCCTGTCTGTGAGCTTGGATTAATTGACAGGACTTTGGCAGCTGATTATCTGGGGATTCTGGGCAGGGTCTTTATTTTGATCTGCCCTTCATTTTAGGTGTTCTCTTGCTGTCGTCCTGGTTGGAAGCTTTGTAAGGACAGACATCAAGCTTCTCTTGTCTGTCTCTCATTGCTATGCTTGCAGAAGATGTTTGATAGCTTTTGAAAGGCAATGAAGATATAGGTGCTGCTGGACTGAACAAGAGATGACATTAAAAAGTAAAAGTAAAAAAAAAAATCAAAGCTCTTTTGCAATGCATTTCATGTATTTTTAGGACCCATTTAAGCAATTTTTCATTACTTCTAAAACATCTGAGATAATCATGGAAGTACCCTAGTAAATTATGTATGTGTGTTTTAAAAGAAGAGAGATTTGATTTTGACTCATAAAATTAACTTAAAACATTCCCCCCCCAATAGCTACTAAATTGCCATTCAGGGAAATCTTTTTGGGAAACCATTACTATGTGCATATTTATCTCATCATTATGCAGTTCGTTTGATGTTAGCTTGTTCAATTCATGCTTTACGTCCTCTGCCTTGAATAACACATCATTTAGGAAGCTGTTAGTCTAAAGACACCAACTGTATGGTGCCATCATCAGTCATTTACTTGTTCAGAGCAATAAAAAGGAAGAAATCAGACTGTTATAAAAGCTAAATTCACTTTTAATTGCCATTCTTTGAGAAGTAAATATCAGGCACTTCATTTAGTGTGCATTAGTAAAGACTTGCCAGTGCTTTAAGGAAAATGGTTTTATTTGGAAGGCACTATTCAGTAACTCATTTTTTGTGTGTGTCTGACATTTGCTCAGATTCTCTTAAATTTTATTTTTTAAAGATTGTTTTTTGATGTGGACCATTTTTAAAGCCTTTATTGAATTTGTTATGTTATTGTTTCAGTTTTATGTTCTGGTTTTTCGGCCAGGAGGCATGTGGGATCAAGATCAAGATCACTCCCAACCAGGGAGTGAACCCACATCCCTGCATTGAAAAGCAAAGTCTTAACCATGGGATCACCAGGGAAGTTCCTGGGTTTTCCTAATTTAGAAAAAACTGTATCAATCTGTTCTTTAACAACTATTTTCCATATCATTCTGTGTTATTGTAAAATGAAGTTTAAAATAAGGGCTTTGTTCATTTTTTTTAAGTGTGCCACTTTTATCCTTTATATTTTTGCTTTCAGAGAATTCACAATGGCAGAAATTGAGCATTTTGTAGATCCCAGTGAGAAAGACCATCCCAAGTTCCAGAATGTGGCAGACATTTACCTTTATTTGTATTCAGCGAAAGCCCAGGTCAGCGGACAGTCTGCTCGGAAAATGCGCCTGGGAGATGCTGTTGAGCAGGTAAGATTCCATAGATAACTTAATTTAGAGCATACTTCTTCCTGGAGTTCAGCACTTAGCAGATTCTGTGTACTGGATGATAAAATGTTTTGACAGTCACTTTATTTTGATACAGTATGTGGTTTGTTTTTTTTTTTTTACAGTATTTATTACACACTGTTTTTATAGTGGGAGGGAATTACCTGAATATGCTAATGTGTGGGCCATTGGGACTAACATGAAAAAAGTTTAGTAGGGCATGTGGAAGAACTTTGTTGGTTTGAGTTGTACCGCATCAGTTTTGTTTTTTTTTTTTCTTGGCCACACTCGTCTTCATTGCTGCATGCAGACTTTCTCTAGTTGCGGTGTGGACTTCTCATTGTGGTGGCTTCTCAAGCTGTGGAACACGAGCTCTAGGGTCTTAGGCTTGTGGAGTTGTGGTGTGTGGGCTCAGTAGTTGCAGCTTGCAGACTGTAGGGCTCAGACTCAGTAGTTATGGCACACCAGCTTAGTTGCCCCACAATAGCTGGAGTCTTCCCAGCCTAAGGATCAAATGTGTGTCCCCTGCATTGGCAGGCAGATTCTAACCACTGGACTACCAGGGAAGTCCCCCATCAATCTGACTTTTAACAATCTGGACTGCTTTTGGGGAGACATTTTGACTTACAGGAAGCAAGCCCTTTATTTTAAACTCCTTTGTATTACCCATAACAATTGGGATAAGGGCTTGCATATAATAGAATTTCTCTATGATTATTTGCCTAGAGAAATGAGTGAGTGAAAACTTGGTAACAGTAGTTGCTGCCTAATAATGGAATGAATTGCCCTGGGAACAATGAGCTTCCTGTCTGAAAATATTCAGGTGGAGGCTGAGTGATAATTTGTCAGCCATTTTGCAGAGAAGAGCCCTGTAGGTGGTAGGAGATGGGGCTAGACGATTTCTAAAACCCTTCTGTACTAAGGTTGTAAGGGGATTCATACTATATGGGGTTCACAAATTTTAGTGGATAAGAATACATTAAAGTCCTTTCAGCATGTCTTATGACTTTTGTTAATTCAGAAGGAATATATGCCATTCCTTAGGGTCATTACTGTGAATGTCATTTTTAGTACTGTAGATTTAGAAGGTATGAGGTAATAGGCTGAATTTTTGCTGACCCAGTGAGTATGGTGGAAAGATTTTGAATGACATCATTCATTATTATCTGCTTGTTAATCTTGACAATTAAACTTTTGAAAATAGCCTTAATCACATTTTTGGGTATTTCAGATCATTCTGAAAGCTGTACACATTAGCTTGCTTTGTGTTTCAAAGATTTTTCAGTAGATGATAAATAACTCAATGGAAAATGGTACCTTGGCCTTCAGAAGCCTTAATGTTTGTGATTTTTTAAAATTCCTCTGTGCTTGTTTGCATGTTGCTTGCCTACTTACCTATGAGTTTATTTATTCATTTATTTTAGGGTGTGATTAACAACTCGGTGTTGGGCTATTTCATTGGCCGCATCTACCTCTACCTTGTGAAGGTTGGAGTCTCTCCGGAGAAGCTCCGCTTCCGACAGCACATGGAGAATGAGATGGCCCATTATGCCTGTGACTGTTGGGACGCTGAATCCAAAACATCCTATGTGAGTAGAACGCAGTGGCTCTAACCACGCGATTTTCACGTTAACTTGGACGCATAGATGTCAAAGCTGCCTTTTATGTGCTTCTTGTCAGAGTGGAACAAAAAGGAAAGAGATCTCTTCCTGAGCAAAATGGAAAAAGTAGTTGCCCCGGTGTGCTCTCATAAGAGGGGGCTACCCTTATGTCCCAGGATCCCTTTGTAGATATGGATGGCTTTTACAGAGAGAGAGAGAAGGCTGGTGACAGTGTGTTCCTGGCATGTCCTTTGCTGGTGTGGGCAGTGTGATTGGTGACATGCCTGAACACAGCTAAGATGGAGTGGCCACCTTCCTAACCCCCGCAGATACTGGAAGTGGTGACCAGGCTGAGTAAAGAAGCCCATAGTGCTCTTCGTTTGGAGAGCTGTTTGGTAAATTTGGAGGATAGACTAGGAGATTCTGATCTCTTATTTACGAACTACCTTTTTTCAAATTCTGTGTATTTAATAATAATTCAGAGAAGACCTCCAGGTTACCTCTTCACTGTTCCTTCCCCCCCTCCACCCCCCAGACGTGAACATTAGTACTAAAGTCTAGGATTAAAAGGCATTTAGATATAGGAGGTGCTTTAGCATTGGTAGCAGTGGGAACAGGGCAGCAACCACAAGAAGCAGGCCCCAGAGTCTTCTGCATTTCCTTTATTTGGTATTGGAGAGACTTCGCACCCATACAGAGACTTAACTCAGGGTCCTTGATTCTCACATGCCCTTGGTTTCTCTTAAAAAGTAAAAATTGAAAAGTGCCTTTCTTTGAGAAAATAGGTTCTTTTTTTTTTTAATTAAAAAAAATTTTTTTTAATGGTACTGAAACTTCTATTTGCAGAGCAGGAATAGAGCTGCAGATGCAGAGGACAGACATGTGGGCACAGGGTAGGAAGGAGAGAGGAGTGTTAACGCATCTACACCACCGTGTGTGAAATAGACAGCTAGTGGGAAGCTGCTGCAGAGCACAAGGAGCTCAGCTGGGTGCTCTGTGATGTCCTGGAGGGCTGGGGCGAGGGCAGTGGGAGGGGGGCTCACAAGGGAGGGGATATGTATATACTGAGGGCTGATTCACATTGTTGTACAGTAGGAGCTAACACAGCGTTGTAAAGTAGTTATCCTCCAGTTAAAAAAAAAAGTCATTTAAAAAATGGCAACCTTTTTTTGTAAAACGGAAAGTGAAAAATAATTCTTTAAGTGTGTTATATAAAAAGTGAAACTTCCAACTGTGCTCCCCAAGAGTATTCCATGTCTGTTTTCTCAGTCAGGGCTCAACATTTTCCGTAGTAAACACAGTAAGTGTTTTAGGCTTTGTGGATCTCTGTGGCTCTCTTCTGTTTTTTGTGTTTTCTTTTTTTAAAAACCCTTTAAAAACATAAAAACTGTTCTTAGTTTCATGACCCTTGATTTGTCAACCCCTATTCAAAAGTAATTTTATATGCTTTAAAAACATATACATAAGTGACAGATAGCCAATAAACACTTGAAAAGATGCTCAACATCACTCATTATTAGAGAAATGCAAATCAAAACTATGAGGTATAGTAGAAACCAACACAAAATTATAAAGCAATTCCTCACTAATTAAAAAATAAATAAAATGTTTTAAAAGTACGCATGTGTATATGCATGATAAATGCATATATCTGTAGTGACTATTATTGATATTGTTTTTAGCATATACTCTTAACTTTATTGAATTAGGAAAGAATCTGTTTGGTTTTTCTTATTATGTTAACTTTATTCACAAACTTACTTGACATATGTTTGCTTAAATGATAGTGGTAATTAGTTTTGGATTATAGGTGATCATTAGTTTCTTTATATGTACTAGATATTCTGAAGTCTCTCTTTATTTTCAAGTTAAACCAATAAAGTGTTTTCTGTGAGAAGATTTCAAGCTAAACCAGACCCAGATTCTTGCTGTTTTCAACTTAGATTCTGAATCCTGCCTGAATGGCATTTCATTTGTTTGATCATTCGGTATTTGTAATTGTTAAGGGCTATATACCATTCTAAGTGTATCAGCCTGTGTAATCCTCACAATAATTCCATTCATTGGTTCTATTTCTCAGGAGACTGAAGTGCTGAGAAGTTAGTTGATTTGCCCAAGTCTCAGCAAGGGAGTGGTGGAGTGGGGATGTGAACCAGGGCTGTCTGACTCCAGGCCCCTGCCCTTAACCATGGTGCTACACTGATTTCATAAACCCTGCTGCACTCCTGCTCATCCTTTCTGAGTGTCACTGTGAGCTGTGGCCAAACCCTCAAGGATGGGAAGTCAGAAAATGTGGGTCTGAGAAGTCCTGAGGATGGAATATACAGCATGGTGACTATAGTTAATAGTACTGTATTGTGTATTTGAAAATTGCTTAGACAGTAGATTGTAAAAGATCCCATCACACACACAGACACGTGATTATAACTGTGTGTGGTGATGGATGTAACCTAGACTTATTGTGGTGATCATTTAGCAATATATACAAATATCAAATTGTTACATTATACACCTGAAACTAATATCATTGTGTATGTCAATTATATCGAAATTTAAAAAAATTAAAGAAAAAATTAAAAAGAAAATGTGGGCCTAGCTTTGAGATTAGGCCTCACATTTTGTGTAAGATCATAAGAAGACTGGACTCAGTTCAGTCGCTCGGTTGTGTCTGACTCTTTGCGACCCCATGAATTGCAGCACGCCAGGCCTCCCTGACCATCACCAACTCCCAGAGTTCACTCAGACTCATGTCCATCAAGTCAGTGATGCCATCCAACCATCTCATCCTCTGTCGTCCCCTTCTCCTCCCGCCCTCAATCTTTACCAGATTCAGGGTCTTTTCAAATGAGTCAGCTCTTCACATGAGGTGGCCAAAGGATTGGAGTTTCAGCTTTAGCATCAGTCCTTCCAATGAACACCCAGGACTGATCTCCTTTAGGATGGACTGGTTGGATCTCCTTGCAGTCCAAGGGACTCTCAAGAGTCTTCTCCAACACCTAACCAAAAGCTCTGAAGTAATAAACTTTTAAGAAGAGGGGGAAATGCTTTTAGAGACTTGAATATTTTCTTTTTGTGTGCTTCATATTGTATTTTTTTAAATAAAAAAGCTACTGATACAGTTAATGCTCTAACCTTTTCTTCTCCCTCGTAAGGGGTCACCATGATTTCAAAATTGTTGTCTACCATTCTCAGGCATATTTTTGTAGTTTCACCATTTAGTACATAAATATCTTCATCAATATCTTTAGTAAATGATAATGAGTAAGTATATGTTTAAGAACATAGATATACTAGTTGGCATCTTTAGTGACTCAGATGATCAAGTTACATATTTTTAGCTTTTTTTTCCCCCGTTAATTCCTGTTTTGTTGTTTTTATGTGCTGGGGTTTCTGTGCATATATTAGTTTTATTTTTGCCTCTTTGTTTGAAACACCCCATGTGGTAATATGTGCTTGGAAAGCTTATTAGGTGTTACGGTTGAATTTTCCCAAACTCTGGATCAAAGGCAAAAATAAGTATTTATGAGAAGGACTAACTAGACATCTGCTGAACTAATAAGCCTTTTGCCTCTTTGGTTCTTACTCAAATAACAGGTTCTTAAGAGTCTTTGAAAACACTTTAGATTGTGCTTTTGAAAAGTGACTTGGGCAATAATAAGAAATGGAACCTGCCACTGCTGTGATAGTAGTGCTGTTATTAAGTTTTATTCTGTGATCTAAACAGTACCTGTTCTTTACTGAATTTTCTTTTGTTGGGTAGGAAACTGGATTGAGTACAGACGCCCACATTTGTGGCCAGCTGAGATGTGTGTTAGTATAGTCATCTGATGCCAAGTTTTGAGGGCAGTAGACACTTCGTACAAAGAGAATGCAGTCATCCCTCAGTGGCTGCTGGGGTGTTGTTCCAGGACCCCCACCGACACCAAAATCCTGGGATGCTCCAGTCTCTTACGTAAAAAGGCTTAGTATCTATGCAGACCCTATGCACATCCTCCCATACACTTTAAATTAGCTAGGTTACTTACGATACCAAACATACTGTAAATGCTTTGCAAATAGTTGCCAGGTTTGCAGCAAAGTTTAAGTTTTTGTAACTTTCTGAACATTTTTTTTTAAATACTTTCGATTCACAGTTGAATCTGCAGATGTAGAAGCCACAGATACAGAGGACTGGCTGTATTGCTGGGTGTTAACACTTAAATATACCCTTCAGAATCTACTTACAGTTTTTCAAAACCTTTTTAGAGGGAAAAGGCCAATAAAACAATGAAGTAACAACATGAATAAAGTTCCTTTGTCCTCTTTGTCCATCTGTCCTCTCTGAGCTAAGTTTACATTTGTATGGTTTCTTCTTTGACCTTTCCATGTGGTGAGTACTTACACAGAGTTTACCCACTTAAATTAACAGATTAAAAAGAAGAGGAAATAGATGACATTTCATATATTTGTGTTCCAGTTTAATAACGTCTTTCCAGTATACAAAAATCGAGTGTGACTTTGGTACCACCATCATTGTTAGGCCAGCGTTTTGACATTCCTCTTAGTTCTTAGGTTTTCCCTTGATCTCTGAGTGCTGGTTTTGGCATATGTCCATTCTGTGTAGCCATCAAGGCTGATGTGATGCATTAGCACGCTGTTCATTTCCTCCTCCAGTGTAGTCTCGCTGTTTTTCTTTTTCTTTCTTTTTGAATGATTCAGATAAATGTATACATGCTGTATTATTTTCCTTATAATTTCTCATAAATATCTTCCAGTGAAGAGTTACAAGCGAGACTGTAGGTGCAGGGCATGCTGTGATATAACTTAAGTCCCAGTGGATTTCCCCCCACAGGTGTTACTGTCGTATCTTTGTCACTTGCGTTCAGAGTGGCCATCGCCACAGCACCCTAATAGCATGTTCTTTCTGCTGCTCTTCTGCTGTAGTGCCATGATGTCTGTGGTAGTGTCTCCTCCTCCCAGCTTACCAATGCCTTTGGTGAATCCCTGCCTTCCTGCCTGCAGCTATTATTGACCTTATTTTTCATCACCTGTGTTGGTCTCTGAACCCACAAGAGATTTTCAAGGGGCTGATTGGGTCACTCACCCTTGACTGTTGTTTTCCGTGGTAAAGACTGGTAAAACCCTTCTTCCTCTTGACTGTCTTCCAAGCTTTTAAAAGATTATGAAAGTTGTTGTCCTTCTCCACAAACTTTTTTTTGAGGTGAGCACTACATTTAGATTTGTGGATGCATATGTTCTGCGCTGACTCACAAAAGGGAGCTTGGTTGACCCCTGGGTCCTCCACGTGAGCGGCAACAGGAAGTATCCGGGAGTGTGCTGTTGTGTGTGTCCTGTGGAATTCGGGAGGTCGACTTCTGGCCAGGACTGTGATTTACTTGCTAGTGTAGAGCTCTTCTGAACTAGCCATGCCCTTCTCTTTGGCAGTTCTTAAAAGTGCACAGAGAGTAATGACTTTGTAGGTGGAAATTCTTTGATTTGAGCCAAAGTGCTAACAATACAATTGTATGGGCAGGAGGGAACCATTACAGTCGTCCTTGGGAATCCATGGGCATTGGTTCTAAGACCCCTTGCTGCTGTTGCTCTTGTTTGGTTTCCCAGTTGTGGACTGCAGCATGCCAGGCCTCCTTGTCCCTCACCATCTCCTGGTTTGCCCAAGTTCATGTCCAGTTTATCGGTGACCCCTTGTGGATGCCAAAATCCATCAATGCTAAAGTGTTTTACGGAACAGAGTGTTGTGCTAGTGGTTTCTACCAGATTCATTTTGACTTCTGGTCAAAAATTTGAAAGAGATCTACAAGTTTTGTTTAGGTTCACATTTTATTTCCTTAGCTAAATCCCAGCAAATACTAGTTTACCCCCACATTCACAATATGGCAAAATAATTCTGTCCAGAAAATAAAAAGACTATTTTGTGTACATGTGTGGATTATATTTTATAAGATTGCTACTGCTTGATGTATAAAACTGTACCCATTTCAAACATTTGTAAAAGTTGAGTGGAAATTCTGTAGTTGAATTATTCATGAGTACGTATAATCTGCATGCATTTGTGAATGAACCTTGTGTGAGTTACGGATGTTTATTATGTCTTCTTAGGGCTGGATCGAGATTGTTGGATGTGCTGACCGTTCCTGTTATGACCTGTCTTGTCATGCGAGGGCAACCAAAGTCCCACTTGTAGCTGAGAAACCTTTGAAAGAGCCCATATCCTTTCTGGTCACTTCTGCAAATCAGGAGTAAACATCTTGAAAATGGATAAGTTCAAGACTGTACCTTGATCTGTGGATAAGCTGAGATGTTTTGGCACTTTATTTAAACCAGTCATTTTATGCATCTCACTGTTCCTTTCTTGTTCTCTTTACCTGTAGTCTAACATGTGCCCACTCAGTGTTTGGTCCTTGAGAGAAAAATGCTCTGTATCTCTCAGGATGTTGACCAGTTTTTCTCAGCTGTTTCCAACACCTGTGTCTGTGTACATGCTCTTTAGATAAAGGGTGCTTGGTGAATGTTTTCTCTGTTAAAAGATGAATGCCCTTTTATGATGAAATAATATATCTCATTTGATCTGTAGATCAGCAAAGGAGAAATTTCCTTCCTTTACCAGACAATGAGATTGTAAGTTTATCTAAGGGCTAGAGTGGTGACAGGAAGTAGATCCTATTGTGCTGACATAAAGAAACAAATGAATTGTTATCAGAGTTCATTATGCTATGTATTGGGTTTATTGCTGATTAGATAATGTCCCTTTATCTCATTGTAACTTTGGAAAAGTCTTTTTTGATGATGTTCACTTATTTTGAGTGGGGTTTATCTGAATGATTTTATGAGTAGTTGTTTTGTCTTGTACTTGAAATCAGCATAAAGAGGATCTTGGGAACTGGTAGTTGTTTTAAGTCAATGAAGGCTTGTCCTCAGAATCATTTCTGGAAGTACTGGGGCAGTTCTGTAGCTTTGTATTCCTTGACCCCTTCATACAAAACAGTCAGTGTTGTTCAGTTTGAACCCAATAAGGGAGCAATTGGTAAGGCGTATAAGAAGGATGCAAAGCTGGTGATGGAATACCTTGCCATTTGTGATGAGTGTTACATTACAGAAATGGAGAAACTGCTGAATGAAAAAGGGTAAGTTTTAAGATGTGTACTTTAACATGGGCTCCAGTCAGCCATGTTCTCTTTGCCATGTTTTGAAAATTAGGGGGACATTAGTTTCTTTATAAATTTTTGCAAGTGAGTACCATCTCTTGGCTACTTTTGAGGGACTGTTTGTTGAGATTTTGGCATTGAGGCCTGGAAGTAGACTTGAAATGGACTACAAAGACCTTTCTTCCTCCCAATAACCTTCTTAAAGGAGGAAACTTACCCACGGTAATTAGAAACTCCATCTATCTCTCAAGTCAATACCCTTTTTCTGAGTTTGGAGTCCTGAGCATAATTGTTGTAAGTATAAAAGAAAAACCATAGAGAAGAATCTCTAAAGGAATTCAACAAAATTCATTAAACAATGTAGAATTTACTATGTCTGGCAAACAATGAAAAAATCTCTAGCCATATGAAAAAGCATGAAAAGACCCAAAATAAGGAGAAAAATCAATCAAAGAAATACCCAGAAGTGACAAGCATCATGGAAATAATACAGAAGGATGTTAAAACCGTGTTCGTGTGCTCAAGGTCATAAGAGAAAACATGAACATATGAGGTGGAAAATGGAAAAGTACATATGTTAAGAAACCAAATGGAACATCTAGATAGAGGTGATATCACAAATGTAATTGTGTGTACTTAGCCACAGTACAGTCTAATGAAATCTTCTCAGGTTCTTACAGACAAAAGCCTATACCCGCCAAAAATGTCTTTTCAAAAAAAATACTTTAGGAAAAAGAAGAGAGAATATTTTCAGACAGAAAACTTGGAGGATACATTGTCAGCCAGAGTTACACTACAGGAAATGTTAAAGGAGTTCTTCAGGCAGAAGTGTGGAAACTTAGACCTACCCAAAGAAACTAAGAGCTCTAGAAATGATGGCTATGTGGGTGATATGAGTGACATTTTCTTTCATTGATTTAAAATGACATCTCTAAATTTCTTTAAAAGATAACGGGTTGTTTAGAGAATATTAAGTGTATTGTGGAATTTGTAATGTGTAGAAATAGCATTTGTGTCATCAGCCCAAAGGATGGGAGCCAAGTATTGGGAATATGTAAGAGTATGTATACTTTTGTAAGGTACACATGTTACATATGCTAAGTTTAATAAAAAGGGACATGTAGTCAACTTTAGATAATTGCCTGGATAATACACGGAGAAACCAAAGGGATGTAACTAATAAACCAATAAGGGCGCTAAAATGGAATAATAAATGCTCTAGAAAAAGATAGGAGAAGAAAAATGAACAAAGAACAGATGAGACAAATAGAAAACAACTCAGGAAGTGGTAGATTTCAACTCAACAGTATTGATAGTTATTTTAAATATAATGATCAAAACACTCAAATTAATAGCCATGTCAGACTGGTTAAAAAATTCGAGACCCAGTTAAATATTGTTTACAGGAAACCAACTGTAATTTTAATACGGGCATACTTTGGAGATATTGTGGGTTTGGTTCCAGACCACTGTAATAAATTTGTCCCAATAAAGTGAGTGACACAAGTTTTTTTGGTTTCACAGTGCATGTAAAAGTTATGTTTACACTATAATGTACTCTGTTAAGTGTGCAATAGCATTATATTTTTAACAACAGTGTATGTACCTTAGTTTAGAAATATTTCATTGCAGAAAAATGCTAACCACTATCTGAGCCTTTAGCAAGTGGAAATCTTTAGTAACATCAAAGTCTTTTACTGATTATAGATCACTAGAACAAGTATAATAATAATGAAGAAGTTTGAAATATTGTGAAAGTTGCCAAAATGTGACTCAGAGACATGAAGTGAGCAAATGCTGTTGCAGAAGCAGCGCTGATAGACGTGCAAACGCTGGGTGGCCACAAGCCTTCCAATTTGCCAAAAAATGCAACGCTTGTGCTTCTTGTGAAGCACAAGAAGGCAAGGTATGCCTCTACTCAAATTTTAGGTTTAAAGGGAAAAGAATTTTTAAAATATTCCCCATAAAAACATTAATCAAGAAGGTGGAGTGCCTTATTAACATCAAAGGAAACTTAAGAACAAGAAAAATTATCAGGTTGTATTTCATAATGATAAAGGGATCATCAATTCATCGAGAACATACATCACTTCTAGCCATGTGTGCCACTAAAAATCACCTCAAGATATGTACAGCGAACTGGACAGAACTGAACAGAAAGTTAGACAAATTCAGTTACAGTTAGAGATTTTTATACCCCTCTCAGTGGTTGGTAGACAAAAAAGAATTGGTAGGAGTTTGAAGGTATAAACACTATTTATCAACCTACTTGTTGTTTGTAGAATACCTAATAACTGGAGTATATACTTTTAAGTACATTTGGAACATCTTTCATATTTTTTGTATCACAATGCAAAGAATGACTTGGCATTTTCAAAGGGTTGTTTTTTAAAAAACGCAGTATGGGAGTCTGCTTATGGTCTCCAAACCCAGCAAATTTTATAACTGAATATTTCATGATTAGCCCTATACAGAAAGTTTGCCAAACCTTGTCATAGACATTAGGCTAAGTGAAAGAAGCTTTACACAAAAGATTATATGCCAGACTCTAGGAAAGACAAACCTAGTTTAGAGTAATAGAAAGCACATCAATGGTTGAGTGAGAACGGAGGGGATCAAAAGAGAAGGGACCCAGGGGAACTTTCGGGGCCATAGTGGGTGCATATGTATATGTATTTGTCAGCTGTTGTAAGATGAACACTTCAAAGTTGAAAATAAAATTATCTATTTCAATAGGAAAATTTTAAAACATTTCTGGTCTCCTAGAATTAATGTCTGTTTATGCTAGAATAACCTCATATCCCATTAAAGTTAACATAGGTTTCTAACAGATTTATATACAAACAAGACAGCTGTTTAAAAATTATTCTCAAATAGTAACTGTCTCCTTGCTAATTTCAGCTTTTTTATAATTGTTGCATACCGGTACACTTAGACTGTGCTCACAGAGAAAATATATATGATACTATCTATGTGGAGTCTTTAATACATGCATGCACAAACTCCAGAATAGTAAAGTTGGAAGAAATCAATGAAAATCATTCATATGCTGCACGAGATTATCAGTGCTAGGAACTAGCAGAATGCAGTGCACCATGTAGCAGCCATACAGCTCCAAGGACAACCACCTGAGGGCTCTCTTCCCAGCACCAAGCTGCTCGTGAGACCAGACACATCTAAACTGATCATAATGTAATGGAATGCCTCATAAGCTAAAATACAGGTATTACATGAAGTGCTTTATAAAGGTGAATTCTTATAACCTGAAATGGAATGGGCATATCTCAGGATATAAACATGAAGCAGTCAGTGATTTGGGGGGGGATAGTATTTTATATTGACATATCAAGCAGAATCTTTAAACTTCTTTTAAGCTGATCTTCATCAGCATAAGTATAAAACTTTAGTTTGGAAAAAGTGTGGGAATTTTAAAAATTCTTTCTGTAAGATGACAAGTTGGTCATTTTTACATTTGTTGGGATAGTAATAAGAACAGTGGTCTTTTTGCCAGCAGACCTGTTTCTGACAATGTAATTATTCTATAACTGAGTTTAAAAAAATTTTTTCTTTAGTTTTATCTTGATCTCAGAATCAAGGAGTTGGTCACTAAGTCACTTGTGGAATTTTATAAGACTAGCCACATATTTGGGTGCCTTCCAAAATACTGTTTGGTGCTGTTGTTAGAATAATACTTAATTTGGTACTCCTTATGAAAAATTTAAATTTGACTTCAGTTGTTATATCTGGATTGTTGACCAAGTTGTATTACACTTAAAATGAAAAGAGGTTTAGCAGTCTGTAAAACTCCTTTAAATTAAGGCATGGGCATATACGTTTTCACTAATATGTGCTTTGTTTCATTGTAGGGAATTTACTGTTGAAACTGAAGGGAAAACATTTCAGTTGACAAAAGATATGGTCAATGTGAAGAGATTCCAGAAAACACTACATGGTAAATTTGTAAAAATAAATTAAGGAACAAGCAGACAAAAATCATTACTCCTTAATGGCATTTTTTTTTTTTAAGTTTCATAGCATAACTATTTTATGGAAAATTTGAAGAAGAAAATGAATCCCTAATGTTACAGCCCTAAATTTGATGAATATGTTCAAGACATTACCTTGTTTTTTAAAAAAGAAAAAAACATAATTGTACTCATACTTAAAAATAACTTATAATGCCATCTTTATATGTTCTGTGACCAAGGCACATATGAAGAGTATCTCTGATTAAAAGCATCTTTTCTTTTTTCCCTCACTTTAAGGAAAAATTCTTTTTTTTTTAAGCAAAAGAAAGAACTTATCCACACTGTCTTTTCTGGCAGATTAACTTATTAAAAGTCATTTAGGCTAGTGGTCGTTCGTGCTTTTTAAAAGCCAAGGAGATGATGATCGTTTTGTAGGACAAATTCTGTGAGTTGGTAAGTGAATATTTTGGAGAAGGTATGAAGGATTCTTGGTTGAATTGATGCTCCTGGAAACTGCGAGTAGTGGGTATTTGAGACACTACTGCCCGTGGAGTGAGCTGGCCTCCTTTTCCATTTGTTTTTGGCTTGCCTCGTTGTTGCTAGGCCTCATGGAGCTGTAAAAGCAGTCAGAGCAGTGATAGGAGAGAGCAGGGGAGCCCTTCTTCATGCTCTGAGGCCTTTTAGCCACATCCTGGCAGCTGGCTTAGAGCTGTCCTTCAAGATGCCACCTTATCGGCAGAAAATGCCTTGGTCATTTCTCAAATGTTACTCGCATGTGCGAGCTTTGGGTTCCAGTTATCTCCTTTCTCTTGAAACAAGCTCTCAAGGTGAGGGTCAGTTTAGTTAGATGTGGATGGTGCTTAGCCATGGTTCCTTTCTGAATAATAAGTGATAATGAAGGCAATTCCTATGTATACCACAAGTATAACTGCACCCATGGGAAGAGCTGTGGGTTTCCTGGTCTTTGATTGACTTCTGGTACCTGAGCAAGCTCTTCTCTAACGGACTCCTGACCCCAGAATCTTGGAAATACAATAGCAGTAACCTGACTGTCTTAAGGAGTTCTCATCCAGATAGTAAGATAAAGAGTAAAGCACAAATCACATGATACTTGTATGTAGGAGTTGTTTTCATTAAATTTGCCAGCTGCGGTAGTGGATTTTTAATTCTAGCAAAGTCTTACAGAAGCTCTAGAGTTTCAATGCTTTCTGCATAGGTGAGGCAGAAGGCATTGCTCATAGCTTACCAACTTGGTGAAGGAATACACTGGTATCTTGTTTTATTTTTTATGGTATGTAAACAATTAAATTTGGTGAAAAAAAAAGTTTTTCTCTCCTGTTTTCTCTTTAAAGGCATCATGTTTTCTACCAGGAAATGGTTTTTAGGAATGTTCTGATTTTTTTTTTTTTTTGTCCTGCTGTACAGGATCAATCACAATCCATCTAGAATAGAGATATTTTTAGGGCCAGTTAGAATTGTTTCGAGAGGACCCGAAGTGCTTCATGTGGGGTTTAAGAGAGTCTTACTGAATTTCTGTCTCTCTTGCAGTGGAAGAAGTTATCCCAAGTGTAATCGAACCCTCTTTTGGCCTGGGCAGGATCATGTATACGGTATTTGAACATACATTCCAGGTTCGCGAGGGAGATGAACAGAGAACGGTGAGTTGCCATGCAAAGTGTACTGTTTGTTATCTTACAGTGTCAGAGAATGACATCTCTTGAGTGATGTTAAGACAACTCTGAAACAATCAGTTATTATTTACTGGAATATTAACACCTTTGCTTAACTGTTTACGAAGCAAAGCACTTCCTTCTCTCATTTGTGCTTTCGAATGTGTAGGTTATTCCAGATGCCATTGTTTTAGTTGCTTCTGAGTTCTGAGACAACATATTACTTTGGGAGAGCTGTCTGTATTGCATCAAGGGAAGAAGGCGATGATTTATAGAATTTGGACAAACTTAAAAACTGTGTTTATACTTTGGTAAAGCATTAAAAGGAACCTTCTCAAACTGCATGTAATTGTCTGAGGTATTTTGAGGGTAAAGATGTAAATTCCTAGGTTTTAGTCCAGAGATACAGATTCATTAGGTCTGAGACCCCAGGATCCAGGTTTGTGTGTGTATGTGTGTTTATAAGAAACCCAGATGATTCCCTTGTGGGAGATTGACATATTATAAATTGAGCAGAAGTATGTGACGTGTAGGCTTTCCCAGCATTCAGACCTAGCTAACGCTGCATGTTTTTAGGAAGTCTTCATCCACCAAGCTTTCTTTTGCCTCCAGTGCTTTTGAATTGCTGCTCCATGTCTTCCACGTAGCTCTTCATTATGGCTTATTTCGCCTTCCTCACCTAACCTCGGGTTGTGGAAATTATACTCCTTTGATGTATAACTACAGGTTTCCAGGAAGGTCACTCAGAAGAAGAACGCTAGAGAGGAAAGGTTGTACAGGTCAAAGTAACTGAAAGAAGCATTCTTACCTGTGTGACCAGCTAAAGCTGAGTGTGTACACAGTGCTGGACATCAGCTCTGTAGTTTATCCTAGGGCGTTTAGCCTTAAAGATGAACTGATTAGTTCTTGGTTGGATGGCATCACTGACTTGATGGACATGACTTTTGAGCAAGCTTCCGCTGTTGGTGATGGACAGGGAAGCCTGGCGTGCTGCAGTCCATGGGGCTGCAAAAAGTCGGACATGACTGAGCAATTGAACTGAACTGAACTGATGAGTTCTTGGCACCAGTATTTTTAAAAGTTTGACATAACTATTGATAATGTACAGCTAATAAAGCTACTCTTTTATTCTGTGCCCCAAAGTCACATCTTCATTTCCTGACGTTTAAGGAGTGGCTTTTCATTCATTAACAGATAGCAGGAACCTGAGCCTGGACCCCAGAGATAAGACATAAGGGATGGTTCTTCCTGAGGAATGACATCATACTTTACTGAATGTGCCCTTTTTTAGAGACCAAGTTTGCTTCAAACTTTTCCTGGTTATTTTTCTAATTAAGAGTTTTTTAAAAAAAAGCTTTCAGCTATTCCTTTGACTCTATCATGATAAAACCAAAGTTGTAATAGAAATTTCTTAAAGGCTAGGCAAGAATAAGTTATAGGGTTTTATGAATTACATAGAGATTTCACCATGAAAAGGAATTTAATTAGGCTGTAAGAAGCCAAAAATGTTTCTAAATTACTAGCACGTAGTCCCTCGATCCATTTTCCTATAAATTTGGTATAAAAGCATTGCTGGTTAGATAACCAAAAAAAAAAAAAACAAAACATTTTTCTATAAAGTCAGTTCCCCACTTCTCTCTCACATTAAATGGAATTATCATAAGAGGAGGAGAGGAGTGGAATTAGGAGTGTTCCACAATTCATGTGCCATATTGGTGTAGTCTAGGGTTTACTTACAGTGGAATATTCACCATTGCTTGACATTTTAAGATTAATTAGGCTTTTGGGGGGCCAAACTGGACCCCATGCCATTCATTATATTTATGGGACCTATTCATTCTGAGTCCCATATTCTTGTCTTCAAGTGAACCTTTTGTACAGATCCTACTTAAGAACCATCTTCAGCTCCCATTTCCAACCCAAAATGGTAGAATTGTTCGCCTTCTGCCAACTATTTTTGCTTTCTTTTATTTCTGAGTAACTCTGAAATCTGTTTCAGGAGCAGTTTAGGAGGGCTGTATTTCTCTCTGGGTATACAGAACCTCATTTTCGGTTTTTTGTTTGTTTTCTTCCTACTGTTTATTTGGGACATGCATTTGTAAGCTAATTAAACTGTTCTGTTTTACTTAGTCACTAAGACTCATTCATCCTTCAACTCTGTTGAATCTCTTAAAGGACAGAACGGAATTTTGTCTGTTGACACTACTTTTTTGATGATTTGGGGGGAGGTTCTTAGGGATCTCCACAGAAGGAAGTAAGGCTTTTAAGTAGTACCAAATAATTACCATCTTAGATGTCAGTTTTCAAAATACTCTACATCATTTAATATTTTCATGATTGACCTGCAAAGTAGGCAGAGCAGATAGCAGAGACCTACGTTTTAGACAGAGAAGCTAAGATCCAGAGAGGTAGAGTCCACTGAGTTGGTCCAGATTCTGAACTGAAAACCAGATCTTTGTGATTCTAACTCTGGTTATCTCGCTATCTGTTTTATCACACTGCTTTTTAACGTCCTATTTTCCGGTATTTTGATAGTGAAATTTGGACGTTAATGTTTAGATCTTTATACACTAACGCATTTGGATGTCTTTTTAAATCATCTAGTTCTTCAGTTTCCCTGCTGTAGTAGCTCCATTCAAATGTTCCGTCCTTCCATTGAGCCAGAACCAAGAGTTCATGCCATTCGTCAAAGAATTATGTAAGTAAATCCAGTTGGTTAATCTCCATGGGAATACTGTCAGGCAGACTGAATTTTAGGAAATGTCTCTTAAAAAAAAAGTATTGAATAAAGAGTATGCTTGCTCGGGATGTTCTCTCCTAGCATTTGAATGAGTTGGGATAGACCCGAAGAGTCCGATTGCATATTGCTTCTCCTGCTGACCCTGCTGGTCACTTCATCAGGGGACACCAAATGGAGGGTGACAACCCTGCAGATCTGCAGCTGCTGGACAGCACTGAAAGGGATCTTTGCGGCCATCTGGTGTGGCCTCACATTTCAGAGTTGGGAGATGGGAGGCATCCACTGAGCTGCTTGGGGCCACACCAGTCTCCTCACCTTGGCTGCTCATGCCCCTATAGCCGAATGAGGTGCAGGGATGAGTTGAGGGTTTGGGCTCCAGCAAGGGCTTAAACTTTGGGAATGTTTCTGTCTCTTGCAGCTGCAACTTCTTGCTCTATAGTGTTAGCTCCTGTTATAAGTTTCCTGGGCTCATATGACATTTTTAATTTACTGAATTTATTTTGGATAGCGGAGGCCTTGACCAGGCACGGCATCTCTCACAAAGTAGACGATTCCTCGGGATCCATCGGAAGACGCTACGCCAGGACTGATGAGATTGGTGTGGCTTTCGGCATAACCATTGACTTCGATACAGTGAACAAGACCCCTCACACGGCCACATTGCGGGATCGAGACTCCATGCGGCAAATCAGAGCAGAGGTGGCTGCCTTCGCTTTGGCATTTGTAGTCTTAAAAATGCTGGTTGCTTCTGAGCTGAGATGGATTTTGTTGTGTTTATGCTTCCCTTCTTGTTTTTGTCTTTTTCATTTTAATCGTAAGTTTGGATCAGACAGAGCACAGATTTCCCAAATCCCCTAGGCTTAATTATGAAAATATTCATTAACACTTCTCTAATATTTTACGGCCGTTTGTATCACTCTGGGCTCATTCTCTGACAGTTTGCATTTATGATTGTTTATCTGAGCAAGAGAAATATGATCGCAAGTGGTTGTTGCCATAGTTTTATTGGCAGGCTTTGGGGGGCTTAGACAGTTTTATCTTCATATTTCCATGTAAGTATACACACGAGTATGTATAAACTTCTCCATGCTAATCAATTTCAAAACAGTGAATAATATTTCAGTAATTGTACTTGATCGGAAGGGAACGATGGAGATGGGAAAAGTACAGGAGGGAAGGAAAAGAGTGGCCACTTTGACAGCTGCCTGACCAGTTTATGTTGAGCAAGTTTGTATTTTGAACACCTTTCATTTGCTTTGCTTATTACTAAGAGTTTGTAATAGGGAAAACAGGAGTGAAAGGCTGCTTTTTTCCCAAAGGAATTTTCAGTCTACCTTAGAGGTCACAGATTTCTGGCTCATCTTTTTACAATACCAGATCTGGCTACTCTGAACCTGTATTCCTGTCAGGCAGGGGTTCTCAGAGTGTGGTCCCTGGACCAGTAGCATCTGCATCACCTGGGAACTTGTTAGAGAAAAGAAATCTCCACCCCAGACCTGCTAAGTCAGAAACTGGGATGGAGCTGGGGTTTGGAGAGGGAGAAAGGGTGGGCAGAACTGTTTTAACAAGCCCCCCAGGGACTTGCTTGGCAGCCCAGTGGTGAAGACCCTGTGCTTCCAATGCAGAGGTGCGGGTTTGGTCCCTGGTCAGAAAGCTAAGATCCCACATGCCTCACGGCCAAAATGCCAAAAACAGAAAACAGAAATGACATTATAACAAATTCAATAAAAACATCAAAAATGGTCCACATCCAAAAAAAAAAAAAAACTTTAAAAAAGAAACAAGCCTCCCAGATGATTCCTATGGTTGGTCACTCAGGTTTGAGAACCCCTGCTGTGTGGTGGCCACCGTTGGTTCTGGCTGATGAACAGCTGGCCCCTTCCTTAGGGCCTTTTCAGTTTCCTGACTCCCTTCACTCTTGTTACTTGACTGACCGTGGTTCTAAGAGTTGAATTAATACGAATGAAGTGACTTCAGGTCACTGGAGGCTTGGAGGCTTGGAATGACTAGGAAAGGCTCTGTGGGGAATTGGGGTACCCAAGGGAGCTGGCAGGGCTTCTGGGCTGGAGGAAGAGCAGGACCCCAGCCTGGGAGGGGGGGTAGGTAAAGAGGCTTCGGTGGGAGTCACTTAGAAACACACCGTAGGGACCAGTTTTTGGAGGGATCCTGTCACTGTGTAGACCCGGACTCGACTATGTCGTTTCCTGAGTTCAGGGTGAATCCTCTTTTTTTGACAGCCTGATCCAGTTAGTTGATTCTGGGACTTCTCTTTTCTTTTACCCCAGGTCTCTGAACTGCCTGGTGTTGTCCGCGATCTAGCCAATGGCAGCATCATGTGGGCAGATGTGGAGGCCAGATATCCTGTCTTCGAAGGTCAAGAAACTGGGAAAAAAGAGGCAATTGAAGAATGAGAACAGTTTTGGCAACTTCTGACCATTTGCTTTAATAAAAGAATAACTCTTATCATGTCCACTTTACAAAAAAACAAAACAGCATCTCAGTTCCTCCCCAGGACTACATTTTATCCTCAGTGGCTGCCTGATCTTACTCCCACAATTAAAGTGGAAGGAATTCTGAACAGACTTGTAACCTACATGCTCTTGTTTCTGCTATTTTTCCGACCTTGGGTAGACACTCATGACTTAATGTGAAACAGTGAATACACCTTAAACTTAACTTTAGTCATAAGACCGTAAAACTCACCTGAACAAGCTGATGACATGTAGTGTATTTACAGAGTTGTGCAACTGCTACCACCATCCAATTTTAGAACATTTCCGTCGCTCCTAAAAGAAATCTCATGCGCATTCCAGGCCCAAGCACCCACTTACTGTTTTCTGTCTCTATGGATTTGCCTTTTCTGTTCTTTTCTGAGCTGATGCATTGTGCTGAAGAGGCAGCAGTCTCTGAGTAGGGGGACTGGTGTCTGGGAGGTGCTGCGGTGTGCAGGAGGCTGCAGAAGCAGTGGAGAAGGAAGAGACTTGCTGGGGTGGGGGTCAGGGCTGCTCACCCCAGTATCCTGATGACACTCTGCTCTTCAGAGTGTCCAGGTGGGGTGCATCAACAGAAACCGTCTATTTTAATTCTAAGGTGTGCTTGGCTTCCCAGATGGCCCCGGAAATCGCTGAACTTCTGATGCTAGAGGAGCCCCATCTGCCGTGTCTTGACGTAGCACTTTTCAACTGTCACAGTGTCTTTGATTTTAGCCTAGTAGTTTTTGGCTTCGCTTTTGAGGGACTTCACTGCTATGATGTTTTTGTATAGAGTCAGAACACGTGTTCATTTGTTAGGAAGAAATTCAGGATGTGTGTTTGAGCAGCTGTTTATTTGCTGTGTTAAGACTGTCTAGCATCCCATCGTCCTCTCAGACAGTAGGGGGGGTGGGGTGCCATATCTAGAATGTTTTCCTTGTCTTGAGAATGAAGCGCAATTGAAGAATCCCACTGGGATTCTCTCATCTTTATCTCTTCTGCAATAGTGCCTACCACAGTGCTGTACACAGTATGTAGTCAGTAAATAGACTTTGCATGAGTCTTGATTTTGAACAAATCTCTGGGGTATAAATCATTTCACTGATGCTTATTTCTCCTCTGACCTATGCTTTTTAAAGTATTCATTATTAAATTAGAAGAAACTAGCTTTTAAATAAACTTGAGTTTTTATTTTCTAGGTATTTTTTCACCCCTTATAATATAGCTCTTAACTTGGTGTATATTCTAGTATTCTCACATTGGGGCTGGGACAGAGGTATAAGGGGGCAGTTGTCTTTACTACTTAACATTTATTTAACTTTTCACAGTGAGCACCTCCCTAGTCAATCACCCCCACCTCAGGCATTGTTAAGAGCTGCTTAATAGGAAAAATTTAGTAGTAGTAGTAGTAGTAGTAGATTTATCTACTTTGGATCATAAAAGGATTGGAACCAAAGCTCTCTTCACTTTTCATTGGCAAACACATTTGTCATGTGTTAGATGGTGGATATGAATTCTATAAGCCCTGCTTTCTCTGGTCTTTCCTCTAGGTGCAATGCATGATTTCTCCCCAAAGAGCCCCTACTGCCTATCAAGTGATTGATTACCTGCATGGGGAAGCTGGGTCAATAGCCAATGGTTCTGTCTGTCATATGCTTGCTTCTAAGCAAGCAGGGGAAGAGCTGTTTTCTAAAGAGGCTCTACACACTAAAGAGTTGTGTGTACAACTCCTCTCTTCTGTTCAAGTCCAGTGTGTAAGCCAGGGACTTTCTGGCTTGATGTGCTATGCAGCCCATCATTTATGCATTTGTATCAAACTGTGGGCTATCTTGGGGGCTGGCTAAGTAGCACTGTCACACCTGTTCTCCATTATTCTCAAAAATAGGAAGAAGGGTGACAGTCTGATTCCTATGCAATGTACATTAAGAAAACAGTAGTTTCTTGAAAACAGGTTAAATTCAGGACATTCAGACAAGTAGGAGTTGTGTCTAGAGAGGTGGTTGGTGCCTGAGTTCTGCAGGAGTCCAGAACCTTAATACTGCTTAATGGCTCATAATAAAATACTGAATATAGAGTGCTCCAGAATTCATTGTGAAGTCATATAAATAAATGATCCTACTAGTCAGGTGAGATAGTACTAGAGCTGTCAGATTGTTCAAAGGTCTTTGTGATAACAATTCGAAAATCATTTTGTCTAGACCCTTATTTATTAATCCCTTAACCAATATAAATGTAGGCTAATGATAGTGACTGTCTTGCCTAGTGGAGTCTATTCACAAGAGAACCAAATAAACCAGAAATAAATCCAAATTATCTCTGGATGCAGCTGCACTTAACCTCCTATCACCAGGGATAACTATTAATCTGCATCTCTTGGGAGGGGCTAGGATGAAGAGGTTTGGATAGCATCAATCACGTTAAAGAGCCTTGCACCGGCATCTTTGCTGATAGTCTGACTATGTGTAAGGCAGGTTTTGTTTGCTTGGCATTTGTCCACCCCAAAGAAGTTTAGTTGAAGATTCAGCATATGAATGGATGAATAATTTTATTGTGCCTCAAAATTCGCCTGTCTCTTCAATAAATCTCGGTTATTGGGTTGCGTCTAAGCAGTAATTGTGTTAGGATCATGTGGAAGGGATTAATGGCTCTCCTGGAAATTGGTTATTATTTGGGAGCATCACCAGGAAATACCTGAGAGCTGGAGCCTATGGCCCTGACCTCTTGCCAGGAGCTTTTCTGGTGCTGGTGACTTCTGTTCTCCCAGCTATGAGGGTAGACCTTTCTTGCATGATTAAGGATACATCCTTTTAAACCTTTTGCAGCAGTGAGAGGACAGTAGTTCTCAACCCTGCCTGCACACTGAATCACTGGAACTTTTTAATGCTCATGTATGTGCACCCTTCAAGCCAGTTTACTGAGTTTTGACGTTCAGACAGCAAAGTTTTGAAAGCCCCCTTAGGAAAACCTCTGCTAAAACAGATATTTTGGCTCAAGCCATAGAAAGGCTGAGCCCTCCCCACTCCTGCCCCACTCCAGAGTGGGGAAGCATCTTCTGAACAAAATTTTTGCTGACAACAGGTTAAAAGTTGTCATTAAAAATACCAAAGTTTCAGAAAAGATGAATTTAGCAGGCATTGTTTTATGTTGCTCTGGTGAAGTGTCCGTAAACATGCTCTCACGAACCCTCCACAGCTCATAGCCTGCCTCCCTTGTCCAGTGTTGGGGGTTCAGGCCTCTCCTCTGCCCACCTGCCCTTCAGGACTTCAGTGGTTGGAGCTCAGTGTTTCCAGGGAAAATAGCACATTTGCTGGGTGCCTATCATGTGCCAGGCTCTATTCTAAGAGAGGTCCTTTGTGTTCTCTCTTTTCACCCTTAAGGTAATTTAAATATTACTGTCCTTTAAAAAAGAAGAAAAAGTGAAAGTGTTAGTCGCTCAGTCATGTCCGACCCTTTGGAACCCCACAGACTGTAGCCTGCCAGGGTCCTTAGTCCATGGGATTCTCCAGGCAAGAATACTGGAGTGGGTTCCCATTTTCTTCTCCAGGGGATTTCCTGACCCAGGCATCGAACCCAGGTCTCCTGCATTGCAGGCGGATTCTTTACCATCTGAGCACTCGGTTACTTATTAACACAGTTCCAAACAGTCTGTTGCTGTCAGGAAATGCTTGCTTGTACATAACCCTCGCCCTACAGCTCAGGACCTTTCCTTCTTGTCCCACACTTTGGAGTTTGTGAATGCAGATTCTCAGCCAGGTTAGGAAGTCTAGGCTTCTCAGCCATGACTTAGCTTCATGAGAAGCTGTGCCTGCAGACCTGTGTTTGACGAGGGTGTTGCCAGCACTAGAGATGACAATGAGGGGAGGAAGAGGCATGAAAACTGCTCCCAGGCTCTGGTAGACTACAGCACTGATTTTTGTCTGTCTCCACAAACCCATTTCTGTCCTCAACCACCAATTTTGCATAATACCCTATCAAGCTCAAATTTTCCTCCACTCCCCTTCCCATTCTCTTTCTCTTTCCCTTGCTCATCTTTCTACTTTAATCTCTTGTCCACTGTTCAACGTTTTCCCATTTGGGGTATTTACCACAAAACACAATTCTTACTTAGCATCGGGAGATTCACAGCATTCCTGTGTACCTCAATATGTAGATTTACCAAAACCCTTTGGACATCATCTGTGTAGCCATTTAAGATTCTTTGCTCAGGTTAGGACGTGTATCAGAACTGGGCTATCGGTCCAGCAGCTACAGCACGAAGTACGCATAGCTGTCTGCTGTCTGGGGCTGTGAGGAGGGCTAAGAGAGTTATTACGCAGGAAACCTAAGAGGCTCTAGCTTAGAGAGGGGAGAGCTGTCACCTGAATCAGTTCTTTTTCTGCTCTCCTTGAGAGTTCATTTCCTTTTCTGAAACCTGGTTGAACAGAATGATTTCAGATTTTAGTAGGTTGGTCCGTAAACGACTAAGTAAAAGCTTTCTCCTTTACTCCTCGGAGTCACCAGCCGAGGTGGTTGAGTGGGAGGCATCTGTCCTTGGCCTGACTTCTCTGTGCTGGTTGATACTTGGGTTCAGAATCTGCGACCATTCTCGTTTTCCTGTTCAATGTCATTTCCTGCAGGTGAGATATTATCATAGTAAAGCATTGACTCTGGAGGCAGACATATGCACAGGAAATGGACTCAGACACACAGGCAGTGTTGTGGGCAACATGTCTAACCCAGAGCTGACAGTCCTTTACTACTAAAGAAGCTATGTCCTCATCTGAAAACAAATAAGAAAAAAATCCTCCATCAGTAGAACTTTAGGCAGATGAATCTGTGCTGGGCCTGGGGGGTTGGGGGTAGGGTATGGTGTGGCTCTGTGTTAAATGAAAAAAGCTTGATTTTTTTATTTTCAAAATCTAAATCCACTCCAGCTTGGCTAGAAAGAAGACTGCAGAACTACTGTTGTGAATGCTGGATGGAGAAATCTAGCCCTGGGTCACGTGCTATTGGGTTTGCAGAGAAGGGGGCCTGTTTGCAAGAGCAAATGGACACTGGCTCTCCACCCCGTGGGAGCCCAGACTCTGTGGATTGTGTGTGTTGGGGGTCAGGGACAATGTAGTCAAGGTGAGCCCTGGGGGATCCCTCAAAGGGGCTGTCATTGCTTTTGTCCCTTGTAGTGTTTCCCCTACTTTTGCACCACTGTGCACTTTCTCAGCCATATGAAATGCTGGACTGCTTGCTCTCCTGAAAAGGGCTTCCCTTTCAGAGTTTGTATTTAGAAGAACCTTGTATCCAGTAAGACAATTAGACAAGCAGGTGTGGGGTGGGGAAATGAGCAATGAATGGACTTCAGTTTTCCCAGGTGACCTTAATTCAGGAGCCGTGATCTTGCTGAATGAGGGTGGCTGCAGCTGTGAGTTTTGTGCTGGAAGCCAAGTAAAGTGGACTCTGGTCCTGACTCTGAGAATCTAGCAATGCCAGCCTTGCTCTAACTGTCATACCTCCATCCCAGGCCACAGCCTGAACCTGAACCTCATGGAAGTTTCTGGACCTTGGGGCTGGGAAGAGAGAGCCCTTTCTCTTTGGGAGCCAAAGCTTTCTGCCCTCCTCTTTCAACTTTGAGGACTTGGAGCAGACATGAGCCCCAGGAGCATTTTTCCAGGCAGTGTCTACATTTGCTGGATCTTAAAACTCAATCACCAACAATTAGTGCAGAAGCAGTTATGCTAACTGAAACAATTTAGACTAATTGAAACCTTTTTTGGCTCATCAAAACCCACTGTTCTGCATCTGAGGGTGAGTTAATTGATAGTGAGATTAAGCACGAGATTACAGGAAAGAAAAAAAGCACTAATAAGCTTTTAAAAATCTTTATGAACATTCATTTTAAAATTGAGGCCAGATCTTCTATCTTGCTAAAAAGAATTCTGAAGCAGGCTTGCAAACTGGCCCACTCCATTAACCTGTCCTCTGGATTAGTAACAATGGATGCCAGTCTTGACTTCTCTTTCTCATCCATGCCACATCGAGGCCATCAAGTCCACCTTCAGTAGATATTCAGAATCGGGCCACCACCCTGGTCCAAGGCACCAGGCCATCTCCCACCTGGTCTACTGGACTCTTCCATGAACTCTTTGCTGTACCTGTACCCCATCACAATCTATTTACACCCAGTAGTCAAAGAGGAGCCTGGTGGACTACAGTCCATGGGGTCGCTAAGAGTTGGACATGACTGAGCGACTTCACTTTCACTTTTCACTTTCATGCATTGGAGAAATCAATGGCAACCCACTCCAGTGTTCTTGCCTGGAGAATCCCAGGGACGGGGGAGCCTGGTGGGCTGCCGTCTATGCGGTCGCACAGAGTCGGACTTAGCAGCAGCAGCAGTCAAAGTGGTCCCATTCGTTCTAAAAACTCAGTGGCTTTTCTTCTCACTAAATAACACCCGTGTGAAGCCCCTCTGCCCCCTCCCCACCGAGCACACATACATACACACCCCGCTGTCCTGCTGCCCAGCACACCTAGAAGCAGTCCCTTGGCCCTTGCTGTTCATCTGCCTGCAGTGCTTTTCATCTCAGTCCTCACCTCTTCTCCCTCACCTCCTTCAAGACCTTGTTCAGCCGTCACCCCCATGAGCCCTCCCCCAGCCATTTCACCTACAGTTTCAACACTGAGCAACACCCTGCCTCCCTACTCAGAACATTCAGATCCATACGCATTTCATACTCTCTTCCTTGTTCTCTTTTTCTCTTTAGTGGTTAACACTTCATAATAAATTTTGCTTCTTTGTCTGTTTAATTTTCAGGGTCCCCACTGGAATATAAACTTTTATCAACTACAAATTGGCACCTGCTTCTACAAGGATTAGATCATGTGCTGCTGCAGCTGCTGGTTTTCAACACCCCCTGAAGGAATTCAGGGGAGAGAGCAGAAATGAGGCACACTGTGCTCCGGGGAGAACTGGCAGGACAAGGCTTCACATAGTTAGATGTCTTCAGGAGCCAGTTTTATGAGCCCAATTCTTGTATCTCCTCATATCTAGAAAACTATTAAAATCACTTATGGTGATGTGTGTTCCTTGTGATTAGCAGTAACCTTCACATGACTAGCAGAAACTTCTGCAAAAAATATGTGCCTGATTGCATGTGCTCCCCCTTCACCAGAATCACATGTATATACTGACCTTCCTCTTTGAAGCAGTTTCTCAGAGCTATCTCCTGGGCTATAGTCCATTTTGCCCTAAGTAAAATTTGACTCACAACTGTCACAGTGTGCATTTTTTTAAGCCAACAATTCCATGAGGACAAGAATTTGAGTCGGCCTCATTTAAGTCTATATCCTCTGTTGTGCCCAGAGAAATGCCTAGCACTCAGTAGGTGCTCAAGAAATATTTGAATGACTTCTGAAAGCATCTTCTCCAGGGAAGCTGCCACATTCACTATTTTGGTGTAATAACTGTCTTCCTTTGAAATGACTAGCCCAGAGATACATATATAACTTAAGTCTAGGCTTAAATTACATTACTACCATAACATTGCTGCTGCTGCTAAGTCACTTCAGTCGTGTCCGACTCTGTGTGACCCCATAGACGGCAGCCCACCAGGCTCCCCCGTCCCTGGGATTCTCCAGGCAAGAACACTGGAGTGGGTTGCCATTGCCTTCTCCAATGCATGAAAGTGAAAAGTGAAAGTGAAGTCGCTCAGTCATGTCCGACTCTTTGCGACTCCATGGACTGAAGCCTACCAGGTTCCTCTGTCCATGGGATTTTCTAGGCAAGAGTACTGGAGTGGGTTGCTATTGCTAAAATTTTGCAAATTCAGTGGTTTTCAGATTCATCCTTTTGGAGTCCTTAGTTCAAATGAAATCTCTCTTGAAACCCTGACATTTCCTTGGGTAATGACAATCCAGGGCTGGGACAGACAAGGCCCTGCCCTCACACCCCTCATGACCCAACCTGACACCAAGGAGGGACCTGTGAGTGAGGAGTTGCCCACTGCCTGAAGAGGCCGGCACAGTGGGAGATACAGCCAAGAATGGCTTTGTATGCTTGTGGCTCCCAGGGTCCTCCTATGTGAGGGTGGTTGTTATAAAGTGTGAATTTCCACTCTCCGTATTTTGGGAGTTCTGGAGTGGGCTCAGAAACCTGTGTGACTTTAAATGCCCTTGTGCTTCTGACCCACACCATCAACGCAGGGACTTCTTTTTTAGCTTAATTGTGCATGCCGCTGTGTGTGTGTGGTCAGTCATGTCCGACTTTGTGACCCTATGGACTGTAGCCCACTAGGCTTCTCTGTCCATGGGATTCTCCAGGCAAGAACCCTGGAATGGGTTGCCATTTCCCCTTCCAGGGGAATCTTCCCCATCCAGGGATTGAACCTACGTCTCCTGAGTCTCTTATATTGGCAGGCAGATTATTTACCACTGAACCACCTGGGAAGCCCACTAGCTAAATTAGAGCACTGTAATTTTATCCTGAGGTCAGGGGCTTTTAAACTTGGATCCATGGTTCCTGTGAGCATTTGTATAGACATGCGCTATTGAATACACTATATGTTTGTGTGTTATACATTTGTGTTTTTTCTAGGGAAAAGAATCCATCACATTTCCAAGGAGGACTTTCTCCTCATTCCTTCAGGTGCAGACTTTAACATTCAACTCCGCATGTTGATGGTGCGAGGAGAGCCCAGAATCTGTCATATGGAGGAATGAGATGGGTCTGGAGACCCAGGGCTGGAGAAGTTCATTTGCTCAGGAACTAGTGACACAGACCCCATAGTGCACCCTTTGGAAACCCTGGAAGGACAAGGTACTTGGGCTGAGCTGAAAGAATAAGAAAGCGAGGAGGCAGCTGCAGGGTTGCTTGTGGGCCTGCCACTAATCTTCCCCAGAGAACAAGGGGCCGGAAACGGAGGAGGCAGGGAGAAGTGACAGGTCTTTGCCTGTGTGGGCAAAGGAGCCTCCATGGGGATCCATGATCCAGACTGTTAATCGCTGTCAGGCCTCCAGGAACCAGAGGGGGCCTTACTCAGTGCCCTGCAGAGCTAATTAAGAATCACAATTAATTACTTTGTTTTATTCACTGCAGAGGCTGAATGCTGATTATCTTCTGGAGTTAGATCAGCACCTCCCTCCTTGCCCCGCTCATGGGTCTGTCCAACAAGCAGATACCCAAACTAGACTTGGATGCAGCCTCAGAGGTTCCTCCTCCTCGGGCTCTCTTTTCAAAGTGCAGTGGTTAACACTTGGAAGTTTCTGTACATCTGGCTCTTACTTGTTTATCCAAGCAGCCCTGTGGCTCCTACCATATACTCAGACAAACATGATGCAGAGCACCAATCCTTTTTCCTGATTTTACTCTCTGTACTATTCGGGAGCTGTTTCTTCTCAACTAGACGTTGAGTTTCTTGAAATGGGAACCTTGTCTAATTTATTGTTACTTCCATATTGGGTAGTAAATGGGGAATGACTGACTGATGGACACGTGTGTCTAGTGTCTGGGTCCTCCCCTGCACATCCCTAGGTGTTTCTCTGTCCATCCAGGCCTCCCTTTGCAGCCTCAGTGGTGTCTGCTTCCACGTCTGTGAGCTTCTGTGTGTGTTCCAGCTCTATGTAAGTCCACCTGCTGGCACTCACTTTCTGCATCTTAAGTCCCTTTTCTGTTGTCCTGCTAGTTACTGTCCTCCACTGGAAACCAGGGGTCTGGAGGCTTCTAAACAGACCCTCCCAGGAGGGAAATGTCAGACCTGCCTTTCACTTACCACCATCACCTGCCACGATTGCTGACATGTGTCATTACTGGCTCATACCCCAGCAGGCACTTTGTGACCTCACTGTGATGATGAGCCAGGAGGTAGCAGACGTGCTGGGGACAGGGCTCTGTCTGTGGTCTCTGACAGGCAGGGGAGCCAGAAGCCTGGTGTGAGGACTACCACTGTGGTCTCAAGTCTTTCCTAGCTTTATAAATCAGGGGAGGTGAAAGGGTTAAACAGGAGAGCCTAAGGGCACAGGGGTCTGGGAACTTGCCTGCTCAAAATGTGAGTCTGCTAATGAAGCCCCTTTCCAGGAAGGCCAGCAGACAAGGGGCTGTCTACACTAAAGCAGATGCTAACAAGGATGGGCTTGGCTGTGACGAACAGGGGCTGAACAAGGTTAATGAACGGAGGACCCAGAGACAGGGCCTAATGGCTCTGGTGGCATTTCAAGCCAGAGCTCACTGGAGCCATGACCAGGAGCCCCAGTAATGAGGGGCTGCAGGGTCAGCACAGGACCAAGGAGGGGCCTCTCCAAACTGCAGAGGGAGCTGAGTCAAACGGTCCCTCTGGCTAACTTTGCTGCGCAAGTGATAGCGACTTCAGGGGTGCTCCAGGGCAGGCCCTCCAGGGAGCAGGCTGGCAGGATAATGAGTGGCTGGGGCATGGCACTGACCCTCTGCAGCTGCCCGAGTTCTCCACGCTGCTCTGACCAACACTCAGCTCCTCCAGCAGCGGGGCTCTCCAGCGGCCTCTTGGGCCTGAGTCATTTGCTGCCCCTTGCTCTACAAGGGCCCACGATGATGCTAATGGAAGCAGCCATTGTGACGCCTCTGAGGGGCAGGGAGACTTTCCAAGACCTGCAAGGCTCTGCACCTGGGAGTCAGGGCCCCCACCTCTCTCTGCTGCACAGGTGTGAAGCAGAGCACCCCCCTCCTGCATCTCATTCAAGCACCTCCCAGGGCTTAACCCCACCCCTCCCAGCCCCAGCACTGGAGGAAGTCCAGGTGCTCTGGTGCTTTGGGACCACCCAAAAAGCATATTCTCCACATAGCAAAGTCCTTGACAAGTCTGAGGTTGTTCGAAAAATGAAAATTTGCAGCCTCATTTACAGAGGACTTAATCATGTGGCCAGTTGACAGATCACCTTTGATGATAAATCACTGCGCAATTTTTGGCACACATGTCAAAAAGAGTTCAGAGAATTGGGTGACATCTATTATACTTATTTGTGTGAAAGGCTTCTCAGCATGTAGAGCTATAAAAATGGAAGGAAATAAAGAGGCTGGGTCCTGATGCATCCACAGATTCACAAATAATTTCTTATTTGTTTCACTAAGATGTGTTTTCAATATTTTCCTTTCTAGGTTCAGCAATTACTTATAAAAAATTTTAGACATCTATATTGTTTTAATCACTTGTACATTATATTTTATGTCAAAAAATCAGTTGTAATAACTCAATCCAGAAGACTTAAAAAAAAAAACCCTTAGAATGTTTTGTCATAGGAAGTTATTTCAATTCTAATTTCTAAATGTTTATTTGTGGCAGAGAAGTATGATAAGGTAAGAAATAAACTTTTAACCATAAAAAATGCTGCATTACTAAGAAATTCTGTAGGGGGAATGGAATGGAAGTACAAATCCCAAGAGAAAAGGAACATCCTAAGATTTCCAGCTGTTAAGGAAGAGCAGGTTGCATTTTTGTTTTAAATAGATGAGAGTTAAATCACCACTGTTTGGATTTTATATGATGTATTGTAAAGCACTGTGGCAGTTTTATTTTTAAAATGTAAATACCAAATGCCAGCAATCACATTCTTCACAAGTTTTAAAATTTATGTGAAAAATATTAGATGCCAACTTAAAAATGTGCAAGATGAGATACATAATTTTTTAAAAATGGGGTGGGGGCAGTATACCAAGAGCAAAAGCTCTTTCAAACCCTGGCCTGGTGGCTCTCCCTGCCCTTTGACTCCCACCCTCTCCTGGAGGGAAGGGCAGATGGAGGCCAAGATGGAGCCAGTCCCGGTAATCACCCATGGAGACTGCAGGGGCCAGCTCTATACCTCCCTCGAGACTCCAGAACAGGAAACAGGAACAGACCGCAGCCTGCTGGGGTGCGCCTCTCCTTCATGCTGAATTAAACTGCCTTTGCATTAGCAGGAAGGGCAGTCACTGGCCTGGTGAACAAAAGGGACAGACCCGCAGGCATTGGTGGAGAGGGGGAACCGGCCCCAGGCCAGGGCGAGAGTCTCTGCAAACGAGGGTGGACCTGGCCCACCATCCTTGGCCCACAGCACCCCTTCCCTTGAGGGGAGGCTGCGTTTCCACAAAGGCATGGTTTATTTCTCAGATAGCACAGATGTTTCTGAAGGGGAGACTGAAGCCCAGCCTCAGGTCGGGGCTGAGGGATTAGTTCCAGCCACCAAAGTCAAACTTTGGTTTCTGCTCTTTCTACCCTACTCCTTCTCCCAACG
Source organism: Ovis aries (assembly GCF_016772045.2). Lineage (NCBI taxonomy): Eukaryota > Metazoa > Chordata > Mammalia > Artiodactyla > Bovidae > Ovis > Ovis aries. The sequence goes on along the minus strand of NC_056057.1, from coordinate 67,228,086 downwards.
CACCCCCCCAGGCTTCTTCTCCTCCCCGTTTTGTCCTGTACTATGTATCTGGTTGGTCTAAGAGTATGTGCCATCCTGGAAGCATCTTCCTCCTCACCTGCCCCTCCCCCAGGCTCTGAATCTGTGGACCAGGATGAGAAGAGGCCCCTCAGTAAAGGAGGCAGCATATCCTTCTAAGAGCCCGAGGGGCAGCAGGATGGGGTCAGGGGTTGGGGCTAGGTGAGGCTTTTCTAGGTTGAGAGCTCTGGGATGAAGCCGGTGGAAGTCATCTCTTCAGCTGCTGTGCCTCCCTCCAACTGCAGGGGCGCCACTGAACACAGAGGCAGAAGGCTTGGAGGGGCCAGCCATCACTCTGCTGCTGGTGGGAAGACCCTTAGCTGTGAGTAGGGGCAGAGGAGCCCCTGGTCTGTCATGAAAGCCCTTCCTGGCTCTGGGCCTCAGTTCTTCGTCTTATAACAGGGTGACAGTAAGGATCCAGCCAGAGGCCCGTGTGGGCAATGCCTGAAGATCTGTGACCTGCTCTTCTCTGGGGGTTCCTGTGACTTCTCAGCTCGGCTCCCTCTCGCACTGAGCCTTGGGGCCCCGCCGGCCCTGGTTCCTGAGACCCCCCCCTTGTGCTTCCCTTCTCTCTGCCCCCACCAGGGCCTGCATGGCTGGAAGAACCCAGAGAAAGGTGCTAAGGAAAATGGGGATGCTGTCCTGGTGGTCAAGTGATGGGCGAGAAGGGGGCACTCAGAGGTCATACAGCAGCTGTCTGCTTGATGCTGTGGAAGCTGATCCTCGTGGGCGATGTGGGGATGGACATGGCCCGGGCCACAGGGACTCGGAGGGAGTGATGGTCCTGCCAGCGGTGCCACCTCTTCCTAACAGCTGAGCGTACCTGCGGGGGAGGGGGAGGACGATCCTGAGGTCCCAGCCAGTCCTCTCCCCTGCCCCCTGCCTCTTGCTGGGCCATCACAGGAGGCTGAGGTGGCCCACCTGACTGCCACCCTCACACCCAGGGACAGGCTGGTTCCAAAAGCAGGGTCCTTCTCACTTCCTCTGTAGCCCTGATCTCTATGCCCCTGCAAGTTACGCCCTGCTTACCCCAGCATGCAGCTGAGATGGAGCACTACTCATTTCAAGACCTGACTGTCACTGGTGCCACTCTATTCTCACCTGCATTGCAACGGAAGAATTTTCTGCAAAATGGATCATGTCCCCCACATGCTGGCCTGCCACATGGCTAAACAGAATAAATGGTCTGCAAGCATTCACTGTTTGCTTGCTTTAGTGGCTCCTCCTCTCTCTACCCTTTAGCAGCCCATCCTGGTCTCCACTGTGGACTCTCCTACCTGGGGTCTGCTTTAACTGACAGAGACCCCAGCATGCAGACCCCACTATCACCCTGTGCACGGGCAGGTGAAGGGGCCTCAGGACGTCACTGGAATTTCTCTGGGGTGTATGGAAACTCTCGAGCCCTGGGAGGGTATCTGCTTCCTGCCCTAGCACCTACGATGGGTCCTCACCCATCACAGGCCTGAGTGAGCCTCTCTCCTGCAAATCTGCTCTGCTAGGATTCTGGGCTTTGTAAAGCTCACCAGGTTTCACTGGAGCCTGGCTCTCTGAAACCACCTGGAGGCCTGTTGTCCCTCAAGCAGCAGGGAGATGGAAGGGTGCACTGGTGTCTTTCTGCTCCCTGGGCCATAAAAGCCTGGATGCACAGCTCACATCCTGAGCGCATCTCAGGATGCACTCTCCTGTCATCAGCCATGTTCTGGCTTCCCTCTCCCATGAGCCCCTGCGGCCTGGGCGGCTGCCCACCCAGCTTTCCGGGTGCATTGTGGAGAGCTGGTGTATTGTTTCTGCCTGCAGAGTTGACCTTCTAAACTGGTTGGAGTCCCTGAGACAGGATTCCTGTCTCCCCAAACTTGAGTGGTTTCTCTGGCCCTCCCTTTTCCAGAGTCAGGGACTCCCCTCAAATTGCCCTGGAGTGGGGTCTGAGGACCTCAGAGCCCAGGCCTCCCTGGGACGGGTGTCATACCTCGCCATTGAAGAAGCAGTAGAAGACAGACACAAAGAAACCCTGGGGAGGAAGAGGGAGAGGTCAGTGGCCTGTTGCGGGAGCAGCTCTGCCTGGGGGTGGGGGTTGGAGCAGGGATGGGGTGGCTGGGGGAACACTCTGACTCGGGCCCCCAGAGGCTCAGAGCCGGGTGGGCACCCCCATCATGGAGCAGGCTTACTGGGGTTCACTGTGAGCCATAGCCTCGGAGCAGGGGCTGGGGCCTGCAGTAGGCGCAGGCGAGGGTGACCCTGATCCAGTCGGGGGTGGGCCCACCTGACCCTGGGTGTGCACACACTTGTACTTCAGTGTGTATGAAGTGAACCCCGTGGGCGCCAGCCCCACTGAAGTGCTCTATGAGGGCAGGGGTGCCTGAGCATGCCAGGTCAGGGAAGCTCACTGCAGCCCCATCCCGCCGTGCGCCCCACCTGGAATGACTGCAGGAAGGAGTTGAAATAGATGAACACGATCTGCGACAGCTCGTCCTCCCCGGGGTTGACAAAGAAGAGCATGTAGGTGATGCCCAGAAGGGGCAGGAGAACCAGGGTGGCCTTCACCGCCTTCCTGGGGGGTGGAGGGGGAAAAGGTGACAAGACCCAGCTGAGCCCACACTGCAGGTGGGTCCTCACTGGCTGGTGTTTCTTCTGGGAGCCTGAGTGAGGCCCCCAGGTGAAACTCGGAGGGTCCTGCCCAGAGGCAGGGGGATGGCCCAGATGGTCTCCTCATTCCTTCCCTGCTGAGGGTCGAGGCACCCATCACTTACCTGTACTGGATTGTCTCTGATGTGGTGGATGCTCGTAACTTTGTCATTAAGATCCTAACAATGTTGAACAGAAATACAAAGTTGATCTGGAGGGAGAAGAGCAGGGAAGGAAAAAGGAAGAGCTATGAGGTGGGGACGAGCTGAGAGACAGCCTTCTCCCCTGCAGCCCCCTGAAAATCCATGTCCCACGCACACTCCCATTCCACCTGTTACCCCGGCACCTGCGTGGGGTCCCAAGGCCTCTGCTCCTCCCTTCTAAGGGCAGGCAGGTACCCCATTTGCTCAGCCCCCTGTCACCCGAGGGTTCCAAAGCCTGCTTCTCCACCCCCAGGCCCAAGGGAGGAAACACAGACTTGGAGGCACAACTCCTCAGAGTCCCCAAATCCGTGCCCTCTCCAGGGATGCCAAAGGAACCCAGGGCCCTGCTTGGCCCTCTGCCCACACTCCCCTGCTGCAGGGCCCCCACCTGTCAACTGAGGGACTCCTGGAGGTCCTTTGGACAGAGGATGGCCCTGCCCTGGTGGAGCAGATCCGGCCAGATGGAGCAATTAATAACTCAGTTGCTGGGAGGACTGATTAATCTCTCACCATTCATTTTTTAGAGGAAAACTCTAAAATATTCACAGACACCTCTGAGGCCATGCGGATGAACAGGCTCCTGGGCTGACTCCGAGGCTCCTAGAAGGGCTTCATTTATCTTCATTCTGAGCCTTCCCTTAGCATCGGAGCCTGCCACACCCAGCCTCTCCCCAGGACCTGCCCAAGTGGCCTCCTGGGGCAGCTTCAGGCTGTGTATGGTCTCTGTGGGTGTGCAAGTGTCGGCTCGTCTGTGTGTCTGTGTGTCTGTCCATGTGCTGCCCTCTCAATGTTCCATGTGGGTCTGTGCTCTGTGCTGGGATGTTTGCCTGGGAGTGTGCTCACATGTGAATGTGCATCTGGGGACACGGACATGCCTGTGTCTCTCTTCATCCATCTCCAAGTACAAGTAGACAAGAAAGTGAGCACTGTAGGCCTGACATCCCAGGAATCTCTCCCAGGAAAGAGGGAGATACATATTCGCCCAGGGGTGTCTGCTGGGTCATGTGTGTACACACGTCTGAGGATGTGCGCACACACACACCCACCCCTTCTGTCCCAGGCCTGAGACTCTGTCATTTCTGAAGTCTCCTAAGTTCCAGACCCCAGACAGGGAGTTTGGGGACACAGACATCCCTGTGGCCTCTGGATCACCCCTAAGCTTGAGGATGCTCCAGGGGCCTGGGGTGGGGGTGGGGGTCCCTTCTCAGTCTCAGCCTGCTGCTCTTGAACTGTAGTGGTCCAGCCCGGTGAACCCAGGGTGAGGGCCGGTGGAAGCTTTCAGCCAGGGCTGCCATGCCCTAATGCACCTTGCTTCCTCTTGAGGCTCATCTAAACTCTAGCTCCTGGGTTTCTGTTATATTCTCCTGGATCATGAGGTCACTTTGACACATAGGTAGATTCTAATTTTCTCATACAAGTGATACAAAACACTTGACCTTTTCTGATTCTTCCTAACTTCTTTGAGAATAGAGCTTACGGGAATCAAAATATATTCTCATTTCTTCCATATTTCCCTGCATTTTAAACCTTATTCAATATTCATCCATAAACCCTTTAACCAATTCAGTTCAATTATCCACTCACTTTTATCCATCATTCCTTTAATCCATCCATCCAAATATTACTTGACCATCCATTTATTAACTTCTCTACCCAACTACCCACTTATTTAAAGTGTGATATTCATCTACCCATCCATCCAACCACCCATCCATCCATCTAAATATCTATTCAACATTCTATTCACCAATTTATCTACCCTCTCACTCACTTAACAGATAACATACACAGATTCACTAACCACCTATGCATCCACCCATCTACCCAATAAGCAGTTGCTGTGCACCTTTGAGTTACAGGGCCTCTTCTGTGAGGCAAGAGCAGGACAGGGGCTGGTGTGGAGGGTCTGGGAGACAAGGCCTTATCCCCTCTCCTCATACCAGGCAGGAGTTGGTGACACTGTTCCCACCCCATCTCAGCCTGGTCTGTGCACCCCAAAGTCACTCTTTCCTTTTGAGTTTGGCTCCCAGCCTCTCCATTTACAACATCTTCTCCACCTCATTTAACTGCAGGCACCTTCTTCCCTGCCCCAGGGAGGTGCTGACACCACCCTCCCCCCCCCCCCCCCCCCCCCCCGCCACCGCCACCTTCCCAAACCTTCCCTGTCTGCGCATGTGCAGAGTCAGGCAGGGAGGGAGGAGGCCTGACATCTCTTCCTTCTTGGCTTCAGACATGATTCCTCCTGTCCTTTAAACCCAGGCCTGGAGAGGAAGCCCCAGCCCTTGGGGGTGTCCTCCGCATCCCTTCAGCTCTGGGTATTGGGGTGCTGCCATCACATCTCTGCTCCCTCTTCGCACCTCTCCCAGCCTCAGCTTGTCATGCACATTCACTGGCTCAAGCAACATAGCCAGCCTGCTAGTCTTGCCTGGATCTAGAGCATCTCAGAGGCCCAGGTCCTGAATTCAACTACACGCAGGGCCCTGTCTGGGCCACGGAGAAAGCCCAGACGACTCACATCCCTGACCACAAGGCCGCTGGACACACCACAGTTCTTCAACTAGAGTATGCACATCAAAGGTGCTTACTCCCAATACAGACCCTGGAGCTACCCCAGAGATTCCCAGGGGCAGATGAGGGCCCTGGAACTTGCATCTGGGACAGGGGAAGCTGAGATGCTGCTGGGGAAGACACCATCCATGGAACAAAGAGCCGAGTCTTTCGCCAGACAGCCCTCACATGCCATCCACCATTCTCCTATACCTGCAGAGGGCAGTTTCCAGGCTGGGGCTTTCTCTGGTGCCAGGGGAGCTAGCTCAGCCAGAAACAGAGAGGGGCCTGGAAATGTGGGGATTCCAGGTCCCCAGGGCATCCTCCACTGACGGGACATGAAGTGTGTGGGTAAGTAACCTGGCTTCGCAACTGAGGGTCAGTTCTGAGACTCCCGCTTGTTGCCCCGGGGAAGCCTGCTCATCACTTCACCTCTGTTGGTTTCCTTCCTCGTCTTCTGCTTTCACTCTCATCCTACTTCTGGGGACCACCTCCCACGTGAACACACCTGGCTCCAGTTTCAGCTATTCCAACTAGAGTCTGCGTGGCCTTGGGCAAATTGCTTAATTAACCTTTCTGAGCTTCTGCTTCCTTGCCGATCTAGCAGGGATTGCCACCGAGCCTGTCTGGGAAGGTCACGTTCAAATACTCACGGAGAGCACTGAGCTTGTGCTTTTCCCACTCCGACTCCAGTGACAACAGCCTCCTGCAAACCCAACCAAGCCAACTCCCTTCCCAGGACCTAGAAACGAGCACGGGTCTCTTGGACAGTTGTGAACTGCCAGGGGAGAGCAGCAGCGGCAGGGGCACTGAGCTCGCATCCAATGGAAAGGACAACGAGATGTGGTGGGTGACCCGCCCCTTGGGTCTCAGCTCAGCTAGCTATGAGTGGTAATCCTGTATAGTCATTTCATCTCTCAGGTTCTTCATCTGTGAAACGGGAGCATTATCCCTATCTCCAGGCTTCAGGGATATGAGGACCGGGAATGAAGACAGAGCTTCTGGAAGGGTTGAATGTAGAACCTGGAAGCCCTGTCCATGCACATAGCAGAGTGTGGGCTGGGTCCATGGGGAAAGACAAGCACAGGGCCCTTAGTGAGGGTGGAACCAAAGAAGGGGGCATGGACAGGAGGTGGGAATTGGGTCTTACATTGGGCCTTCCTGGCTTCCCTGGTGGCTCAGAAGGTAAAGAATCTGCCTGCTAATGCAGGAGGCCCAGGTTCTTTCCCTGGGAAAGGAAGATTCCCTGGGAGAGGGGCGCAGCAACCCATCCCAGTGTTCTTGCTTGGAGAATTCCATGGGCAGAGGAGCCTGGCAGGCCACAGTCCATGGGATGGCAAAGAGTCTAACATGACTGAGTGACTAACACACACACAGACACACACACACACACACACACACACACGGCCTTCCAAGCCTGTCCCCCTTCTCTGTGCATTTCCTCACTGCTGTCCAGCATCTTTGCAGAGGGGGCTTGCACCCCCAGGTCAGCCTTCCTTGGCTGGTTCTCAGGCTCATCAGAAGCCTTCTCCCTCCAGAATGGGCTCTCAGCTGCTGGTGGGGAAGGGATGGGTCTCATGAGGTTTCCATTCACACTGTGGAGGGGGTGGGGATCCGTGACTCATTGCAGCTGGGAATCCAAGGACAATGATCCCCCCCTCTGACTGCTGACAACGAACGGCTTCCATTTCTGAAATGAATGGAACCCTGATGGCAGAGTTTCAGGCAGTGGGTGAAAAACCTTCTTAGTCATATATATCAAGGACACTCCAGAAAGGGGTCAAATGAATCCTGGAGGAAGCTACAAAACGGTGGAGAGTAAGGAGATAAAAAGAGATAAACAGTCATTGTCTCCAAGGTAGACCAAAGAAACCCCCATTAGGCACCTGCTGTGTGCGAGAGGGGCATGGCCGTTCCCTCTCAAGCTTCCCACAGGGAGCGAGTGGCCCTTTAAGGAAGCTGGTACATACAGGAGCCTGAAATTACCAAGCCTGAAATAAGTCTTACGTAAATGCCAATTTCTTATGGGGCTCTTTTGTATGTTCCTTTTTTTTTTTCAATGTATGATATATAATGGGTTCATTTTTTTGCAGAATGCAGCTTCTACTTAAACTCTACCTTAATTAAAGCTCGCTGTGGTTTAGAGATGTGGCGGCAATTATATCTTAGATGTGAATACTTTTGGCAAAGGGCGGGGAGCTGGGTAAGGAACAATTGCTCATTATGCTCCACTTCATTCGGTCCCACTTGCTCCAGGCTGGGGGCGGTGGGCTGAGCCCCGGAGGAGGTCTCTGCGGGTGGAGGGAGAGGTAGGTCTGGGCTGAATCAAATCCTGCAGACCCTTCTCTGGTCACCAGTTGGCCTCTCTCCCCCCGCCTGGCTGTCTCGACACTGAACCTGGCAAGGGGATATCAGACGTCAGAGGCACTAGAAATCTGCCAGTCAGACTCACTCTCTGCCCAGAGAAAGAACCCAAGGGCCAGAGAGGGGAAGGGGGCTGCATCAGAGTGTTGGAAAAGAGAGAACGGAGTGCCAAGCAGCGCGGTACAGTGTAGAGTGTGTGTGGGGGCGGGGGGAGGGGCCGCTCCAGGCCACGTCCTTCCCCAGCATCTCTGCAGTGGGTCCTCTGCAGTCCTCCGGGTGCCCAGCCCAGTCCCAGTTCCCACTGAGGACCTACCAGGAGCACGAGGATGATGGGGCCCTGGTAGATGTAGTCCACCAGGTCTCCGGGCTCCTTGCCAAACCAGCACCTGCAAAGATGGGGTGGCTGTAAGTGGCCTGCTGAACCACAGCCTGGTGCCACTGCAGCCTTGGAGCCAGGGTCCTCTGGCTTGATCCTTTCTGAGACCCCATCTCCATGGCTGCTCCTCCCCCTAAAGCCTGGATGGACAGCTCCAGACCCACTGACCTCCTTGGCTCACTCCTGAGCTGCCTTTTGTCCTACGTGGAGGGTCTGGTCTCCTCAGGTAGACTAAGGGAGGGTCTGGGTCTCCTTCCCCCCACTCCCCCACCCCCATCCCAGACTGCTGGGCCCAGGGCTAGACCCACAAGAGACTCATGAATGCAGAGCTGGGTTCCCTCTCGCTGGCCCAAAGCCCAACTGCCCGTACTACCTGTTCCCGCGTTGCTTGGAGCACGCCGCTCCTGGGCCAGGCACTTAGCCACACAAAGCCGCAGGTGTGGAAGCAGGAGCCTTCCCCCAGTGGATCCCCAGCCTCATTCCCTTGGGGGAGGAAGCCTGCTTCTACGCTGGTTGGTTATTCTCTGGGGATGCCAGGAGTGGAGAAGCTTCAGGGTCTGAGCAGGGTTAGCCCAGGACCCAGTTCGGCTGTCAGCAACTCTTAGCGGACCTCAGAAAGGGCCCTGCAGGCTTCAGGAAGTTCTATGTCTTCCACACCCTGGAGGCCACCAGTGCACACTGCCTAGGTGTGTGTGCGCTCACTGCTGCCCTCCTAGCACAGGGATTTTTTTCTTTGCTTAAATGCCCCCACGACGGGAAGCTCACTACCTCTCAAGGCAGCCCTCTCACTCTTGGGCAGCTTTTATTGCTAGGAGCCTGGAACCTACCCATTCCTGTCCCCACCCCTAAATCTCATCTGTTCTCTCCAGCCTTGGAGACTGCTAGAAGATCTGAACATAGAGACTGACGTTCCTTGTCCTTTCTTCTCTCAGCTGGTGGCTCCCAACTTCCCCACCATTCCCTGGCTGACCTGTTGCCGCCATCTGTGCTGAGGCTATTTCAAAGTCTCTGGTGCAGAGGGCCCCAGTGTGAAACACTGCAGCCCAGGCAGAGACTGGGATGCAGACTGAAACAAGTGTCCACTGGCCTGACCCGGGGCATCTGTGAGAGGCTCAATGCCACAATCTTGGATGTGCTCTGGCCTGAAACCTGGGAGCCCTTGGCCTCCTCCATAGGGCCCAGGCCAGGCTCGCCACACCCAACTCCAGGAGGAGGGCTTACCAAAGGCCAAGGGGGTCATGCATTGGACGCCAACTCAGTTCCACAAAGTTGACTTGACACCTATCACATGAGTACCTCTGGGTGCCGGGGAAAGTTTTTCTATTTTAAAACAACGAAAAAGTCAATCTGTCCTGGCATGGCTGCACTTCCTACCTGCTCACTGCTGGCCAGTCCTACTTACTGTTCATTCTCGTAGTAGAGCTTGCCAATGGCCCAGGCAATGACGATGGGGCAGGGGACACCTGAAAGAAGGACAGACACTGCTGCAGTGGACAGAGAGATGGTCAGGACACCCTCTTGAAGAGCAGAGTCGGGGGACCACACAGGGCTAGGACATTGTTTCCAATCATTCAACTGCAGGCCATCTAGGACCTTGGGGGCCCCTGTTCCTAGACCCCTGCCCCACCCCTCCCCCACTCTCAGCTATCCCCTCCAAGCAGGTCAGAGAGATGAGAGGACAGTGTGATTTTCTGAGATTTTTGATACAGAAGTGGAGCTGGCCAGCTTCTCTTTTGAGGAGAGACACAAAGGTCTTTGGATCAGCCACTCCAAGCAAGAAGAGGAGGACCATTTGTGGACTGTGCTCTTGGAGGGACCATTTGCTTTTCCCTCGTCTATATGGAGGAGAGTGCCTGCCTCCTCAGGCTGTCCTGGGGATGGTAGACAGCAATGTGGTCCCGTCCTTGGACCCAAGATGAAAGGAGGTGACCCTGTCAGCAGAATCCTCTCCCCACTCGACCCTGCAGGCCCCCCGGGACCCTCACACCATCCAATGAAGAGGAAGAGCCACTTGCGCAGGCGCTCAGTGGAGTAGGTCATGACAATGGCCGTGTGCAGGTAGCAGCCCTCTACGAACATCCAGAAGAAGTTGGTCACCACGAAGTAGTTGAAGACGGTGGTGACGCAGCGACACCAGACCTGCACAGGCAGGCGGCAGTCAGCAGGTGCCTGGAGCCAAGCCCCCCAGTGCACAGCTCGAGCGCTGACAGAGGGGAGTCATTGAGTTAGGTCACGGACACGGAATTAGACACTCTCGAGTCTCATTCGGGGAAACGTCATCCTTCATCATTTCTCTTTCAGTTTTTCAGATTAAGGGGCCAGGCTCCCCTGGAACCAGGGTGTCTGACTTCTTTCTGGTGATTTCTAATCTCCTTCTTCATAAAAGAAAGTGGGAGTCTGGCTCTGAGCTTTCTGCAGGGAGAGGCTAGAACTGAACAGCACTGCTGTGTATCACTGTCATTTTCTCCAGCACATGTATTGGGCTCAGTAGCCCAGTAACGCGACCCCATAGACTGTAGCCTGCCAGGCTCCTTTCTGCATGGGATTTTGCCAGCAAGGAGACTGGAGCAGGTTGTCATTTCCTCCTCTGGGGGATCTTCCTGACCCAGGGATCGATTGAACCCATGTCTCCTGTCTCAGCAGGCGGATTCTTTACCACTGAGCCACCTGGGAAGCCTATTTTTTCGAGGATCACCTTCAGTTCACAGCAAATCAGCCTGGTTTCCATTTAGGGACGGACTATGAAATTTCATGCAGAAAAAAAATAGTGAGTCAATTAAAAGAAAACTGCTATTGAAATAGTACAGGGTCTGTGAAGGTGAGCCACAGCTCTGGAGGTGATCCTCCCAGATTCCTGGGTTTAGGAAATCCTGGGCTTAGCATGATAGCAGCTGTCTCTGGAATGGAGAAGGAAATAGCAACCCACTCCAGTCTTCTTGCCTGGAGAATCCCAGGAGGGAGAGCCTCGTAGGCTGCTGTCTATGGGGACATGACTGAAGCGACTTAGCAGCAGCAGCGGTCTACTGAGGGAGACTCGCTAATGCTGGGGCCTCTAGCAAGTGGCCATACCTCTCTGAATCTCACTGCATTGTAGAGAAAAAGACAATGCCATCTTACAGGCTGGTTCCAGGAGATGGAGGTGGCAAAGGCAGGCACCATGAAATGAATGCCATTGCCACGTGCCTCCTTAGTCGAGGGGAATTTGTCCTCGTCCCTCTGAGCAGAGTTACTACCACTCCCTCAGAGGACAAGCCTGCCCAGAGCCACCGTGTGCCATGGCCAGGTCTGGCTTCAGGCCAGACCTCTTCTCAATGGACCCTACCTGGCCATTTTTCCTGGGGATTTGTCCCCAGGGCACCCTCGGAGCTGAGAGCGTGGGCAGTGTGGGAAGTGGACTGTGGACGGCTCAGCCCAATAGCCTTGGCTGTCAGAGCATCAGCTGAGCTGATCTCAGCCTCTGTGGCTTCCCCTCATGATCCCAGCCCCAGTCTTAGGCTCCACGTGGCTGTCTGTTTTCCCTGTTCTGAGAAAGTCCTGCTGAGGAGGGACTCCAAAGATCCTCTCCTCCAAATCCTGCTTTCCCTCCCAAAGCTTAACAATGCCTTGTCAATACAAGCCAACAGTGGGCTGCACGACACCCCAAACTGGTTGAATCCCATTGATGCCAAGGCAAGGCTCAACAAGGGGCCAAGTCAAAAGGCAAGCCAGGCTGGGTGTGTGCTCAGAACTAGCCATCCAAAGACAATGTGTTGAGCAGTCTCTAATAGTGGATAGAAGAGCTCTGTGCATGGCTCTGTTTCACAACCTGGATGCTGTATAACAGCGGCTGACACAAATCCAGGGTGGGCAGCTAATGTGCTGTTCTGCTCAATGGCCTGACGGCCCAGTTGCAGAGGCATCATAACAATGTCATCTAACCTTTCTGAGCCTTGGTTTCCATGTCTGGAAAATTCCAGTAGGAAAATTCCTACAACTCTCTGATTGGAATCAAGTGAGCTAAAGCTCAATAGAGGTTAATTTCAGCCCCCTTTCCTCTAAGGGACCTTAGGGAGGTGCTGAATGCACAAGACGGGGAGTGGAACAGGATAAACCAAAGTCTGGTGTCTGGTCTGAGCTGCTCTCAAGACCCCATCTGGAGCCCCATTCCCCGACCCCCAGCTCTGGAGGGACAATGATGTGGTAGAGGTGAGCTCAGGTTCAGGTCCGCATGTGAAGATGGGGTGAGAGAGGTGGGAGCCCCCAGAGCCCCCCGGGGCCCAGCCCCAAACCTCCACCCACGACCTCATTGTTCTCGTGCACTTCGTGGTCGATGAGCTGCAGCAGGAACCACATGACATTCCGCAGGATAAAGGTGGTGATGAGATTCCAGTGAATCACGTTCCGCAGACAGCGAATGCTCCTGTGCGAGACCCAGGACAGCTGTCAGCCGGGACAGGCTGCACCTGGGCTCAGAGCTCAGCTGGGGCAGGGGACAGGGGTCAGCTGGGCCTGTACCCCTCCCTCTGACCCGAGGTGAGGGAGAGACTTAGCTTGGGATGAAGGCAAGGCAGTCCTCCAGAGCCAGCACCCCTTTTGCATTCTGCATACCTGCTAGTGGTCAGTGCTCTGGTGTCTCCCCTGGCCCCTTCTGTCCATTGGCCCCAGGGTTGCCGGAGTGGAGGTGAGCATGTCTGGGATGGGTGAAGGGGATGCCATGGCGGGGAGGGCGGAGAAAAAGCAGGGGTGGGGTGGCTCACCGCAGGGCCAGGAAAAGCAGGAAGGCACCCACGAGGGCTGCCACGGACACGCAGTGGCCCAGGTAGTTGACGATGAGTGCGATTCGGTAGTGCAGGTCATACTTCCTCTGCTGGACAGACAGATAGACACACAGGCAGCTGGAGGCCTGGGGCATGCGGCTGCTCTAGCGATGGCCACCCAGTGCGTCCTGACCTCGGGGGCAGAAGAGGCTCCAGGTGTCGCCAGCACACCTGGCTCCCACAGCTCTCTCCTGTCGGCCCTGCGTGGCTCTTGGTATAAATGGCTGTGGTCAGGAGTCCTGACATGCACTTTGGGGCAGATCTGAACACAATGTATCCTGAGCTAGGCCAGAGGTGCAGGGATGTAGACTTTTATTTTATTGTTGTAATTAATTTATCTTAATTGGAGGCTAATTACTTTACAATATTGTGGTGGTTTTTGCCATATATCGACATGAATCAGCCACGGGTATACATGTGTCCCCCCATCCTGAAGCCCACTCCCACCTCCCTCCCCACCCCATCCCTTCTATTTTATTTTTAATTCTGGAATGGAAGTAGCTACACCATTTTTTAGTGTAGCTACACCAAATTTTGAGTGTTTTGTCTCAGCTCACACCCTAGTGGGATGCACCTCAGAGTGCATTGACCTCCACCTCTGGGACTCAGTTTTGACATCTGTGTAATCAACCTGCCCTCCGGTCTCTGAAGCCATGAACTATGTATGGCAAGTCTGGGGTTCCCTTGGGACCAGTCTGCTCTGGGTACAGCTGTGAGGGGGTGTCTTGTCTGTAGAGATTTTAAGAACAGTATCAAGGCCAAATAAAAGTCAGTCTGCTTTATCACCACTTGCTGGCAATTCTAACCAGAGGCAATGATTAAGACAGTCCTTCCTGTCAGGGCAGATTGTCCCGACACCCCATCCTTACTTTGGTTTACCAGTGTTCACATCTCAAGCACTGTGAGATGGAGAGTGAAGGCGGAGGGCTGGAGGGGACCACTTTCCCTCCTTTATGACCGTCCTGCTTGCCTCTCTTGTGGCCTCACTATAGATTTCCTTTGGCTCACAGTTTGTAGAATCACTTTCTCAGGGTAGACAAATGTTTTTCCTCTGAGCTTGGACTTCTTTTGGGGAAAAGTTACAGCCTCACTGGGGGCTGTAATGGGTGAATGAGGAGGAAGATGGAGGTGGGATGTATCTTTTGGAGTCAGGAATGAGAAGTAGCTTCAAAGGGGAGGAGGTTGGCACCACAGACAGTACAGAATCCAGTTCCAGAGCAAGGGGAGGGGTGAAGTCTGAGGGGACCCAGCTACCTGCAGGGAATAGCCCTCTGAGCACTGCGCCTGTTTCCACATGGAGTCGCACAGTCAGAATGCCAGATGGGGAAACAGGCCCAGAGGACGGGAGTCACACAGCCTGTCAGATGTGGGGACACGGGTCACACGGTCATTTCCTGCTTGTGTGGCGTGCCACCTTGCTTGTGTTGCTCACCAGCCGAGCTCTCCCGAAGGTGGGGCCTTATGTCCCCTTCTCTACCGCACCACAGTGTCACTGAGCACAGGACAGGACATAGGGCAGAGACAAGAGGTGCAAAAAGGGGTGGGTGGCTGCCACAAGGACTGGTTCTGCCCGCCTTGGAATCCTCTGTGCTCAGTCTGAGTCCTACTGCTTATACAAGGACCGAGGGTGGGGCAGGTGGGGACACTCACCTTATCATCCAAAATGGGTTCACACTGTGAGTAGTTGATCCGCGAGGCCCATGTCCCATTCTCCAAGCACTCTCGGTAGGCATTCCCTACAAAAGATGCCAAGCGCCAAGCAGGGGTGGGGGTCACTTCTCTCCTCAAGAACTCTCTCTGGCTCCCTGGTACCCACAGGTTACGGTCCCTACGTTTCAGTCTCTCTAGACCTGCAAACACAACACGTCTCACATTCACGTGAAAGTCATTAATGTGAAAAGTGCATAGAAGGCTTACCACCAAGGGTAGCTAAAAGGCATGATTAAAACCCATTTCTGATACAATCTTTGACTAGCAATTTGTACATTTCCTTTAATTTTGTTCAAAACTGAACCCCAGGGACTTCCCTGGTGGTTCAAGGACTAAGCCTCCACGCTCCCAGTGCAGTGGGCCCAGGTTCGATTCTGGTCGGGGAACTAGAGCCCACACACGGAAACTAAGAATTTGCACACCACAGCTAAAAATTCTGCATGGCACTACTAGAGATCCCACATGCTTCAGTGAAGACTGAAGATCCTGTGTGCTGCAGCTAAGACCCGGCGCAGTAAATAAACTTTAAAAAAAAAAAAAAGATTGAACGCCATTGTGAGCCCTGGGATGTAGCTGAAGATTCACTACTTTTAGCACGATGAATAGCTTCCAAACTTATCACAGTCATTTTATGCTCCCGAGATCCATACTTTTCCCACCAGCACCAGCACTTCCATGTGCAGCCCAGTCACTATTTACACAGCAGGCGTCTGCCCCGTGCCAGCTCCTCTTCTAACTGCTTCATTTACACTTGCCCATTCCATCCTCACAGCAACCCGATGAAGGAAGCACTAAGATTAACCCATTTTACAGATGAGAAAAGTGAGGCACAAGGCAATCGAGCAGCTTGCCAAGGAGACAAAGATAAGAAGATTCCAACCCAGAAGGTCCAAGTCAGGGCTTCTGTTCCGAACCGCTAAGCCACTGGGCAGTGGCATAGGAATGACGGCAACGTGGGGCAACCAGACTGTGCGGCTGACCCTGAGCTGCAGCTGCCTCGGAGGCCACCACGTGCTCTCTAAACGCTTGAGAACTCGCCTCTGTGTTCAAGTTGGAGTGTGATGTGCAAAAAAGACATTTCAGAACATCTGTGTCTGATATAGAGAAGGGAGGGGTTTATTGAAGGGGGATGTACAAAGTTCAAAGAATGCTCCTATTTTCTCTAAATCCTAGCTTGACTGTCAAGATCTAGCTCCCAAGCCACCCTCTCCGGGTAACCCACTGTCCCCTCCAGCCAGGAAGAACCTCTCATATCTGATAACTCCAAAGCCCTCTGCGGCCTCTGCTCGGCATTTTGCTGTTTTCTGTACTTTACCTCCCCCGCGTACTCAGAAACTCTAAACCACCCATTGTTTATCGGTAATTTGTACCAGGGTTCTGCTCTCTGGCTAATGGGCAGTTGTCTGTGGATTTTTCTTTTGCGCTTACGTTTGAATCACAATACAAAGCTAATTAAAATAAATGGTTCACAGAGCACAGAGTCACAGAGCTGGAGGGGGGAACCTTTGATTGTTTTTGGAAGCAATGAATTCTGAAATAATTAAGTTACTTTAAAAATCCACTTCCGCTGAGCTAACAGTGAGTTAAAAGCAATGAAATTAGGAAGGCATACTTGCTGAAGAGCAGAAACAATGGCGGAGATTCTATTAGCCTAATTGTTTTTTAATTTGAGCTCATAGGTTTTTCAAATTTGGGGTTGTTACTGGCCCACTGCTGACTCCTGGGCCTGTCACCAGTCAGCGAGGTCCCCGGCCGGGGTGTGAGTCAGTTAGGCCAGTGTTGGTCTGACACCGACTCTGACCCAGGGCAGACACCAGCTCCTTGCCCCTCACCGTGGCGCCCAGCCCCAGTGGGGTCTCTCCCCCTACAGGTTTTTTATACACAGAAAAGTTGTATGTGAAGAGAATGTGATGCATAGGCTCAGTGATGTCACTGAACTAAGGAAGAGTAAAGGGTGAAGCCAATGTAAAGGCATTTTGGGAGGGTGGGTGCTTTTATTAAATGAACAGTCCCTCTCTATAGGGGTTTAGAGTCCCTCTCAACAGGCCTGGGTGAGATGAGACAGACTCTGATTCTGGCTAGAGTCCAAAAGGCAGAAAATTTTATCTTCTATGGCTGTGTTATTAGACGTTATCCAGCCTTCCAGAAGTTCAGTGCTAAGCTCCTTCCTCCAGGAAGGCCTTTTTGATTGCTTCCATCTAAACAGTCTCTTTCTCCTGAGTCTCCCAATACCTCCATGCTCTTCCGTCCTGACAGCCTGAGCCCCACACTTAAGCTCTAGCATATGACCTGGACCTGAGCTGTTCGGGTGCATGAGTCTGGTGTCTCAGATCAGTGTGGGGCTCCCTGAGGATGTTGTTGTTCAGTTGCCCAGTCATGTCTGATTCTCTGCGACCCTATGGACTGAAGCATGCCAGGCCTCCCTGTCCCTCACCATCTCCCACAGTTTGCCCAAGTTCATGTCCATTGCATCAGTGATGCCATCCAGCCATCTTATCCTTTGATGCCTTCTTCTTCTTCTCTCAATCTTTCCCAGCATCAGGGACTTTTCCAATGAGTCGGCTGTTCACATCAGATGACCAAAATACTGAAGTTTCAGCTTCAGCATCAGTCTTTCCAATGAGTATTCAGGGTTGATTTCCCTTAAGATTGACTGGTGTAATTTCCTTGCTGTCCAAGGGACTCTCAGGAATCTTCTCCAGGACCACAGTTCGAGGCATCAATTCCTACCCCTGAGCTGAGAACGTTCATCTCCTAAGTACGGTATCTTGTGGTGGTACTGACCATGGGTGGGCTTGAGGATAGGAGGGGTCAGGCTAGAGAGGCTGCAGATCTGAGACCTTTCTGGTCCCTTACATCAATGCCCTCGGGGTACCAAGCTCTATGGAATTCTGTCTCCTCCTTTATTCCACACGCCCCCAGAGTCCACCCCTCTCTTGTCCCTCTATCCACCTCCTCTCTGGTCATCTCGCCTGGACTGGTACAGCAGCCTCCTCTCTTGCCTCCCTGCTTCATCGTTTGTCCCCCTAGACACTCTGTCCTTTACCCCCATTTCATGTTGCCATCTAAATAAAAGCCATCTGCTGTTGCTGCTGCTGCATGCATGCTCAGTCATGTCAACTCTTTGAGACCCCATGGACTGTAGCCCACCAGGCTCCTCAGACCATGGGGATTCTCCAGGCAAGAATACTGGAATGGGTTGCCATTTCCTTCTCCAGGGGATCTTCCCAACCCAAGGATCGAACCCATATCTCCTACAACTCCTGAATTGGCAAGCAGATTCTTTACCACTGAGCTACCTGGGAAGCCCAATAAAGGCCATCAACAGCTTTTTACTGCTCTGGAGAATAAAGTCCAACTTTCCAGGTGTGCTAATCAAGGCTCTTGACACTCAGGCCCCAGTAGAACTTGCCTGGCCCTTCACTACCTCTCCACGTGGCTGGTGATATTTGCACCAGCAGGCCTGGCACACACCACCCCTTGAGACTCTCACCCAATACTCACTGACAAACTCCCATCTCTCTTTTAACCCCCAGCTCTAATGCCACCTCCTCCTGGAGGCTTCCCCAGTACCCAGGGTACTAATCTCTTCCTTTTCCCTCTAAACACCTCCTTTATGTCTTCCCATTTCTTGAAACATAGGTCTTCACACTCAATTACTGCCCTTGAACTACAGCAGCACATCCATTTCATATCATAGTCCAGCGCACACACACATATCCGTCACATGACTGAATCCAGTTCACAAAGCAAATTTTATCTTACCACAGCTATAATAGTTTCTTTCTGTTCTTTTCTAATGAATTATATGTATTTTATACCCAAATGCTAGTCACAACCCCCTAAATTTACTTCACAATCTGCTATAGAACAACACAGTTTGAAAAAGAAAAATCTTCTAGAGCATCTGACCTCATCACTATGGGCTTCATCTCTTTAGAATTGATCCTTCTTTTCTTTGCTACCGAACTTAAGCTCCCTGGGGACAGACAAGTAGGCAGAAACCATGTCGGAGTCAACAGATCCTGCCTTGGGAGTGAGCCACTGAGTACACGTGGGCTGAATCAAATTAACTCAAATCTGGCAAAACCTGGGAAAGCAGGGTCTGAGGTGTGGGATGCAATGGTGGGAGGGGGGCTTCCCCTCTGGGGACCCAGTCATGCCTGGGAATAAGGCTCTGGTTATACACACTGAGTACCAGGAGGCTGGAAGACAGATGCTCCCAGCACTTCGGGAGAGTTGGCTAATGAGGACACTAAGCTCTCAGGCACAGCCTCGGACAGAAGAAAGGAAGACTAGAAGAGTCCCTCCTGGGAGCCAGAGGAAGACGGGCACGGAGAGTCTCAGGGAAGGTGGTCAGGCCAGAATTGTGGGCATGGAGGCGGCAAGGCAGGTGCCTGTTACCACAGCAACACAGGTGCCCCCACCAAAGGTCGATGCCAGTGCTGTGCAGTGTAGTCTTCCAGGGGCACCAGGGTCAGTATGATGCAGGCAAGGTCTTCTCTTCTAGGTCTCTGTGGTCTGGGAAGCCCAGACTCTCACCCTGGCAGCATGACAGGACTCGGCCCCCAGAGCGGCCCTGGCCAGTTGAAAGCCCCCATTACAATACGCTCTCTCCCTTCCAGAGGCTGACACTTTGATGAGAGTTTCTGGTTTGGGCAGTCACCTGAGTGGTCCAGGAGCCTGGCTGGGAGAAGATGGAAGCCTACATTCTAGCTGTAGTTTTGTCTCTGGCTGATTAAGTGATGTTGGTTAAGTCCTACCCCTTTCGGCCTCAGCTTCCCCACTCGTGAAAAGTAATGTAAACTGCTTCTCAGTGATGTTATATTAGCATTTCGGGGGGGGGCGTCAAGCATTTGCTACATGGGACTTTTCAATCTGCTAAATGGCCAGTAGTACCCTCAAGCCCTTGTAATAACCTCAGACATCCATATGTCACTTTTAAGCACTCCTGAGGTTGGCACTTCTATCTCTGATAGTTGAACCGACAGTGTATGGGAGATGGGGGCCATGAGGGACCATTTTTTTAGTGGTAGTTATGAAACAGAGTGAAGAGTCAGGTGGGGTGTGGGGATGAGTGAGACTGTGGTGGAGGAGCAGCAATGTGGTCATTGGCTGTCTGGAAAGAAAATGACAAGAAGTGAGGGTGGAAAGGTGCTGACAGGGAGACGGGAAGGGCCAGAAGCAATATTTACTGAAGGAATAAGGTCACTGTGCAGGACTGAAACTTTCAGTACCACGGATAGCAGAATGCTACCACTCCCTGCTTCTCACCGTGGATGCAGCTTCAGTGAACTGGAGAGCTCCTAAGATCTAACCCTAAGCAGCCCACCCCTGTCCCACATTCACCTTCAGCCCTGTGCCAACAGCAGTTTCCTGGAGCTACCCAAACAATGTGCGTCTCCCTGAGTTAAGCCTGCACATTTCCTGTCTTATTTGATTACTGCACGTTGCGGGGGGTAGAGGTGGGGGCAGCTGGTGATGTTGACCCAAACTTGGAACCCACCTGCCGCACTGAGAGACTGAGAATCTGCCATCATCAAGCCAGTCATCAGGTTAGGAAGGGCCTCCTCAGGGCCATCTGCTTGTGACAGAGGGGAAGGGAACTTCTTTCCCATTTTTTTCAGTGTTGTGTGGTCCTGCTCTCCAGACCCCACCATCACTCTGGACCTCCCCAAACCCTCAGCTCTCTATTTCTGCCCTTCTGTCCTTGAGTAGGTATGGGAGGGGTAAATGTCCACACCTACAGCAGAGAGTGGGGAAACTGAGTCGGGAAGGCACAGTGCAGACCCCATTGGGTCCATGATGAAGGGAAGAGGTGTGAGTAGAATCCAGCTCACTGTGTGAGATCACTGGCCTCTCCAGGGAAGGGGCAAGTGGGAGGAGGCGCCTACCCTCGTTCGGGCCGCTATTGTGCAGGCTCCCTCCTTCCAGTCATGCCTAGCAACGCTCCATCGGCTTGTCGCCATGACACCGGCCAGCACAGGGAGGCTGGGAGAAGGACCCTCGAGGCAGAGGCTGCTGTAGAGAGGAGGATGTCAGGGGAAGGGGGCCCCGAGAATGCATCCAGCTCCCCACCCACCTCATACAGAGAAAGTGAGGCTCAAAGAGGAGAAAAACCTGCCCAAAGGTGAGATGAGTAGAATTAGAACTGGCTCCCAACCATCGTTTCTGTGAACTGATGGGGGTTGGGGCAGGGCATCTCTGGCTGGCAGTCTTTTGTTCTCCTGTTAACACAGGGGTCTCTGGGGGCCAGGGGGTCACTTCTCTCTGGAGACCTTCGGGGATCAGATCCTCTTAGTGTAGACAGACTGCCCCCTCTTGGCGCCCCAAGACACCATCCAGAGACCACACAGCTTGGTGCCTCTCAAGGCCAATAGAAGGCCACACCACCCCAGCAGGAGGACAACCATCCTTAGTGTGAGTGGGACCCTCAAGGACACGATTGCTCCTCCCTCCAGACCCTAAGCCACACTCTACTCCCCTTGCTGAAACAGCCTACTGTGCACAGGGAGTCCCAGGCACTGCTGTCTCTTGACTGTGACGGGGGCCCATGAAGTCAGTATGTTTCCTGTGTCCTTCACATAGATAAGGAAACTGAGACTCAGATGGGGTGGATCCCCCACCCCATTCACTCAGTGAATCCCAGCACAGCCAGGACTTAGGTGGGCTCCCCTGAAGCTGAGTCTGGGTCCCTCCTGCTCTTCCTCATCCCCAGCCCCACCCCTGCAGGTGCTGCAAAGGGAAATTCCAGCCAGACTCTGGAGCACCTGGTTTGAGGTGGGTGGGTTGCCTTTAGGGTCCTTTGGTGTGGTCCCTGAGAGGCACCGGGGGTGGAATTTGCTGTGGAGGTTCCTGATCCTGCTGGGGTTGCCAGGGTGGAGGGACAGTGGACAGTGAAGGACGCTGCAGGTTCTGACTTAACAGCAGGAGGGAAGGGAGGAGAGGGAGAGGGACAAGTTCAGAGGTCTCAGCCAATCTGGATTCATATTTAGAAGGTACATCCTGAACATCAAGCAGCACTCTTCGGGAGTGTTCCAGTCCTGCCTCACGATGCCGTGGATGAGCATCTGGGGTCTGAGTAGTGTGAGCAGAACTGAAGCCCATGCCCTGGCATTCAAGGCCTCCATGATCTGGCCCTGTTCCCCCTCTCCGGCTGTTCCCACTCTCCCTTCCACCTGACACATCATTGGCCCAATTATCCAGGGTGTGCTCCATAGCACTTGCTCCATGAAGTCTTCCCAACTTGCTTTCCTTTCTTTTTCGGAATCAACTTTCTTCCATGTATTCCTACAGCCTTGGCTGTGCTATTTCACTGAAGAGCAAATACCAAACAGTTCTCTTTAAACATCTCTCTCTCTAACACAGGAGACCCTGGAAGGCTGATTCGGGTCTTATGCCTCTTTGAAGAGCTTGTTTCTAGTGGAGAAAGGGAAACATATAAGCCCAATGAAGGGATATTAAGTGGAGGATTCCTGGTGAGGGGGTGAGGGAGTCACGGGAGGCCGCATTGGTCTTGCCTGAGATGAAGGGTGCTTAGGCAAAGGGACAGCTGGGAGTCCACTGCTAATGTTTCTCAGTGGTCCAGGCCCCATGCATGCAGATGCGGGGTGTGGGCCAAGAGCTCTCAGAGCCAGCAGAGACTGTTCAGGGCGCTGGCTTTCTGTGGAACCCTGGGTAAGTATCTTTTACTCTACGGACCAAGCATCTCCCAGTCTTAAGCAGCAAGGGAGGGGAATGCCAGACTCAGCACAGAAGTTCTCAGGTGTTTATGGCCAGAGAGGCGTCCTTTTCTGCTATCTTTCTTTCCTCCTCCTTCCCTCAGCCAAACCCTCAGTGATAGGCATCCAACTTTCCCTCTCTCCCAGCAGGGGACAGTTCTCAAAAGGGTGACTGCTGACCCTTGGGCTTCAGGGCTCAGGGTGTGGCTGGGTCTCACTGGGGACTAGGAATGCAGACATGAGTTCCTGGAGTCACAGCTTCTATTTCTCAATGCAGAGGGCCATCTTCCTGGGACTCTGGAGCTGAGGCTCCACCCTGGCACCAGACCTGTCCTCAAAAAAAAATGTGATGTCCCCTCTGCTTCAAGATCTCAAGAACCAGTCCTGCCCACCCCCCTGGAAGCCTTCTAGGAATGCTCCAGTGCCCACCAAGCTTATCTTTCCAGTCCCTTACGGCTGATTTGGGTGAGCTTGGTCTTCAAGCACCCTGGGGCTCTCTGAGGACAGGGCTTAGCCTTTTTTCATCACCCCTGGTTCCCAAGTACAAGCAGGCAGACCCGGGGGAGACCCCTGTGGCTGGAGACCATCTAGTTTATGTGTTCCCATTTTAATACAACCAGGTCTTCAGCGTGTCTCTAGAGCGGGGTTCTGGGAGGTGGGGACCCCAGTCCTCCCCATGGGGTTGAATTAGGTGGGGTGTCTCTTCACCACCCTGGCAGATCCTTCAGCATTGATGGGCCTGCCATTTTCAGCAGGACCTGGTGGGACCTGAGGTCAAGGAGCTGAGGCTGAGCCAGGCTGGGCTTAGAGATTCCACAGGAGGAAAATGACCCTGCCCATGTGGTTGCAGGACCCTCCTTTGCAGCCCAGAGGACCACAGTGACAGCCAAGAGGAGGTGTCAGAGCAGGGCAGACAGAGTGAGCAATGGGAGGAGGGAGAGACAGAGGATTTGGGGAGATGGAGGGGAGTACAGAGAAGGAAGATGGGGCTAAGGTGGGAGAACCACACAAATAGAAAACAAAAGAGAGACTGAGAAATACACAGAGACATACACACAGAAAGAGACATTGAGAAAATACGCCCAGAGACAGAGACAGAACCAAACATAGAAACAGAACCAGAGATAGAGTCCTGGAGACAAACAGAGAAACACAGGGACTCGCGCACAGAGACGGGCACCAGAGTGAACACAGGTGAGAGGTGGGAGGAAACGGAACACAGTGCCCACCTCCGGCCAAACCACCGCTGAGCTCAACCACTTCCCTTCTCCCTGGGACAGGGGCACTGGGGCCCGAGAAGCGGGTGGGACTTGCTCCAGGTTCTACTGTATATGCACATTATGTTAGTTTCAGGTGGCCCAGAATTCGAACCTGCTTCCCATATGGGCACAGGGAAACCTGGGGCGGGGTGGGGGGCAGAAAGCACCTCCTGCCATCGAGCTGAAATGAAAGGCCCTCCCCCTTCTAGGCTCCCCTGTAGCCAGAGCTGGACTGGGGAACCCCAGTCCCCCCTTCCCCCACTTCCTCAGATGCTCTGGCACCAAGGAAATCAGTGAGCTGGGAGCCCACAAAACGGAGATGGGGAGAAGCCTTCCTGAGGACCACTGCAGGAAGCTTGAGATCCTAAGGGAGTGATGATGGCAGGGCTGAGGCCCATCTGGTGATCAGGGCTCACGGCACTGTCAAGGCCCACTCAGAGAGAGTGGGGGTTCCCTCGCTAGGCCAGCTCTGCTCTCAGTTCTTGGCTGGGTACCCCATATCTGATCCTCCATCCTGTCCAATAATTACATAAACTTCCCGATATCCTTTCAACAAATCCCTTCTCTGCTTAGTCCGTCAGAGTTGCTTCCTCGGAGGCAGCAGAGCCTTGGCTAGAATCCTTGTCCAGAATCCTTGTCCTGTTATAAGCTGTGTGACTTTGGCAAAGTCACCCCTCAGTGCCTCAGCTTCCTCATGTGTAATATGAGGATAATACTATGTCTCTATCATTGGTTGATTGTAAAGATCAATGTGCTAACATAGGTCAAACGGCAGTACAGACACACAGAACCACTGAAGCAGTGACGTGGAGGTGGGGAGAACACTGGAGGGGACTCAGACACACGGACACTTAACTCGGCTCTGCCACAGACTAGCATAAGTGGCCTTGAACAAGTCTCTTCTCTTCCCTAGGCCATTGCTGCATCCAGAAATAGTCTCTGGGTAAGAATGACAAGGCTCTGATCAAGCCTCCCACACTCCCTCCTGTGACTGTTCACTAACCACATAAGAACTCTCAAATACCTTGTCTCCAGCCCAAGGCGCTTGCCTGGGCTTCCCCATCCAGCCAATTGCCTTCTCCGCTGCATCTTCATTCAGAAGTCCCTCCAGCTCCCCAGAGCCCACAAACACTCATCTGTGCTCGTTGATTTCCTGGTGTGGTCCCTGAGTCCGCCCCCTTCCTGTCCCGCAAGTCTTGTCAGTTACAGATGTGTCCTTTGTATCCGCAGCCTCCCCTTGACCTAGGTCAGTTACAGTGGCTCCTAACCCCTCCTCTTGTGGCCAGAGACTCTGAGCCGTGAAGCTGAACTCCTCCCTGTACAAGCGGCCCCAGGCTCCCTGCCACACCAAAGGTGATGTCCTATGCGACGCCCTACATCACTTGACCATCACCCACCCATCTGCTCTCCTTTGCTTCTTTCTCCTACTACCTGTACTCCATATAACACCAGCCAGTCCCAAGGCACAAAGCATGCTCCCATCTCTTCCCCTAGACCTACGACTTTTTCACCTGCTAAAATCCCATTCACATCTCTGAGCCTCAGCTTTCTCATCTGCAATATGGGCACAAGAGCAGTACATACCTCAGGGGGCCTTAGGGAGGTGGGAACATGGGAGGTCATGTATGCCAAGCTCTCTCAGTGGTAGCTGGCACCTGGACCATGGTCCACATTTGGGAGTTTGGTGGCCGATTCTCTGTGCTCAGCTGAGTGGGTGAAAGTTCACCAGGACTAATGCCTAAGCTGCTGTCCCACCTGGACAATGCCTGCCCTCTAAACAATGAGGCTTCAGCGGGGATCTGGCTGCAGCATAACAAAATTGGGCAAGAAGAGAGCCAGGACCCTTGCACCTCTTCCCCCAGGCTTCTCATAGGACCTCTTTTCCTCCTGTGTCCTTCTTTGTCCAGGAAAGATCCCACTGAAAAGGCAAACAGAGCAGAAGGAAGCAGTGGCCAGGAGGCAGGGGAGGAGAGAAATCAATCATTGCCATTGACATTAGCTGCCTCGGCTCTTCACACCTCAGCTGTCACACTGATTAACAGCAATGCTCCTTCTGTCCCCATGCTTCTCCCATTCACCAGGAGTCAGACTGTGGGCAGTACTTTGGTCCAAATGAAGACAGTGGTTCATTAGTACCAGGGGCTAATTGGCACTACATGTGCCAACCTTGGTGGCGCCCTGACCTTTTCTTGCCTTCTCACCTGACGTGGTGTGAGTGGTGTGGGAGGTGCTGCAACACCCTCTTTGGGAAGCCTTCCCCGTCTCCCCTCCCACCTTCCTCCTCATCCACAGTCCCCTTGTACTCCCCCATCATGGCATTTCTTAACTCTGTATCCCTTTGTCTGTTGCAATTGTGAGTGAGGGCCTCAATGCCAGTGCAGTGGCTGGCACATAGTAGCTGTTTAATAAACTGTTTGAAGAGAAGAGACCCAGGCCCTGTCCTCGGGGGCTCCAGGTGGGTTGGGGAGAAAGGGGACAGCCCAGGCAGGGGTGGGAACCAGAGCAGGGCTGCCCCAGGTCCACAGGCTGAGGGGCGAAGAGCCACATCACCTCACTTAGCGTTTATCTCTGGCTCAGACTGAATCAGGGACCCTGATCTCCACTGCCCCACCCCACAGAGCACACAGGATCCTAAATACAGTTTTATAATCTCAGGACTGGCAAGGAGCATGGAAGCCATTCCTTCTGCTTGCGCACCTCCTGGATCGGGGACCTCACCTTCTCCCTGGAAGGTCTATCTTAATCATGGGTAGGAAGCGTGGTCAGATGACGCAGAAATCTTCCTCAGCAGCCCCGCTAGGTCTCCCACCCACTTCCATTAGGAGCACCACTGCCATTGGACTCCTCCAAGCAAGCTGCTCTCTGGGCCCACGAGAGCCCTCCGCTGGTGCAGACAGGGCAATGCTGCTTAGCATTAAATGTAGAGGCTGCGGTCTAGCCCACTAACCATCTCTCTGGGTGAAGGTATGAGTGTGGACATACGTGTGTGTGTGTGTGTGTGTGTGTGTGTGCGTGCAAGAGAGCACGCATGAGTGAGCTGATGGGGGAGCTATGCCACTATTCAGACACACAGAGGTTGCTATGATGTTTCCAGGATGAGGGGCTTCAGACAAACAGGTGTCCTCCACTACTGCCTAGCATCTCAGAAGGCTCTTTGCTGGTGTGGGTGGGGCTGGAGATGTGAGTGGCCCTTCAGGGTGGGCTAGTGATGTTGCGTCCCATGCCTCACAAGACACTGCCACTTGGCTCCCATTGGACCTTCCAGAGGGCATAGACTCAGGCACCCCCTTCCCCTCCCAGAGCCCATACAGAACCACCCCACCTGGATGCTGTGTGACTCCTGGAGCATCTGCTGCTGTCCTCCACAGAGTGGCAAGCTAGCCAGTGATTTGCCAGGAGGAAGGGGGGCACAGGCTGTTCTCCCCAGGAGGTGGGGGTGGGCCTGATTCAGACACCACGCTGGGTGGCAGGAGTAATGCTGACCACTGCCCCGACTCACAGCCCAGAAAGCCAGTCCCAGGACATCCAGGTAGGGAAGAGACTACACCCCACACTCTGGTCCAGAAACAGCTACACTTCCCATGCCCAGCCCCAACATAAGCCTCACCCCATCTTTCCTGCCTCCTGCTCTTCCCGTCTCCCACAGTAGATTCTGACCACCGCACTCACTCTAGGGGTTGGGAACATATCCTAGGCGCCCCATCCCTCCCCACCGCCCCAGGGAGATGCGGGGCGGAAATCGGCTAAACAAAGAGAAGCCCTAACGGAGAAACTTCAGGCACCAGAGCATATAATGTGGGAGAGATATTTGTCTTCAAAAGGAAGGATTTCCTTCTCCTCTTTCCGGGTTCTCAGCGCATGGAGCACGGGAATCGTGGGCAAATCACTGTCTTACCGAGGTACGGGCAGAGGGGAGCGCCCCTAACATTATGTCTTTAATGCCGGCGCTATGACCGTGCCGTGGCTCTCAGGTCTTCGACGCTGGCTTCGGAGCCCTCGCTACCCTCTAAACCGCCCTGCTGGGAGCCAGGTGTTGAGCCCGCGGCGGAGGGTCCCAGGGACACTCACGGGTCGTGTTGTACTTGACTCCGTTGAAGTACTCGGGGCACGGCCTCTCCACCAGGGCTCCGGCCGCGCTCCGGGGCCAGCACGTCCCGATCTGGTCCAAGGTCGTGTTGCAGTAGGAGTAGGGACCTGGTGATGGGAGAGAGCGGAGCGGGGATCAGAGAGGCTGCTGGGGCCCGCGGGGCGCCGCAGGACGCAGGGCGCGAGGCGCTCGAGCGCGGGGACCTGGGCGCACCCAACGCGCCAGGCAAGGAGTCCGCGCCGCCCGGGTCTGCTCGGCTCCCGCCTACCCTCGGAATGCAGCGGTAGCCCCCAGCCGTCCAAAACCAGCTCTTCGGCCAGCTCCAGGCTGCAGTTGGCCTCCAGCAGGCTGTGGAGCAGTGCCGCGTCCATTGCGCCCCGGAGCCGCGCGCGGAGAGGGAGTGTGACTGCGCGCCCAGCGTGGCTGCCAGGGGCTGGGTTCGAGAGTGAGCGGCCGAGAGAGCGCAGTCTTGGCTTCTCTCGTCCAGCCCCGACCTGCCAACAGCCTCCCGGCGCTGCGCTCGAACGTCGGGGACCGCCAAGTCTGGACCTTAGCGGAGAGGAGCCGCAGAACGCACCCGGCTGCGGGTCCACCCGCTCGGTCGCGGCCAATGGCTGCACCAGGGGGCGGGGCCGGGCGGCTCCTCTCTGCCGGGCCCAGGCTCCCGCCCTCGGCCCACCAGTCCAACCCGGAGTCCGCCTTCTCCGGCTCACACCAGGTCCGGAGGAGGGCGGCGGGAATGGACAGTGTGCGCCTTGGGTGGCGGAATGACCTGCCCGAGGGTCGAGTTCCGGGGGCTGCAGGGGGCAGGAAAGCGCGCCCGCCCGCCCGAGAAGCTCGCCTCATGTTTCTTCTCCTTCGGTGTCTCGCCATTTGTTTCTTCTCCTTGAGCGAGGACACTGGAGGGGATGACAGGGAGTGGAGAGCCCACGAGCAGATCTGCACTCTAGAAAAGCCTCCGTGGCCTCTGGGAAAGGAGTGGATTGGAAGGGCGTCGAGGGAATCAAGGGAGCCACGAAAGAGGCTGGGGAGATCAAGAGGCTTGAATAGATGCAGACCTGTACCAGCCCATGGGGGCTAGGGTGGAGAGGGATTTCCGGGTAAACCAGCCCTGGTGAGGCAGGACTGGAGAGAGAGGAGCCAGGAGGCAGGGGTAATGCCGGGTCTCCCGCTTGGGTGACTGGGCGCAGGAGTAGCGTTGCCATTCACTGAGATGGAGAAGTCCAGGGGAGAAACTGGCTGGAATTATCTGGAGAACCTCAAACACCCAGGTCTTACTGCCCTGGGTTTCAGAGGGAATAAAAGGAGAAGTGAGAATCTCTTTTCCTCTTGGCTTGGGCAGGGCAACCTGAAACTGGTTTCTACAGCAGGGTGTGTGTGTGTGTGTGTGTTTAAGTAAGTGTGGAGGGGAGATCAGACCCCACAGCAAGTGTGGAGGAGCTGAAAACCTTTATCTGGAATTTGCCCAGGCCCCTCAGGACTGCCTGCTCCTTAACTCCCTGTGGCTCCATTCTGAGTGTGAGGACAGATCCACTGCTCAGGTCTACTGAGGGGGGTGGGGGTGGATCTGGGCTCAAGATACAGGGCCTGGGATGTGGCTCACCTCAACTCAGGCTGGATTCAGGCCTGCCTTTGTCTCTGCTCTCCCTGCATGTTACCCCAATTCTCACCCTCTCTTCTGGGGCAGTTTCTCCATCAGTGAAACGTTCTCAAAGGCCCTTCCCAGCCCTGAGACTCTGGTCCTGAGTTATGAGATGCCAAGACTGAGGGAGATGTGCATGTGTGTGAATGTGTATGTGTGTGCTTTTATCTTTAGAGGGCAGGGAGAGCTGGGACCCAGTCCCAGCTGGGCTGGAAGCCCCAGGGTGGCTAGTCCTAGGCCTTCTTGCCATCTTTCACTGGGAACAAAGCTGCAAGGGAAGGCTGAGAGCATCCTGAGCCAGCGTTACTTCCTGAGCAGGGAGAGGGGAGAGGCACACTGGGCTGTATTTGTGTGCTCCAGTCTCACCAACCTCCATATTAATGCTGCTCTCATTGCCCAGGCAGAGCCAGAGAGCAAGCACGGGAATCTCTCTGGGGCCAGCTGATTGGCAGGTACGAGGTGCAGACCAGCCAGCCAGGTCTATCCTCTGCCTTTTAAATGGACAGAGCCCTTGGCTCAGCTCTGGGCAGCTGCAGAGGCAGAGGTCCCTGACTGTCCCTAATAACCAGTGCCAGGAGCAGGCGAGGATCAGTTGGGTCCCAACCCCAACCCTAGGCAGAGTCCTGCCACCAGTGCCAGGCTGAGACTCGGGCTGAGTCCCAGACCAAGCCCTGCTGCACAGGGCTTGTCCCCCACAGGCTAGACTGTGGCTGGCAGGATCAGCCCATTTCTTCATTGGGAAGTAGTCTCATTCATGCATAAAGGAGGGCGCTCCACACACTGCTCCCAGCACAGAGGGAAAGGAGAGCCCAAGCTAAAGTTATTAACCTGTTCATCACCAGAGCCACCGCACAGGAAAAGCAGCTATCCCAGGGGAAGGTGAGTGCCCAGTGACCAGAGGCCAAGGACTTAACGTCTCACATGCAGGATGGAAGGCTGGCCTGGGTGACCTGGACTGCTCTTAACTGGAGAGCAGATGTGATAAAGTTTCCTCTGGGAAGTGACCATTTCAGGGGCAGAGCTAAAGACCATTCTGCATCCTGACAGGACAGTCAGGACCTGGGCACAGGCCCAGAGACCCAAGGCCCCCTGGCCTCCAGAATGCAGTGCCATTTCATTGTGGAGTTTATTATCACCAGCACGATTGTCTGCTATTCTAGGTGTGACAGAGAGGAAAATGGAAAAAGGAGCAGCTTTGGAACAAATGCATTTTACAGCTCATTTTAGTGTTTGCAAATAAGTAAATGAGGAAGAAATTGTAAACAGCAAAAACTTTCCTCACCTAGATGAACTCCAACTACCCTTAAAGTTTGGGCCTTTTTGCTAGCTAAGGAAGCAGAGGTGGGTGGGAGGTCCCTGGGATGGAGGTGAGCTCCCAGGCCAGGCACTGGGGCAGAGGTATTCAGGACAGTCTGTATGCCCCTAGGCTGGTGGGAGAGGTAGCAAATAAGCTGTAGGGCAGTGTGACAGGTGCTGGGGGAGACACCTGTGTGTCTTGGGCTTCGTGGGGGCAGGTACCTCTGGCCCACCTCTGATGGCAGCTGCAGTGGCAGTCCAGGTGCTCCAGGGTTCAGCTGAACACCGGACAGGCGTGCAGAGCATAATGGAAACACGCACAGCATCTCACATAGTCACGGGTCTGCACAGTACACGCTTTCTCTCACTCATCCCACCACCCATCAGATATCCGCTAGAAAACAGGATTTAAGGGGACAGCCTTTGCATGTCTGAGTGGCTGTGCTCAGTCAGGCTGAAGAGTATACAGAACTGGGACAGGCTGTGGGGTTCACTGTGGTTACAATGGGGCTGCTGAGGGCATGGAAGGCTTGGGAGAGGCCAGAAGGTACCCCACTCTTGCCCTGTGGCACGGGGGATGGTGCCCCAGGCCAGACCAGACACTCCTTCCTCATTCCATCTCACTTCACCTTGGCACAGTGGAGATGGCCTGGTGTCTTCAAGTGGAGCCAGGGACCAGGCTGTGGAGCAGGAAGGGCTCCTGGCAACTGTCCAACTCCACACTCTCATTTACAGATAGCCAAATGGAGGCCCAGAGGAAGAAAAGGAATTTCCCCCTCCAACCCCTCCCAGGCCATCCTCCTCTCCACAGCAGCCAGACTGGGCTCCTTGCCTCCTCCACTGGGCAGAGGAAGTGATTTTTCTAAGATTGTGTGACTTCTCGCAAGAGCATCTCTCCACTGCCCTTGGGACGAAGCCCAGCTCTTTAGCACCGCAAACAGCGCTTTTCATGTCTATTCCCCATCCTCTCCTCTTGCTGAACTTGAGATGCCCTGTGGGTCCACTCACCATTCCCTTGGAACATTCTCTGCCTCCACACCTTCGCATGTGTTGTCCCCTCTGCCGGGAATGCCCTTACCGCTCCATTGTGGTTACCCCAGCTGACTCCCATCCGCCCTTCTAATGCTCAGCTTAGCCCCCACCTCCTGTGTCTCATCTGGGGTGGGTAGCTCTTCTCCATGCCTCAGTCTGCCGGGGGCTAGTCTATATCACAGCAAGGTTATTAGTTTTTCTATTGTGGAAGGCAGGGCTGGTCATGTTCACTAACCAGTCCCCAGCACCCATCAGAGTGCTTCATGCTGTGCTCAGCAAATCAACACTGGAGGAATGGATGCTTTGGCAGAAGCCCTGTCTCCTGAGATCCAAGGGTCTCTTCACATATGACCAGTCCTGGTGTGTGTGTGTGTGTGTGTGTGTGTGTTGGATTAGGGAGTTATTTCCAAGGGATCCTTGATTCCATTTGGACTCTTACATTGCCTATGGACTGAAAAAATAATATGCCTTACAACTTACAGTATATGCTCTATTAGATTCCTCTGTGATGAATAAAACAGAAACAATCCATTTAAAGCCTGCCTGAAGTCTCTTGTGATTATGTGGGGCTTTTTTCCCTTTATTTGGACCTTAGGGTCATGCAATTTAATTGATCATAGTCTTTGATTCATGACCCTTTGTCATCATTAGCCTATACATGGCCCAACTTTATTTCATTTGAGTCTTTTCTGTTATGAAAGTTTGTATGTAGTAGCACATATAATGATCTATTGCCCAATCCAAAACTAGATCATTACCAATCACTTACAAATTTATCTATACACTCCTTCCTCAGAGGGACCATTCTTTGAATGTTGCATTTATCATTCCTTTGCTCTTAATTTTTTCAGTTTTATCACATGTACATATATCTAAACAATAGGTTGTTTTACTTGTTTCTGAGCTTTAGGTTAGTCAACATGCATTTTCTCAATTGGTGGACACCTAAATGGAGATACCTGTCATGTGGGGACAAGAGAAACTATTCCTGAAGTTCAAGGGCATCCTAACAGCCAGTACCGCCCACTGCAGAGGCATGGTTAATGAGGGATGATGCGTCCCCACCGTGGCTGCTAGGCAGCACCACCAGCAATGTGGTGGATGAATAATTAATGACACAGGGAAATGTTCACTCTGAGTTACAAGAAGAAAAAGCAGGTTACAGAACTGTAGACACAGGATCATCCTGGTTTTGTGGAAAAAGAAAAAAGAAAAAACATGAAATTCTATGGTGTGATAAACTTCTGGCAGATAGAAACATTAAAAAATTCCTGGGTTGTGGGATAATGAGCATTAATAGTCTTCTTCGATTTTTAAAAATATCTTTTTCCAAATTAAATATATACATATATTACATATTCCATTTATGAAATGGATGAATGATATTACAAGTCACCCAGGGGAGGCCTTGTGATTGTGTTGTTTAAACTAACCAGTCTGTGGTATTTTACAGCAGCCCAAGCAAATTAATGGGCTTCCCTGGTGGTTCAGATGCTAAAGAATCTGCCTGCAGTGCAGGAGACCGGGATTTGATCCCTGGATGGGGAAGATCCCTTGCAGGAGGAAATGGCAACCCACTCCAGTATTCTTGTCTGGAGAATTCCATGGACAGAGGAGCCTGGTGGGCTATAGTCTGTGGGGTCGCAAAATGTTGAACACGACTGGGTGACTAACAAGCAAATTAATACGATGGGGCGGGTGACTTGTTCAGAGTCATGCAGCTGTTAGGTGGAGGAGCTGGGATCCAGATCTGGGATCGGGTCTGTCTGACCCAAGCACCTGGGCTCTTGACCACCCCACTGTAAGGAGGGCAGACGGCAGGGTTTTCCTCTCTGGTGCGCAACTCAAGCTGCGTTTGGTGCCGGGTCCCAGCTCTTGCCAGCACTCTTGTCTCCTTCTGCTCTGGCAGTAGCTCCAGATCCCAGGGACGCTGCAGCCCTCCTCCTTCCTTGCTGCCTCTGTGGCTGCAGCCCTGAGAAGGCTGGGACATTGGATGGAGCCTTGGGGACGTCTTTCCAGAGCCCGTGAAGACCCAGGGCTCTTCTGAGCTCTGCAGTGGCTGCCCCATGACTCTGAATCAGCTGCCAGGAAACTCTAAGGGGTCAGAACTCAGGGACCCAGCTGCTACTTCACAGGTTCTTACCAGGAGGTGACACCTGTAGCCACGGCAACAGGGAATGTATTTTACACCTTCTGCTGGAGTTTGAAGCAGAGTGGTGCCCCCTTCTTGGGCACCTGAATGCCAGCCCAGCCACTTCCTTAGGCACAGACATAGGGAGCCGGGAGCTGGAGGAGGACTCCCGGCCGAGCCCTTCTTCATCAGTGACCTGTGCCCTCAGTGGGGAAGGGGGCTGCCCAAGGACAGACCCAAGGCCCAGGCCTCTATCTACCACCCGCTAAGCCTGACTTGGCCCGCTTCTTCCCCAGGCCCAGAGGCTCGCCCTCATTTCCCAGGGTCTGCTGCAGGTGGTGGCAAGGGGCTGGCATACCTGAGAGGTTGGCGAGGGTCTTGATGGAGTGGCAGTACTGTTCCAGCAGTGCCCACATGGGCTGGTCTCTGGGTGCCTGGCTGGACCCCACCTAGAGGACGAGAGGGATGAAGGTCAGGCTCTGGCTAGACAGTGACAGCATATGTCTACCCCTCCCTGCTCCCTGCCCCGCCCTGTCCTGTCCCTTACTCCTCTATATTGTACAGAGGAAAAAAGAGGAGGGAAAGTTCAAGGCCCCACACAGCAGACCAGCAGCCTGGCCAGGCCTGGAACCCTGAAAAGGCCTTAGAGGTGGCCTAGTGAGGCTTGGTGCCCCAGGGAAGAACACGCTCTGTCCATCCCTCAGCCCCTAAAGGTTTCCTCCCCAGGATGGGATGTGCCCTGTGCTCTTCAGTTGGCAAAGCTGGAGTGGGGGTGTCCACCAGCCCTTTAATCCCCCAGCAAACACTGTACAACCCCGACTGTGTGTCAGGCTGGGGGACTGGCTAGGGGACACAGTGGCATCTTCAAAGTAGTCCCAGGTCAGGTAGGGACCCCCTAGACTTGGAGGCTCAGAAGAGATGGGAGAAGAGTGGATAGTTTGTTTCCCTATCACACAGGTAACGAGAAAATTACAAAGGTTAATATGTGGAAGAGACTCCTAACTTGAACTTGGGAAGACAGGGGAGGCTTCCTGGAAGAGGTGGCATGTTAGGGGCAGCCAGAAAACGAGTAGGGGAAAAGGAAGGGACCATGGTGTCAATGTGGAGACTTGCCTGGGAACAAATATGGTTGTTGTAACAATGGCAATCCCATCCAAAAGAGAAATCACCCAGGATCACATCTGAAAAAGTCATGAGGGAATGCTAAATATGGAGGGATAAAGTAGATGTGGTTATCTCTGTCCTCGAGGGGACCATCTTTTGGTGGGAAAGATGGATAGATAACCAACTTGTTACAGGGTCTATAATTTGCTTAGAAGGAATGGGGTAGCATTACAGAGGAAGTCACACTGATGTGGGCTTTGAAGGTTGAGTAGGAGTTTGCCCAGTTGATAAGGGTAGTGCTGGGATAGAGGTGGTGTCATAAGGGTAGTGCTGGGATAGAGGTGGTGTCATAGGGTAAGGGTGGTGTCATAGTTAGACAACACTTGCGCCAAAAACAGAGAGGCTGGGAAATGCATGGTGTGAGACTGAACAAAAGCAATGCCCTCTACAATTCTAGCCATCGTCTCCCATTCCTTCCAAGACCACCACTGTTTTTATCCTATGACCAGTGTGTGTGAGTGTGTGCGCTTGCGTGTGTGCATATGAGATGACTTTTGCACCACCCCAACACTGATATTCCTGATTCTAGAAAGGACTGCCCCTGTAGTGGGCAGCCCCTCCCCTTTCTCCTGCCTGCCGGATCCTCCCTCCCTGGCAGCTGGGTCAATGTTTGTCCTGCAATATTCCCAGGACCAGAGCCGGACAGCCCTCAAACATCACGTTCCTCACATCAGGCTTAGTCCATTTCCTGTGCCGGGGCTGGAGGCTACACGCTCACCCTCACCACACTGGCCTGGAGCTCCTAATTAATGATCCCACTTGGTCAGATGGAAGAGCAAGAGCAGCACGGCCAGAACCCACAAGCACTCATTGCTCCTGGGTTCTGTCAACTGTCTCCACGGGGCTAAGGGCAGAAGGAACTGCTGGGGAGCCGAAGTCCTGTGTGTGAGGGTAGTGTGCATAAGGGGTATATGTGCGGGGCATGTATATGTCTGTGTAGGGTGTGTGCTTGTGTATGTGAATAGCATGCATATAGTGTGTGTGCGCTATAAGGAGCTTCCTGAGCCATCAGCCAGGAGCTCTGGCCATTTGGCTTGCAGGACAGATACTGGGGGCCATGGTCTTGTTGTTCACATATCCCAGGAATGCCAGGAGCTACCCAGTGTCAGCTTCTTGGGCATCAGGAAGGCCCGGCTGCCCAGAGAGCCACCTGCCAGGGGTGAGGTGGGCTGGGGAGGGACACTCTGGGTCCCAAGATCCTCCAAGAAGAATTCTGGTGTCCCACCCTCAGCTGGTCTGGGGAAAGTGCAGGTCCTAGGCCTGACCCATTACCCCTTTCCAGCCCCCTTCTCTTTGTTTGAGAAGCAGCCGGTAGCAGTTTATTTTGGGGATGGGGTGAAGTCCTAGGAAGCCCCCAGCCTCTGGAGGTCACTGGAGGAGCAATGCTCAATGCAGAGGTGCTCGCCATTGATGGTGGACTCTGACCAACCAGAGTTTGCATCTTAGATGCAAGCCCCTTCTCTCAAAGCCCCCAGAGGCCACACTATGGCCCAGTTACCAGGCATCTCGTGTTCAGCTTTAGGTGGGAGTCTGAACATGTGTGCTAAGCTCACGGATAGGGACACAGGACATCCTCCAGTGGGACTCAGGCATGGTGGGGCTGTCCTTGTATCAGTCACTGTGATCTGAGGCCACAGCTGAGTCTTCTGGCTGAGCAAAGCAGGGGGCACAGCCACTGTGCTCAGCATCGATGTGTGCTGTTCAAGCGTGGGCAAAATGGCGAGCAGATCAGAAAGGGTTTGGAATAACTCCCAGATCTGGGCTCCCTCTCCTTCTTCACTGGTCCAATAAGCTGTTAAAGACATTCATTCTCTTCAAGGGGCCGGCTGGCTGGATCTGACTCAGCTCAAACCTGCAGCATACTCTGGAGGTGCCTATTTTGGACACAGCCGCTGCTGTGGGTGGTGGTGAGCGGTAGGTGGGCAGGCAGGAGGAAGAAGAGACTGGTGCCCTCAGAAAGCACACGGTGGGCCAGGGAGAGCAGAGACACAGCCATGAATGAATACCCCCAAGGGCTGCGTGATGAGCTCTCAGAGGCAGCAGACACGAACCCGCCCACATTCAGGGCTCTGGGGTTGCTGCTCCTCAGCGCTGTGGCCTTGGCCAAGTTATTCAACTTCCTTGAGTCCTGTCCTCCTCCTTTGAAATGAGGATAATACAGGCCCCTGGGATTTGGTATGCATTAAACAGATTACTGAATGTCAAGAGCTGGCACATAGAAGGCACATGTTCCATGTGTCCATGTTGCCATGGACTCTAGGAGGGCTCTAGTTAGAGAGTTCAGAGATAGAGGGTTCCAACCCTATTAGAGGGAGTCCCATGGCCTGGATCAAGCCCTTCTCCTCTAGAAAAACCTTCTGGAAACCCTGTGTTCCACCTTCCAAACTCTCAAGCCAGTGCAGCTCCCCCTCAGCCCTCAGCAGCCCCTGTTCTACAGACAGTGGCCCCTGAAGTACATCTGCACCTCCCTCACCGGGCTCACTGCTCAGCAGTGCTCAGTGGATGCTGGGTGAGGAAACTGGGCATGGAAGCTCAGTCCAAGGGAGAAGGAAGGGTAAGAGGAGCAGAAAGAAATTCTAGGGGCGGGAGTTGGGCAAGCAAAGGCTGAGAGGCAGGGAAGCACAGGGCCTGCACAGGAAGTAGCAAGCTTCTGGTCTAGGGATGCTATTAAGAGGGTGGGACTTCCCTGGTGGTCTGGTGGTTAAGAATCCACCTGCCGATGCAGGGGACACAGGTTCGATCCCTGGCCCAGGAAGATTCCACAAGCTACGGGGCATTTAGGCCCACAAGCCACAACTACTGAAGCCTGCCTGTCCTAGACACCCATGCTCTGCAACAAGAGAAGCCACCGCGATGAGAAGCCAGCACAGATCAACAAGAGACTAGCCTGTGCTCACCGGTTGGAAAGAGGCTTCTTTGATGTGTAGTCAGCATTTCCTGAGTCCTAGATGAAGCTCTGAATGCTTCAGCAAAGCCCATTTAATCCTCACAACTGCCACTGAGGTCTCTGTAATGATCCCATTTTACAGGTGAGGCAACTGAGGCCCAGAGTGGTGAAGTCACCGCTCAAGGCCACACAATGAGTGAGTAAGGGGCAGAGGCACGATTGGACAGATAGTCTAGTAGGTTAAGAGTTGGTCAGATACACACGGACGAGCTGAGTAAGAAGGTGAAGGCCTGTGGTCCATGGATGCTGGGAGGACCCTGGCTCCAAACAGGGTGAGTAAGAAGCTGCTCTCACCACTGGAGTGGGGGGCTTCAGGCAGAGAGCTAGGTCATGGAAGGAGAGGAAGCAGACCCAGTCAGTTGGGCAGGGCTGTGCTCATGAGACACAAGAAGTCTGGCTTCTAGAACTGACTCTGAGCCCCCTGAAGACCCCTTTACCTTGTGTGGCAGACACCTTGGGCTTCTGTACTGATTAGCTCTTGGCTGTTACAGCAGCAGAGAGCTGTCCTTACGCCTCAGTCCTGCCCCACGAAGCTACAGGCTGCCGGACCTCAGGGCCCATGTCTGTTTGACTCACATCCAGGTCACAGTTCCCAGTCCAGAGCCTGGCACACAGCAGGTGCTCAATAAACGTCTGTGTGGATGAGACCATGGCCCCCTTCACCAGGTAGAGTGGCACCCTGACCCCCAGCTCTGGGAACTCAGGCTCTGGGGTTTTCCTGCTTGCCAGGCAGCCTTCTTTCTGAATTCTCCCTTTGAGAATGGCTGGGGTCCTAGTTCCAGCCTCGGTGTGTCTGGAGTCGGAAGCTCTCACCTTAGACGAGGGCAAGGGAGTTGCCCTGGCAGGAGGAGGAGGCAGTGGGTTGAAGCCAAGATGCCAGCTGCTCTTTCTCCACCCTTGGGCCCTGTCCAAGCAGAACCTGTGCCCCAGGGGATAGGCGGGCTTGAAAGGTGCCATC
Source organism: Ovis aries (assembly GCF_016772045.2). Lineage (NCBI taxonomy): Eukaryota > Metazoa > Chordata > Mammalia > Artiodactyla > Bovidae > Ovis > Ovis aries. Next base: position 67,189,174 of record NC_056057.1, on the reverse strand, counting down.
TCCCTGGAGCCAGGGGGTCTGGCCCAGCCTAATGCTCCCGTCTGGCTTGGTGACAAGGCTTCCTCTAAAATTAGCCACTGGTCTAAGCCTGGGAGATTTGGGACCACAGGTCCTGCAGCAAGGCTGCCAGTAACTGGAGGGGAATGGGGTAAGCTCCCTGCCTCCTCCAGCTCTGCCCAAGGTCAGAGAGGACTCCTCTGGGAGGGGGAGGAGTCCTCCCCAGGGTTCTCTCATTCACTGGTTTCATTGAGCCTGAGCTAGGAATAGAGGCAGGAGGAACTCAGGCCCTGTCCTGGGGAAGGAGGAGGAGATGAGGGCACTGGGGCACAGGGGAGGAAGGAAAGAGGAGAGAGGGAAGAAAGGGGAGAGGACAAGAGGAAGACTAGAGGGAGACAGAGAGGCAGAAGAGGGGGAAGAAAGATGGGGGAGAGGAGGCTGAGCCTGGGCCCTGAGCAGACACAGTGGAGGCCATACGGGAGCTGAGGCTGGCCGAGGCAGAGGCTGAGGGACTGGCAGTCAGACGAAGGAAGTAGGTGATGATTTTCTGGAGTATCTGGACAGGCTTTCTGGAAGGTGCTCTGTTCTAAAAAATCAGCTGCCCAGATCTCTGAGTAAAGAGCCCAGGAGTCCACAGCAGCCTTCCAGCCAGATCTCCCTTCCCCGCATGTTCCAGCAGGTCCCTCTGCCCAAGATGTCCCACTCTCCCATCCAGTCCACCAGCTTGCCTGGAGAAACTTCCAGACCTCCCCTTGCCAAGTGCTCTCCCTCGTCTCTGAAAGCCCGTGGTGCCCTCTCACCTCTGTCCCTCTTCCCTGTCCTGTGTCATGCCCTGATCTCTGCACACAGATGTCTGAGGGACCAGCAGGGAGGAATAAAGAGGGTGGGGAGAGGGAGGGAAGGCAGAAATTTCAGGAAGAGGTCTCATAACAGGTCACGAGGCCTAAAATCATCTCTTAATGATCAACTCATCTAATGTCAGTTTGCCTAAGAGTCACCTTTTTCTGATTGTGTTGGTATCTGAATATCTTACATTTTCATTAACAGAACTGAATCTGCAGTCAGTCTATCTCCTTTGAATCCTGTCCCTACTACCAACAGATGACTGACCACGTGAACTTGCCTCAGCTTTCTCATCTGTCAAATGGGGGTAAATGATGGTCTTATGCCCCAGGGTGGTTGCGAAGCTTAAAAGCAGTAATGTGTGTCAGGGCTTAGAACAGTATCAAGCATGTGGTAAGCCTGGTGCAGATGCTAAAGAGAATAAACAAAATAAGCTTATGGAATAATATACCCCTCCCTCTGGAAGATTTGAAATGACATCTTATAAAAATAAAATTTTGGATACAATGACCTGAGACAAACTGACTGAGGAGGCCTAAAAATGCTTAAAATTAGATAAAGTAGAAAATGACAGTTAAGAGAATACAGAATAGTCCCGTAATTTATAAAGTGCTGCAAATCTGAGACTGACTAGGAATATGAAATTAAATGGGCATTGCCCTCAGACAAATTGGTTTTTTAAAAACATCCTAAAACATCAACAAAATGGCAAAAATGGAGAGACCAAATTAGCTGATTAAGTTAGAAAACACTCAGAGAGTATTTGAATTCGGGGGAAGAGTTATTAGATGAATTAGCTTCTGGTAAATGGCCCCTGAATTTCCCCACCCCCACCCTGTAGACCCTGGGTATGGGGGGCGGGCGGGGGTGTGCAGGGCCCTGGCCTTGGTCTTGGGGAGGGGCTGTGCAGGTTAGGGAGGGTCCAGGCTTCTGGACTCTGTGTTTTCCCTGTTTGCTGAGCCTTCTTGGGAAGCAAGAAAAGTTGTTTTGAGGTCCTGAGGGAGTGTCTTGTTGGCCAGAAATCTGAGGATCTGGACCCAGATAAGACTCTTGGGGTCTTCACAGAGGGTGATGTTGTTGATGTTTAGTCGCTAAGTCGTGCCTGACTTTTTGTGACCCCATGGATTGTAGCCTGCCAGGCTCTTCTATTCATGGGATTCTCTAAGCAGGAATACTGGAGTGGGTTGTCATTTCCTTCTTCAGGGATTCTTCCTGACCCAGGGATTGAACCTGTGTCTCCCTCATTGGCAGGCAGATTCTTTACCAGTGTGTCACAGAGGGCGAGGCGGTTTTAATCAAGGATTTTGGAATCCAGCGCCACATTCCTTAGCCTTACTTGCCCTCCATTTCCGTCTGTAAATAAATGTCCCCACCTTCCCACTGTTTTAGCAAAGGGCTTGGCATGGCGCCTGATGCCCAAGAAGGCTGTATGATTTCAGCACTGCTTTCAAAGTAGCTTCTCAAGGGCTCAGAGGGCAGCCAGTAGCACCAGAGTGAAGGCTTGGCTCCTCCAGGCCCTTGCAGTGGGGACTGGTCCAGGGTATCCTCACTATTCAACTGCCTGCTGGAACTTTCACAATTGCAATTGTGAGATCAGGCACCTCCCCAGGTCAGCGAGCCCTGAGTTCCCCAGGGATAGAAATCAGGTCCCACCAGGACCACCATGCTCCCTGGAGCCTCATACCATCTCTTCTCAGGGTTGGAACCCTGGAGCCTTCCCTCTAGCTTGCTCTTTTCTCAGTCCCTATCCAGGAGCACCGCATCTCCACCCCCGCCATCCTGCCCACCTCCCACTAGATCTCCCAATTCTGGCAGAGGCTCTTACATCTGCACACACTTGTTCTTAGCTCCTATGTGTGTGCTTAGTCTCTCAGTCCTATCAGACTCTTTAAGACCCTTTGGACTGTTGCCCAGCAGGCTCCTCTGTCCGTGGGATTCTCCAGGCAAGAGTACTGGGGTGGGTTGCCATTTCCTCCTCCAGGGGATCTTCCTGAGCCAGGGAACGAACCCATGTTCGTTCTGCATTGCAGGTGAGTCTTTACTCGCTGAGCCATCAGTCTTCATGACCAGCTAGTAAATACACAATTAATTCTTCACCATTATTTTCTCCCTGCTCATGTCTGCTCTAGGCTATCAACTTCATAGGGTAAAGGCTGATGTTTTCACCCTTGAGTCTTTACCACACATAATCCTCCTTAAATTCTGGTTGAATAAAGTATTACTGAATAAATGAGAGGGCTGGAGGCCAGGTCCCTCCTGGGTTCTCTTATTTCCCCACCACCTGCTCCAGGTCACTTACTCTATTTTCATAGACAACAGAAATCTCAGAATAGTTGGAAAAGGATCCAGAAATAAATAGCATTACCACGAAGACCAAGAGCAAAGAAGACTGCTCTTTGGGGCTAGAGAGACCACAGTGCTCTTTGGCAGTTATGCAATGATACCTTTGGGTGGTTAACTAGTCTCTAATCTTGGGCCATCCAGGGGGCTAGGGGCAGGGCCTGGGTGGACTCTAAGGGGAGAGCAGGCTCTTGCCTCTGAGGTTACTGGTCCTGACATCCCTGGGACCCAGGGTAACCTCCTACAGACTCTTTCACCCGCGCTGGAGTCTGGGGTAGCAACCAGCAACCCTCTCCATCTAACCAGCTTGGGCAGTTGGCATCATGGCTCCCAGAGGGGCAGGGCCAAAGGGCCACCCTGGTCCTAACACCAGCTCTCTTGGAAGGCACCCACCCAGGGAACAAGTGCTAGGGGGCAAAAGAGCTCAGAGAAGAAATCAGGAGTAGGAACGAGAGGTTGCGGGTGGCAGTGGATCTACTCCACAGCCTCTGCCTCTCCCTGCAATGTCATTAAAAGGACCTGGCAGGTCCAGGGACTATCTGCCCATTGGTGCACTGACCACACCCTGGCACGGTGCCCCGTCCTGTCTTCCACCTAACCAGACCCCCTGGAAGGGCAGGGCCCCTCGTGTCTTCATTTCAAGTACCTGGTACAAAACCCCAGCTGTGTCTACTGAGTGCTAGCTCTGTGCCAGGCACAGTCACAACCATTCCTCATGACAACCTTATTCATTAAGCACCCAAACCATCCTCATTTTACCCAGGAGGAAACTGAGGGGAAACGTGAGTAGCCTGCCCCAGGTGACACACTAATCAGCAAAGCAGGGATTTGATCAAGTCTGTTGGCAAAACCATTTTGCCACAGTGGATCCTCAAGGAGTCCTCTGTGACATATGGGGATGGGACCAGGCCTCCTGACCTCCATCCTGGCTCTGACTCTTGCCCTGCATGGCCTTGAACACTTTAAATGTTGTGGCTCTTCATGAAAAGTGTGGCCCTCCCTCTCTGAACCTCAGTTTCCCCATCTGTAAAATGGGGGAAAGAGTTAGAGATCAATTCCTCCCACATCCATTTCTGGGTATCACTCCCTCCCAACCTCGCTCCCACTTCTTCAGCTCTTTCTGTGCAGCTCTTCTCCATCTCAACACCCCCAGCTCCCACCTGCAGACCCTGACTCTGGCCAGTGCGCACACCCACAGCTTTGGGCATGGGGGGATACTTACAGCTTTGAGAAGTGCTTGGCAAGGTTGGTTCCCCCAGGTATCCCCTTTGCTCCATTGCTCATTTGATACAGAGGGCTGCCTGGTTTCAGGCACTGAGAGGAGGGTGGGGACTGGCCTGCCTGCAGGAGACAGGGGACAGGACAGCTTTCTGGGGATCCCTTGTGGGGAAGGACCAGAACTGGGATGGGGTGAGGAAGGGACTTGAGGCTCCTACAAGGAAGGAGGAGTGTAATCCATGGAGGAGGGGAGAGTGGACCGAGACTAGGAATTCCTGGATCTGAGGAAAGGGCATGTCCTAGACGCTAGGGCGTCTCCCTGCACCCTCTGCTCATCCACAAGGGCTGCTAAGTCCCATGCTAGCTAGTGTTAAGAGTTTCATCTCCCTCCCCTTCCCCCTCACTTAGGCAGGACATCTCCATCCCATCACCGGATGCAGGGATCCCCAACTCCATGCCAGCCACCAAGCCCTAAGACCTCTTCCATCCATCTCCTAACAGGGCTGAGTGAAACTAAACCCAGTAACTAAGCAGTGAGCCCCCCACCCCGCACCTCCGCCCCCTCACAGTCAGGAGAGCACAGCGCTCCAGCTCCCGGCACCCCCACCCTGAGAACAGCACCCCCCACCACACCCCACACTTACTTTAAGCAGTGGCGGGAGAAGGCAGAGCAGACAGAGGACACAGTGCGGGACGTGGAGGAGGCGTGGGGCCCCCGCGGGACCCCCCATGCCTTGTGCTGCCGCGAACAGGAGCGCACCTCCCAGCGCGGCCGTCCCGCCCCGCCCGCTGACTCCGGTGCCTCCCACCCTCCTCCGCTACCGGTCGGAGCGGAGTGGGCCCCTCCCTCCCCAACGCGCCAGGGCGGCCGAGGTACGGCCCTGGGCACTGGGGGTATCTCCTGCCTCCCCCGCCCGCAGGGACACCGCCCCACGGCCCGCCCCCTCCAGGTTATTTATAGCGGCGCCGGGCAGCGGCTTCTGCCCAGGCAGCCAGAGCCCAGACTCTGCCCCCAGAGAAGGGGTTAATGCCTTTCACCAGCCGGCCACCTTTGCCAAGGCTGGAGCTCCCTGCTCCGGGGAGAGAGGAACCGAGAAAGGGAAGAGGGGGTCTTGGCGGTGGTTGTGGCCAGAACACTGAATAGGCTGGGTAGATCGCATCCCCACCAGGCTTTCCAGCCCTGCCCGCATCTTCTAATTGTCCCGGAGAGCTTTTAACAGGCACCATGCCTACTGGAGACTTCCCTGTTGGCTCAGACCGTAGAGGGTCTGCCTGCAATACAGAAGACCCAAGCTCAGTCCTTGAGTTGGGAAGATTCCCCTGGAGAAGGGAAAGGCAACCCACTCCAGTATTCTTGCCTGGAGAATTCCGTGGACAGTGGAGACTCCCGGGCTACAGTCCATGGGGTCACAAAGAGCCTGGCATGACTGAGAGACTAACACTATGCCTATTGGGACAATTGAAATTCCTATGTGGAGGCCAAATTAAATAATAGCTCTGTATCAATGTTCCACTTGCTGATTTTGATGACTGCTCTGTGGAGTCTTGTTCTTATGGAGTAATATTTAGGGCTACAGGGGCACCATATCTCAAACTTATTTTCAGATGCTTCAGAAATATACGTACACGTGCACACATAAACACATACATAGTGATAAAGGGAACAATATACCAAATGAGGCAAAATGTAAATAATGGGGAAATGTGGGCAACTACATGTGTATTCTTTGGATCACTCTTCCAAGTATTCTGTAAATTCGAAATAAAAAGCTAAAAACTGTATTCAAAAAAAAACAAAACAAGGACAATAAATGCATCGATGCCAGGCGCCAGCCCAGAGCTTCTGTGTTTATAGGTTGGGATGGGGCCCAGGCATTGGCATGTTTCAGTAGATTTTACAGGGATCCCGATACCAGGCAGGGCTGAGTGATGCTGGTCCCAGATGGGGACAGGCCCAGAGTGGGGCTGGAGGTGAGGCTAGTTCTCTGGGAGCCCTTGAAGCAGCCTCTGGAACTGTCCAAACAGGTGGGCCTGGTGTGCAGAGTTGAAAAGCTTAAGCAGCAGTTCCAATGTTGTTAGGATCTGAGGGGAAAGCATTTGAGGAATGTGATTAGTGAGGCACTGAGCTTTCCTGGGAGGGTGCAGCCCAAGTTACAGAAACTTAGACCATTTAGATTCAGTCTGGTCTCTGCCTGGGACACTTTTCTGTCCCTCAGGTCCTCCCCTTCTCTACCCTCTTCCTCCAGGTAGCCCTTCCTGACTGTGCCTTCAGCTTCCTCATCGCCCTCCCCTGAAATCTTAGGGCCTAAATCTGAGCCCCTGGCTTCTCTTTGATGTGCATTGTTTGCTGAAGGCCCTTGAATGAGGTTGGTCTCCAACCAGCTTGGCGGGGAGGCTGGAGGCTCTTCTTTTTATTTCTTCCTCTCTTTCTCCTCTGTTGTCCGAGTCTAGCTCCTGTGGTGCAGAGGCATCTTTATGGGGAAAGCAAAGGAAGAGTCGGCCAGACCTCCCCATTCATTTGAAGGTGACGGGGTTGTGGGAGGAACCGCTGAGACAGGATATGGCTTTACCAGACCCAGTCAGATAGGCTTGGTCAGAGAGGGCTCCTGGCAGGAAATGACCACTCAGCAGGACTTTGACTGAAGGGTGGGGAGACTCAGAAACAGAGTTGATGGGTCGTCATGAGTATCACCAGTCCTTTCAGCCGTGTTAGCAGAGCACCTCCACGGCCAGACTCACAGTGGGTGCTGTTGAGCAGAGAGCAGAGGCTCTGACCTCAAGGTCAGCCTTGTTGCCTGTGCAGAGAGCGCCAGCAGAGGGAGCAGATGTGGAGCCAATGAGATCTGGGTGTAAGTAACTGTGAAGGGAGCTGAGAGATGGTACAAGGTGCATGGCAGCTCAGGGAGTAATGGGGGGACTCCAGGGAAAATGTGCTGCAGGAGACCTTTGAATGATTTAAAGTGATGAAGAAGGGAGAGATCTATCCAGAGGGGGGTTAAGGAGGGTGGAAACTAGGAGATAGGCAATCACAGCTGGCTGGCCTGGGCGTCTGGCTGGGGTAGGGACAGCGGAGGCCCCAGGGGTGGAGGACAGGCCGCAACGAAGCTAGATCTGCCCTAGTTCTAGGAGGGTCTACAGAGCAGACAGGGTGCTGGGTCCTGATTCCTCTCTGGCCAGGCATTCTGTGTGTGCTTCAAAATCGGTGCCCTTCCGCAGCCTGGAATGTTCATAGGAGGGCATCTCTTGGACAGCTAGAGCCACATTTTGCACCAACGTAGGAACTGATCCCCAGGAACCCAGGGGTTTACATCTTCCAACCCCCAAGGGCTGGTGCTCCTTTGCCTGGAGGTGAACCAACTGCAGACATAATTAACATCTGGGCTCCCAGGCATCTCACCGCTGCGGGTCTCCTTTCCCCTCTCTGTCCTGCTTTTCCCCTTCTCTTACCAGTCTCTTCCAGGAGCACCTCCCTTATGAGCAAAGGATTCTAAATTGCCCTGATAGACCCAAACACCAGAGAAGGGTATGGCTTTTTCCAAAGACAAACCTCAGCAAGTGAGTCAGAGCAGAACCTCAAGTCTGTTTCAGAATACATGACCTAGCTAGAGTCATGAGTGCTATATGGGAATTCTCTTCTCATCACTGGGGACCTACAGGAGCCTAGAAGGTTAGGAAAGTCTGGACTCGGCCCTCCTAAATGGAATGGGTTAAAAACATATAGCAACAACAATACAAGACAGACAAACATTTTCAAGCCCCTAAATTGTCCCCTGGACAGCTCTTCTCTGCTCTCAGAGATTGTTGGTGGCAGAAGAGACCCTGCCTGAAGCTATTGATCTGGGCAAGGCTAATACAAAGTGTCATTTATAACCTTTCTGTTCCTAAGGGAAACTGGTGCAGAAGACACTTTTATTTATGAAAATGCCTTTGTGGCCCTATTTTGATTATGAAAGATGAACTGAGGGTGGTCTAGAAGGGAGGTGGGTGATTTCTTTGTAAAATAAAGCAGTGGAAATTCTGAAATTTAGCTCAGGTTTGCATCTGAGACAGTGAAAGGAGTAGAAGGGCTGGAATCTGAGTTGAGGGTTGTCCCAGGGGCTCAGAGAGAAAAAGGGGACAAGGACCGCAGGGCAAGCCAGGTCTGAGGAGGGGCGGGCTGGAAGGGCCTCCTAGCAGTGTGAATGGTCAGTGAACATCAGCGATGGGGCTGTAATTACCCTCCTCCTCCGCTACCCTCACCTTTAGAAACAGTGCATTCTACGAGAGAGCAGGTGCCAGTGGTGCTTGGAGAACGAGGCCAGGTGCTGGGCCCATGTGTGGACAGAGCCAGAGAGGGGTCAGCGGAGGCAGGAAGTGGGAGGGTATTGGACATTTTGTCTGGATTGGTCTTGTCCTTCTGAGCAATGCTCCATTCTCTGTCCTAGTGTTTTTCAGTGTATTTTTTCATTATCACTCCTCCCCCCGAAAGGAGGCCATTTTAGATTTCTTTTTTCCTATTTTCCCTCCCTGCTATAAAATTTTAATGCCACAGACATATTGTGTGTCTGTTTACGTATTATAGTTCTTTGGTGGGCCATCAACCCTTATAATATATCTTGCCTTCCAAGAACTACTTTTTGCTTCCTTAGGAGCATGATTCTTCTCCTCCGCCTTCCCCCAGAGTGCATGTTCTAATTCAGCCACGTAATTGCATTGGCCCAATGCAATCCGTCAGGCCGGACAGACAAGAGGGCCTCACCCCGCTGAGCACAGCTGGTTGGTGCAAGAGTGGGCAGCTGATGTGAACTGACCCAATCAGAGTTCTTCCCTTGGGTTTTTGAACTTTGCATCTAAGAGAAAGACTACTCCTCTCTTGGAGAAACTGACAGATGTAAACTGCAGCAACTGCCAGGATGTTGACCGTTGTCTGGGGAAGGCCAAACTGAAGGAAAGGGAGCAGGGAAAAGAGGAGGGGAGAAGGTCCCGTAACCTTTGAGTCTCTGGTTCCAGTCCAGCCAGAAACCCACTGTGCCTCTGCCCCCAGAAAGGAACTTTCAGTAAATCTTCCCTGACATCCTGAGCTAATCTGAAGTGTGTTTCTGTGTTGACAATCCAAGGAATTCTGATCAACATAGAAGGGTCAAGAACTGAACGTAGAGACTTTCCTGGTGGCCCAGTGGTTAAGACTCTAAGCTCCCAATGTGGATGGGGTGGGGTGGGGAGGGGCTGGATTTGATCCCTGGTCAGAGAACTAGATCTCACATATTGCAACTAAGAGTTTGTATGCCGCAACTAAGGCCTCATCCACACTGCTAGATAAATGAATAAAAAGAATTGAACAGTAGAGTTTAGAACAAAAGGTGAGCAAGAAAATGTAAAATACCCCATCCTCATGTCTGGGAACCAGAACTGTTAGGGAGAGCCCAAGTTTCTGTAAGTCTAATGGGCAGGGACAATCAGGTCATGGTGTTGACTGTGAAATGAAAGGTGATTTTGGAGGACTCTTGGGTTGCACATGTCTCAGCAGGTGAGGGACAGGGCTGGATCTGCTTCTAGAACGCTTGCTTGAGCAGCAGGGTGGTTGGTCTTGGGTCAGAGCAACAAGTCTGAAGTTAAGGAGAAAGCAGAGTGGCTGGGGGCATTGGCCCAGGCAAGAGATAAGAGGGCATCTCAGTCCCAAGTCTGTTGGGAAGGCAAGGCCTGCACCACAAAGGGGACGTTGGCCAAGCTCCCCATCCTGCCTTGTGGGGCCACCATCCTGACACCATCTCTCATTTTGCCCCCTAGCTATTTATGACGCTATTTCCTTATTTTAGCTGTGCTCACTCACACCCATTTAGCCTCAGACTGCAGAGTATGCTTTTGTGATGCAATTTCAGAACATGGTGTTATAGCGCTGCTGAAAGAACAGGCATTGATTTTGCTCACTATTTGCTTTTATTTTTTCTGTGGGTTCTATGGGCTATTACTTTGGTCTTTCTCTTGGTCTTTTTTTCCCTCCCAAATCCTGGTTCAGGGAAGCCAGATCCAAGTCTGAGTTATGATCAGCTTTGTTGTCACTCGTCTCTAAAGGAAAACAAGTCATCATGTTTGATTAATGGGGATTAAGTCAGCTCTGGCAGAGTTCTTACCGACTCACCCAAGAGCCTTGAACTTCGTGCCTGGAGAACAGCTGTGGAACTTGTACTTTCCAGAATAGCCTGGACTCCGGGGCTGAGTGGCACTTGGGGTCTGGCTCCTGGTTGTCGTGTCTGTGGTTTCACAGCTGCCCCTGTGTCCTGTGCAGGCTCCTCCCAGGGGCAGGCACAGTAGGTTGGACTGGGCAGACACCCATGGAAGGGGTCCCAAAGGCCGTGCAGGCCAGGCCAGTCTGCTGCTACCCCCTGGGAAAGAGTCTGGTCTCTGGCTTCCGCTCCGCTCCAGAGTCTGCTGTGGTCCCTATGACTTAACTCTGTCGACCTTTCTCCTCAGTGGCTGTACCTGTAAAACGAGAGAGTGATGCCTATTCTCAGTAGGATCGGAGGAAATGCAAGGGAAGATCTTTATGGTCACTCTGCTTTTTCAGTTCAAAATCAACAAATATTGAGGACCTACTATGTGCAAGGTCCTATGCAAGGGGTGAATGTGGGTGCCTAGAACAGAGTAGGTTCCTAACAAGTGTTCGTCAAGCTAGCAGATGACTGAGGATGACTACAGGAGTTTTGGAGGAAGAGGCTTGGAGCAGTCAGGGACAGAGGGATTTGAGAAGGCCCTGGCACAATGGGCAGATTCTGAATGTTTCCGGTCAAGTCTGCCTTTCCTGGACTCCTGTAAGAGCACTGGGCAGGAAGGAGGAGGACTGTCCTTAGTATGAATTCAACAGTTATGGAGCACCTATTCAGTGCAGGATGCGGGGAGATAAGACATGATGGTTGTCCCAGAGTGGTGGGGGACACAGACTAGTGAACAGGCTGGGGCTGTGAGGGTCAGCGAGTGTGGGTCACTAATACCATCTAGCCCCCAGGTTGGCAGAGGATGAGCAGAACGCAGCTGGGTGAGGGTGGAAGTGTGCAGGCCAGAGGAGGGGCAGTCAGAGAGGACAGAGGGCATCCCAGAGAGACTGAGAAAGCAAGAGTCTGGGGGAGGGGGCGGGGGGATGGCTGGGAGGTCGTGGGGGTGGAGTTAGTCATGGATGGGGATGGGGAGGTGGTGAGACCACTGAAGTGAGGCTGAGCAGTGGGCAGAGTCCCGAACAGGGGGCACGCGGGCCGGATAAAGCAGGTAGTGGAGGAGCTAGCTGTGGGAGTGACAGGGTCACATGGGCACTGCAGAGAGAACAGAGTGGGTAGCACTGGGACACGCCCCAGAGGCAGGAGACAAGTCAGGAAGCGCTAAGGATCGGAAGTGGCGGTGGCCCGAGTCCTGGTCCTGACGCTGCTCCCCAGGGAACATCAGAGCTAGAAGGGCCTTACCAGTCACTCAGTTCCCACCCCACTTTGCAGATGAGAAGCCAAGACCCAGTGAAGGCAGTGCGGGAAGGCCGCCCCCCTGAAGGCTGCTCCTAGGCTGCACCTCCGGCTGGTCTCCCGCCCCGCTTCTCCTGGGCCAGATTGCCTCTGCTTTGGGGTAATGTGTGGGTACCCCAAGACAAGACATAGCTTGGCAAGAGCCCAAGACATAGCTCAACAAAAGGTGAGTGTTCTGTGAGGCTGGTGGGGCCTCGATTCAACCCTTTGCTGGCAAAAAATCAGGCCCAGTGACTGGGCAGCTTGGCAGCATCTGGCTGAACTTGACCCCAAGGCTGCACTGGGAGGAGGGCCCAGTCCTGCTGCATAACTTACCAGCTGTCAGCCCTTGGCAAAAAGCTTCACCCCCTGGGCCTCAGTCTTCACATCTGTCAAACGGGGATAAGGATGTCTGTGATTAGACTGCCTTACATCATCGCCCGGGTCATGGAAGAGGCTGGAGAAGTTCAGATTCCCAGAGGTCTGGTCTCCCTGTCAGAGTCCCTAGTCTCTGCTCAGGCCCTCTCCATGTGGGATTTGTTTGATGGCCTTTCGGGCAGACACTCTCCTGGCCCGGGGTATAGTTGAGGTGGGGTGGTGGTTCTGCCTTGCTTCGTTGACCAGCGCCAGCCTATCAGTGCTGTGGGGTAAAGTCCGCTTCCTTCCGTCCTGTTCTCTTTTCTGCAGTCCTCAGCCCTTGCTGGAACGTGACCTGACAATGACAAATTGCAGGCCATGAAGGTTACGACAGCTGAAGACTTACACCTCCTGATTCACCCCCTTTAATCTTCCCAAGATACACAGAAAATCAGCTGTACCGAAGGCTAGAGCTGGGCCGGAAGCAAGAAACATTTAGTCAAAGCTCTAAGAATGTCCTGAACCAGGATGCTGGGCCACCCTGGGCCCTGCCTTCCAGTCAATATGCTTGCTTCCCAACCGTGGTGGGGGCAGGGGACTGCTTTCCCCTTGGCCTTGCCCATCCATAGCTCTTTCCATGTGACAACAGCTGTCCTTGGAGGTTTAGCTCAAGTTGGTGTAAGCATGTTATCCCACATCCCAGGGGAGATTCAGTGGCCTCTCTGGGTGGTCATGGATTCCAGGGAGCTCATGTTCTCATGGTCACCTCTGGTCAGAGTCCCAGCTTCTGCTGGCCTCTTGTCTTGCCCTTATCTCTCTGTTTGGCTTGCATAGACCCACACATGCATTTCCCCTGGGCCCCTGACCACGGACCCGGGTCCAGCTATTCCTGCTATGTGGAAGCTCGACCATGAGACCCTTCTTCCTCTTGCTGAGCCAAGACCCTCCTGCTCCTGCTGGCTGTGCCTGGATCCGGTGCCTTGAAACTCACCCCTGCCAGGCCCTGGCCCCACTCACCCCTGCCTGGGGACAGAGGTTGTGCAGAGCCCAGTGAATTGTCTGCTGGGGAATAGGGAGAGAGAGTAGTCATCTGTTAGAAGCCCCAAAGGAGATGCTGCGAAGAAGAACTAAAGAGCTTCTTGATGAAAGTGAAAAGGAGAGTGAAAAAGTTGGCTTAAAACTCAGCATTCAGGAAACTAAGATCTGATGGCATCTGGTCCCATCACTTCATGGCAAATAGATGGGGAAACAGTGGAAACAGTCAGACTTTATTTTGGGGGCTCCAAAATCACTGCAGATAGTGACTGTAGCCGTAAAATGAAAAGATTCTTGCTCCTTGGAAGAAAAGTTATGACCAACCTAAACAGCATAATAAAAGGCAGAGATATTACTTTGCCAACAAAAGTCCATATAGTCAAAGCTATGGTTTTTCCCATAGTCATGTATAGATGTGAGAGTTGGACTATAAAGAAAGCTGAGCACCAAAGAATTGATGCTTTTGAACTGTGATGTTAGAGAAGACTCTTGAGAGTCCCTTGGACTGCAAGGAGATCCAACCAGTCCATCCTAAAGGAGATCAGTCCTGAATATTCATTGGAAGGACTGATGCTGAAGCTCCAATACTTTGGGCATCTGATGTGAGGAGCTGACTCATTGCAAAAAACCCTGATGCTAGGAAAGAATGAAGGTGGGAGGAGAAGGGGATGACAGAGGATGAGATGGTTGGATGGCAACACAGACTCAATGGATATGAGTGAGTAAACTCCGGGAGTTGGTGGTGGACAGGGAGGCCTGCTGTGCTGCAGCCCCTGGGGTTGCAAGAGTCGGACACGACTGAGCAACTGAACTGACTGACTGACTGACTGGGTGTGTGTAGTGGACAGTGCCCTTCATGGATGGGTGTGCCCACAGGCCGCCAGAGAGGCGAGACTGAGACCAGCATGGTGCATTCAGGGTATTCCTTCCCTTCGGCCTCTGGTCTACCCTGACCTACCCTCATGGGTCTCAGAGCTACTCTGCTACCTGACTTTGCCTGTGTTCATTAGGGCTTTTTAGACAAACAGAACCGGTAGGATATATATACACATGAAGAGATCCATTTTGAAAAATTGGCTCTCACAGACGTGGAAGTTAGAAAGTCTGAAATCCATAGAAGAACTGGGAGGTTGGAAATTCAGGGGAGAGTTTGTATTGCAGTTTTGAGTTTGAAATATGCCAGGCAAGGCAGATAGACTGGAAATGCAGGCAGGGTTTCCAGGTGGCAGTCTTGATGCCAAATTCTTTCATCTTTGGGGGAAAGTTCTTTCATCACCCCCACTTGGGGAAATTCTTTCATCTTTGTTCTACATGCAAGCTTTCTCTAGTTGTGGTGAGTGGGGGCTACCCTCTAACTGCCATGTGTGGGCTTCTTATTGCGGTGGCTTCTGCTGTGGAGCTCAGGCTCTGTGCATAGGCCCAGTAGTTGCAGCTCACAAGCGCCGGAGCATGGGCTTAAATAGTTGTGGCACACGGGCTTAGCTGCTCTGCAGCATGTGGGATCTTCCTGGACCAGGGTTTGAACCCATGTCTCCTGCTTTGTAAGGTGGATTCTTAACCACCAGACCACCAGGGAAACCCAGTCCTTTTTAATAGTAAGAAAAACTTATTTTAAAATGTAGGAGTTTGTTATGCTTGTTCTGGGGAATGAGAAAGGCTTTCTCTCGACCTCTCAGGTTGGGTGGGTTCATGCGGGCATTTAAGCAAGGCTACTGTGGAGGAGACCCCAGGGGTCCTGAACTTGAGTCTTCCCCCATCACACTGAACAGGCTCATGGTTTCTGGTTCTAGTTGGAAACTTGGGGGCCAAGGGCCGCAAGGTGCTTGAGACCCCTGGGTTAATTCAGGGGTGCCCTTGGAGCCTGGGGTGCCTAGTTTCCCCCTCTGTTGTTGCTCAGTTGCTCAGTCACTTCTGACTGTTTGCGACCCCATGGACTGCAGCACACCAGGCTTCCCTGACCTTCCACCTACCTCACATACAAATCCCCAGGGAGTGGTGGGTGAGGGAATACTGAGAGAGCTGCTTTTGGGTCAGACGAGGACAAAGTGCACAAATAAACTCCAGCCAGGCTTTGCAGAGTCCTGGTGGGAGTCAGAGAAGAAACCAGCCGCTTAGGACTACTGAAGGCCATGCTCGATAGATAGCTTGCAGTTGAGCTGTGGCCAGCATTTCACCCCAGACTGTCTTCTCAGCAACCTCTGCCCCATGGTCACTTGGTATGAGTTAGTCCTTCCCCAGTCCTTTCTGTGGACCCAGCCCTCTGTCATCCTTTCTCTGGGAGGATGGGAAGAGGTGAACCAGGCTGATCCAGGGGGATGAGAGGAGAAGCAGAGGAAAAATTCAGGCCCCACTTTCTGGGGCTTTGAGTCTGCCCCAGTCAAGGAACAGCCCAGAATGGGGTATTGGAGGCTGCGAGTATGTTGAGGAGGGGTGGAGGCCATGGGAGCTGGAACAGTCAGAGGAGAGGAGATGAGAACCAAGGATGGATACACTTAGTCGGTGGAGAGAAGGAGGGAAAGAAGATCATTCCCATTGCCTCGAGTTCAGGGAAGGTCATCACACTTTCCTTATAAGGAAGTATTTTCATGAGGAAGTGAAATTGCACATTTAAATTCTTGACTTCTGCATTTCCAAGTAGTGGACTTTGTGAGTTACCAGAAATTAAAATAATAACAACTGAGGCATGCATAGTCGAGTTCCCTGCTAGGCAGGACTCTAATCCTTCACATAGACAGTATAGACTTACATAATTCTCACAAAACCTTACTGTTGTCTCTGTTTTAAGGATGGAGAAACTGAAGCACAGAGAGATTAAGCAGTGGGCCCAGGGTCACAGGGCCAATAGGTAATGGCCCGAGGAGTCGAACCCAAGCAGTGAGGGTCAGGAAGCCGTGATCTGAGCCACCATGCTATGGTGTCTTTCTGCAGGTAGGGCCACCTAAGGTCTGTAGGTTTTTAGAGATGTCACTCTTGTTTTCTATGAAGTGAGACCTCCACTCTCCCCATACCTAGCTCTCCTGCATTTCAGAGCCCACCTGGGCATCACAGACCTGGCCCCTTGGCTGGTCTGACCAGGAGGCTGCTTGCAAAGGGAGAATTGGAATTTCACTCAAAAGCCTTTTCTTCCCTTAAGGACAGTGCTCTCAAACTGAGCACTGGAGCCATTGATTCAGTGATAATAGGAGGTGTTTGTTCGGAGATCTGCGTCTCCTGGCACAATCTGCTAATGTTCTCTTTGGCGTGTATATAGAATGTTGACAAAGGAAATTAATATTTGTCCTGCATTTCCCTTGGCTGCTCAGGAAGAAGGAGAAATTGATTTTTGAACGTAACATAAATACCATCAGAGGTTGCCCCATACTTTTATTCTGTGCAAGGTCTTATGTGTGCCTCAAAGGGGCTCAGTAGACACTGATTAAAGCTCGACTGTCCACTGTATTCTAGCTGTGTGACTGTGGGTGTGTTGCTTCAGTTCTCTGGGTCGCAATTCTCTTTGTATAGTGAAGCTCAGAATAGGACCTATTATAGTTCCTGCCTCCTGGGATGGCTCTGAAGGTGACATTGATTAATCAACGCAGAAGGTACTTCAGTGCCTGGACTGTGGTATACTCTCAGCAAGTTTAGCTGCTATGGGCTTTACATAGGAAAGTGAACGCGAAATGTGATCAGGATGGAGGAAGTCACCCAGGTGATCCAGACCGGAAGTAACATTAATCTTTTACAAAGACTCATGTTATGATGAAAGTCTAGTGATAACTGGCAAATTCATATACAAAATAGAGAGGCTAACCTGGTGGTTCAGATGGTCAAGAATCTGCCTGCAATGCTTGATCCCTGGGTCAGAAAGATCCCTTGGAGAAGCGAATGTCTACCCACTCCAGTATTCTTGCCTGGAGAATCCCATGGACAGAAGAGCCTGGTGGACTACAGTCCATGGGGTCAAAAAGAGTCGGACATGACTGAGCGACTAACACTTTCAATACTTCAGAGAACATCTACTTTGATTCCCTTCCTCATAGATGTGGAGCCTGAGGCTCAGTGAGGGGTGGGGTGTGCTCAGCCTCCTCAGTGAGGCTCTGTTAGAGACAGGACTTATGTCCCCCTGGATGAGGGGCTGCACTGCTTCTCCAGATTCACTTCTGTGTCCATGACTCTGAACTGATCAGAGGTCTGAAGGTCAAAGATCCGGCAGATTGCCTTTGGGAAAGGGCAAACACAAGTTAGCATGTTTGGCACTGTAATGGTGTCACGATTCACCTAGGGAGGGGCAGAGGCCATTCGTTTAATAAGACCTATTACCTGTGTGTGTGTGACTAGTTAACCAGAGACTTCTTTCCAAGAGGGTCTCCCCATGATTTCTGTCCTGTCCATTGAGGTCTGAACCTAAGGGGCCATATGCATTTTCTAGATCATTGCAACCACAATGGTGACATTGTAGGGTCCATAGATGCCTTTCTGTCCAGTTCATGGGGGCGGGGGAGAAGGTGACACCAAGAGAAATATTATTTGCTTCTTAGCTAGTTGGTGATAGATCGAAGACCAGAACCCAGAATTGCTAACTTCCCAACCAGGAATCTGACTGCAAGAAAATAGTGCTTCCTAGCAAGCCCCCTCTAAGTGATAGTCTCAGTAATGATGCTTTAAAAAATATTGCAGAAAATCTCCCAGTTCTGGCCCTTATCAAAGATAGAGTCTGTAGACAGAGGAAAGAGGATATAATGCTCATCCAGGTTTAAGAACTGTAGACACAGTGAAGAGAGAGAGGTGACTCTCCAGGGGAAGGTAGCATTAAGCTGTTGGTCATCTTTTTCTGACTGGGACTGGCCCTTAGAGTTAGACGGTATAGGGCTTCTCAAAGTGGGGAGGGGGTCCGTGGATACTGTCAGCTTGTAAACTTTTTGAGTATCGTCTCGCAGTGAGTACAGAAATTGAGAGTAAGCGTATGGAAATTTTTACAGCAATTAACAGAGTAATTTTATGCTTGCTAAATCTGATAATGAAAATGTGAATGTATATTTTGGGTATCTTTATGGTTTATTTCATTTTTTCTCAAAGTCTATTTTTATTTTATTTAAAAAATATATTATTTACTTATTTGGGCGTGTCAGGTCTCAGCTGTGGCTCTGTGGGGGTCTTCACTGCAGTGCGCAGGCTTCGGCCATAGTGCGTAGGCTTAATTGCTCTGCAACAAGTGGGATCTTAGTTTCCTGACCAGGAATCAAATCCCCATCACCTGCATTACAAGACAGACTCTTAACTACCTTATCACCAGGGAAGACCCCGAAGTCTATTTTTACTTACAGCCTTGGGGGGCACCCTCCTCCTAGCTGCCTTCCTTGACCGTCCTGGGCCTAGTGATCTCCCCATTCCTGTGCTCCCCCTGAGTCTGAGCCTCAGACTGCAGCCCTGGCTCTTCTCCTCAGCTTGGTTTCTTCTCATTTGCACCCATGGGTATTCATAGACACTAATTTTAAAAAGTGTTTCATAACATAAGAAACACTCAAATATATTACCATTATTAAGAAATAAAACTAAAAGAGACAAACAGCTCCTTTGGCCCTCCCAGGTCATGTCCCCAGAGAACACATTTTGTCAGTTTTCTGAGTTCCTTTTCACATCTTCAATTCTGCATTTACGTTTGAATTTTTGTACTATCTTTTGAAGTTGTTTACACAAAAGTTGTACTGCAAAGACGCACTTTCACTTAACAACGTGTCTTAGAGGTCTTCCGGTGTCAGCACTGATGTAGTAAATGTCACTTATGTATGTCATATATGTGTGTAATCAATGCTACGGCAGAAAAATGGCAGGAAATACCATTCCTGGTAATGGCGGCCTTGTGTACCAGAGTGGGGTACAGTGCCCTTGATAATAGAGGCATTCTCCCTTTCCAGAGGTTCACAGTTTTTGACTACACCGCAGAGGACATTTTTGCACACGCCTCTTCATGTAACATGTGCTAGTATTTCGCTGGGGCACAAGCTCCAACGTGGGAATACTGAATTGGAGGATAGACATTTTATATTTTAACGCTGCTGCTGCTGCTGCTGCTGCTAAGTTTCTTCAGTCGTGTCCAACTCTGTGCGACCCCACAGACGGAAGCCCACCAGGCTCCCCCGTCCCTGGGATTCTCCAGGCAAGAACACTGGAGTGGGCTGCCATGTCCTTTTCCAATAGATGCTGTTAAATTGTCCTCTACATTGCCAGCTTCCTGCCGCATAAGACCCCCAATATGTCCACTCATGTCTAGAGCCTTTATATCCGTCCTCATTTTGCCAATCTGGTAAGCAGGAAGGTGAATCTCATTCTTGTTTTAATTTGCATTTCCTTGATTACTCATGAGGCTGAGCATGCTTCCACATGGTTATTAGCTGTTCGTAGAGGAAACACTCACTGAATGTATTAGGTGCCGAGTAAAGATACTGAGAAAGGAGAACAGCACCTCGGCTCAGGGTGGATTGCTCTGTGAGGTCCGGGTCACGGGCTGGGTCCAGGAGGGATGCTCACGGGACTTGGTGGGGTACAGGGTGAGGAAGGCATCTGTGACTCTTAGAACAATGGAGTCACACTCGAACAGAGGAAAGTGCGTGCGTGCTGTCATGTCCAGCTCTTTGCAATCCCATGGACTGTAGCCTTCCAGGCTCCTCTGTCCATGGGATTTTCCAGGCAAGAATTCTGGAGTGGGTTGTCATTTTTTCCTCCAGGGGCTCTTCCTGACACAGGACAAGGCTGGGATCTGAACTCGACTTCTCAGCTCATAAGGTCCCACCCTATCTTGATGTCCCTCACGATGGGATCTGTCATTGTCTGGACTCCAGGGAAGATTGCAGTCTTTTGGCTACAATTTGTTTGTTATCCATTATTGCAAACTACCTCAAAAGTAATGGTTAAGACAATAGTAATCATTGGTTTGCTCACACCTACAATTTGTAGAGAGCTCAGCAAGGAGAGCTCAGTTGTTAATGGCCAGCTCTTTGAGTTGTCTACTGGGGCTGGATCACGCAAGAAGACTTCTAAATTTGCAAAGCTGAAGCCTGGGCCAAGGTGGCTGGACTAGCTGGGGCCTGGTGGCCATTGAGCCTCATGGCCTTTCTAGGCGGCTTAGCTGAGCTTTCCTGACGGCATGGTGATTTTTTACCTGGCCATCGGCTCCCCTCAGCCTGCATAAGTAAAAGCTACCAGGTCTTCTTAATGCCCAAACCGGAAGCCCTGGAACATCACTGATGCCTCATTCCACCAGCTAGACCAGTCGCAGGGCCAGGGCAGGGGACATAGATTTCACTCTTGTTGGGGAGTGGCAAGGGCCAATTGCAAAAGAGCATGTGGGCTGAGAGAGACTGTTGCAACCTTTGCAAACCCCAATATGAAACAATTAAAATCCTCTCGAAACAGATTGAAGAAAAAGAGGAGAATTTATAAGGACTTGAGGTATCTCAGAGAAGCCTAGGCCAGAAAATGCAGCAGAGGGAAGGTCTGGGTTGAAAAACCCCAGTGATCACTCACGCTGCACCCCTCTTAGCTCCCTGGGGGTGCCAAGGCCTCCCCTGCACACCCCTTTTCTCTGCTCCCCATGTTCATGGGCTCCATGAGGCTGCCTTCAGAGAGTGCCTTCAGCCCTCTGGTTCTCAACGTTCCCAGGTTGTTGTGAATCCCCATTCCAAACCCTAGAGAGTCAGGGCATCTTTTCTTGTAAATTTGGAAAAAAAGGAACTGGGACGTGACAGAGCCAGGTTCCCAGCCCTGGAGGCTCCATATGATTCAGAGCCAAGGCTTACTCCAGGAGGCCCTGGATTTTGCGCCCCCCTCCCCTGCAGCCCTTGCCTAGCTGAAACTTCAGGAGAGCAGAGCAGTGCTAGCCCTGGCAGCTGGGTCTCCTGCTAACCAGCAGCCCCCTCTGGTCCCTGCTTGCTTAGAAGGGGCAATATCCTGCTGCACAGGGTGGGTGGGGTGCCACTTAGAGGTGTGATTCATCTGGAGTGAAGGGTTTCAATCACCCCAGCAGGCTTTTTGTCTTTCCACTCCAGCTCCAGTGTGGGCCGGTAATACAGGGCTTCTGAGGCTAGGTGCAAAAGCTGCAGATGGTAATGATCACTTTGGAGCCCCATTGGGGAAAGCAGTCCATGTTTTTGGAACTCTGATGAGAAGCCTTGTATCTCTCGGGGTGAAGCTTCCTGGCTGGGTGAGACTCCCCTGGGCTGCCTCTGACCTCACATCTTCCCCCACAGTCTACACAAAAGCCTGGCTTGTAGCCCCACAGTCACGGCCCTACCCAGGGGCAGCTCTGCTCTAGGTTTCCAGACCCTTCCTCTTCTCTGCAGGTCCTTAATTGATATCAACCTACAGCCTGGAATAGCCCCTTTCCTCAACTCTGTTCCTAAGTGTTTCCTTTCCACCCTTCATGGGCTTGCAGCAAAGGTCACCTCCTCACCAATGCCTTTTTCAAATTCTCAGGAGAACTTTTCCTACCTCCCTTTGGACATCTGTCTCCTTGAAACATGGATCACAGGGATTTGGGGCACAGGCAGCAAGGCCTGGAGCAATCTCATAACATCTTGTTTATTCATTCCGCTACTATTTATCAAGTACCTATTCTGTGCCAGGCACCGTTGTTGCCCTGAGGAACAGAAGAGTTGAGAATCCCTGCCTTTGTGGCTGTGAGACTCTGTTGTGGGAGGCAGGCCATAAACAGATGATTAAATCAAGTAATAGTAAGTCACATGGAGGTAGGTGCTATGGGGTGAAATGAAGGAGAGGAGGGAAGATTAGAGTGCCAGGGATGGGGCAGGATGGCATAGGGATTACATTCTTATGTAGGCATGTCACTTGCCAGCTGTGTGAGTTTCAGCCAATTTCTTGATTTCACCAACTTTTTGTTGCCTTGACTGTAAAATCCAATAAGGGCACCTAGCTCAAGTAGAAGGTCATAGGTGAGAGGAAGTCAGTGCCTGGCACATAGTAGGTGCTTCATAGCTGACAACTGTCACTACTACCACCAGCATCACTGCCAACAAGACTTGAAAGCAAAGTTTGCCCAGATAATCCTGCCCAGGGCAGGAAGAGGGAGAACGCCTCCATCTGGTCAGATTCCAGCTCCCTGGCAGGGGCACAGAGTTCTCGGGGGTTCTGTTGCTTTAAGCAGATGAAAAGGGGGCTAGATCTACTTCTGCAGCACCCCACCCCCAACTCAGAACGCTTAACCTGACTCCCTTTCATGATTTCAGGCAGGCCTCAGCGCATCCCTGCCTCTGTACCTGGGAGTTCAGTGTCTGGGAAGAGTTAATTCATCGGGTGCCAGCAGTTGGTTTTGGCTGCAGGACTGGGGAGGTCAGAGATTCTGGGAGATAGAGTGCTCTGTGTGCAGGCTGTGTGCAGCAAGGTGGCTGGAGCCCTGAGCTGGGAGGGAGGCGTGTCCTCTTTCCTGTGCGTGTGTGCGTGTGTGTATGTGTGTCAGAGAGAGACAGCGAGAGACAGAGAGACAGAGACAGAGGTATGGGAGGAGGGGGAGATCCCATTTCTCCTCCCTGGGCCTCTGCCAGACAAAATGAGGTGCACTGGTTTTCATCAAGGTGGACCATCACCTGGACAGGCTGTGGGTGAGGTGGGACACATTCTCCTGGTAGGTAGAATTTGACCTTCTAGGCTCCAAGAGTCCCCCTGGCCTCTTTCACCTACAAGGTGTCTTGGGGCGGATTAGCCAGCAGTTGAGCCAGACCACTGCCACCTGTGGGCCTGGGGTAGTGACCACGAGGTCCAGCTCCAAGGAGGGGGCCCAAATCCCATGGGCTCTCTCAGGCCCACCTGTTACCAGGACTCAACTAAGACTCGCCAGAACAGCCCCTTTCCCTGAGGAAAATTGCTGCCAAGTGGGGACTTGGCACTTGGTCTAGGACTTGAGCTGACTTCTCAGCCACCCAGAAGTAGGGCTCAGCCTTGCTTCTGTTGCTTTTTTTCAGTTACATGACACAATTCTAATTTGATTTACATAGCCTTTTTCTTTTCTTTTTGAAATTGTGTTCCATCAACAATGGCAGCCCTTCCCGCAGCCTATCAGCCAGAGTCTTCTTGCCGCTAAATGGTCAGTGGAGGCCCCTTGTTAAGTCAGAAGAGACTGGACCTACTGAGCCATCCACACAGACAGCCTTGACCTTCCAGAAACCCTTCTCATTGTGGAGGGGGCCTAGTGACCCCCATTCCCCCTCGCCCATCCTGTGGACCGTCTTCTGGGCTCAGAAATAGTAAGCCCAGGGTGCTGGACTCTGGGGCCAGAAGCTGGGACGCCCACCAGGCCTGAGCTGAGCAGCTGAGTTGAACCACTCCTGCTGCTCAGGCATCTTCCGGGGTCCCAGTGGTTCACACAGAGCCTGAGCGTGGGAGTCATGCAGATGCTGGTTTCGGTTTCAATTATTTGCAGGTGAACATCCCTCTCCAGAGGCAGGAGGAAGGGAATGCAGTCTCTCTTTAATTATTCAGAGCACTATTTACAAGGCCCTCTGAGCTGCAGCCCTGACCCAGGGAGACGCTGGGCTTTTCTTCTACAATTACTTGCCCAGACTGATCACAGCAGCATCACCCTGCCCCAGCTCTGCTGCACCCCCTCACCTCTCCTCGCGCCCCCTGCTTCGTGCCTTGTGAGCAGAGCTTTGGAGGCACCGCTCAGCCTAGTCCTAGGCCTGGGTGGGAGTGGCCTCGGGGCGGCAGCCAGGGCCCCAGGCAGAGAAGGCCCCCTCAGTGGGCCTTGAAAGCCAAGTCTGATCCTGTCACGCCTCTGCTCAAGTGCCAGAAATGACTCTCATCTCCCTGAGAGGAAGGGCATGGACCTTACAGGGGCCCTCTAGCTCTCCACATGGGGGTATGCGTTCACACACACACACGCACACCCACATGCACACACGCACACACACACAGCCCTGCATGAACAGCACACCCTTCACTCCAGGTCTGCAGGCATGTGTCCCCTGTGTGCACAAACACAACCTTTGTGTGAACAATGCACACATGCCTGCACACACACACACTCACGCACACGCATGCCACTGCATAACCCTGCGCCTGGAACTCGCCAGCCACTCACTCTCCCTCTCAGGGTCATTTCCCCTGCTCTTCCCGCTGCCTGGGAGCCACCTGCCTAGACACCTGCCTGGCTCCCTCCCTCACCTCCTGACTCGAAGGTCACCGAGGCCCTCCCTGGCAGCCCACCAGTGGACACTACTGTGCCCCACCAGGCCCCTTGCCTTTAGTTTGGGGTGCCACCAAGATGAGATGGAGAAGGAGCCCAGGCAACACCATCCCTCCACCCCCTCACATCAGGGAGCGGGCGACCCACCACACTCAGGGCCACAGAGCTGATGAGAGGCTCAGCTGTGCCCGGAGTCCAGGCTTCCCAGCAACAGGGCCCCGGGTCACCCTTCAGCTGCAAGCCCAAAGGCTGCTCCCCCTCTTCCGGAATCTCAGTTTTCCCTGCTGTGAATTGGGTGGTTGACTCCAAGGCCTTCAAGGGGCCTGGCTGCACTGGGACTCGCCTTTCCCGCCAGCTCTTGGGGAGGCTGACAGCAGGCGGGTTCCATCCATGGTGGCCTCTCCCGACCACTTTGGGATTCGGTCCCCCTCTCCCCACCACGCCCAGCACCGTGTGCAGGTGTGAGGGGGTTATTTGACTGTCTGAAAGCCAAATGCTGGGCTCTCTTAATGGATTTCAGAAGCTTCCTGCCTTTGCTGCCACAGTAGAGAAGATTTCCTTTTTTGTGATATTTAAAGAAAAACAAGCATTTCTGCTCTTTGAGGTATAAAAAGGGACTATAACTCTGTGCGTGGAGAGGCAGAAGAGTAATTTACTACTGCCAGAATTGACAGCAGACCTCTTTCTCAGATCCACAAGTTATCATTACAAAGAGAAGCTCGTTGCTTAATTTTCCATGTTTCAGGGAGTCTACCAAGAGGGCGAAATGGATTTCTCCCTTCCTTACAGATGTGTCCCCTGATCGTCTGTAACCCTGTGGGTCCTGTCGGGTCTCAGCTGGGCTGACCTCTCCAGCGCCATGGCTATGTCTGCAAAGTAAGGATTTCCTGTCCCTGGTCCTTCTGGGAAAGCCTCTGACCCCCCATCTCCACCATAGCCATGGAGAAGCACCCTCCTTTGCTTCTGGCCCTCCCCTTCCCAAGGAAGGGGCATCAGGCATCCTGGCATGCCAGACCCTATTTATTCAGACCTTTCCTGCTTCTCCATCTTCTTATCCACTGAGTAACACCCACCAGCCACCCCCTTTTTCCGATCTGGGCACCCCACCCCTGCCCATCCTCCCCCTGCCTTGGATCGTACCAGTCTCTCTGCCAGGATGATCAGCCCCCTCCCCACGGCCCCACCTCCAGAGCTTAACCCCTAGTCTACCTGTGGAACCCCTCTGCGCCCACACCAGCTCCTGCAGGAGATCTTGATGACCCTCCCAGGGGCCCCAGTCTTTCCCCTCTCTCCTGGTGCTCACCCTCGCTGGGCCCCATCTCAGGGCAGCCAGCCTCACCCATTCCAGACTTGCACCTTCAGCCTGGGGACTAGAGGGAGGGCCAGAAGGTACTTCCTCTAGATTAAACTCCCCCTGCGTTCTGGGCTGCAGGGGACCCTCTTGTCCATCCTGCAGGAGCCCTCAACCTCTGTTTGCACAGCCCACAGTGACAGGGAGCTTACTCCCTTCTCCCACACCATGCATGAGCTCCCCCGCCAGCCTCCTCAGCAGAAGAATGCCTGTCTTTCCTTGTGTCAAGCCCCCATTGCCCTCCTCCAGGGAGGATTTCTGCTGTCTGAGCCCTTCCTGCTTTTCCAGACACCTTCTTATGTCTGCCATCATGAACTGAAGGCTCTGTGTTTCAGCTATGTTTTGTGTGATAACAACTTCTCCCCAAACAGAGACCCAAAACAAGAAACATTCACTATTATTTTGTGATCCTGTGCTTTGGCTGCTCAGGGCTCCTGGCCAGGGCGGGTTTGGCTACTCTGTGCTCAGATGGCACCTTGGCAGCGCCGACATTCCGAGAGGCCCTCACTCACGTGTCTGGCGGTTGCTCCATATTGGCCTGGGCGATGGCAATGGCATGGCCACCAGGATCCAGAGGCCACTGGGCTTTGCACATGTTCCAAAATGCAGGGTCCCCAGAGCAGCCAGACAGGAAACAAGCTCCGGTGTATGAGCACATTTTTTTTTAAAGACTTTATTGTTTAGCAGTTTTATGTCCACAGTGAAATTGAACAGAAAATAGAGAGGGTTCCCATAGACCTCTGTCCCTGCTCAGCCTCCAGCACTATCAACAGCCCCTGCTACTGCTGCTAAGTCACTTCAGTCGTGTCCGACTCTGCGACCCCATAGATAGGTATGTTTGTTGCAATCGGTGAATCTAGATTGGTGTGTCATTACCACTCAAAGTCCACAGCTTTCTTTCGGTCACTCTTGGGGTACATTCTATAGGTTTTGACAACTGCATATAATGACACACATCCACCATTACAGTGTTGTACAGGGTAGTTTCACCATCCTAAATGTCTTCTGTGCTCACCCTATTAACACCTCCTTTCCCCTATCTCTGCAAAAGCTGATCCTTCTACTATCTCCATAGTTTTGCCTTTTCCAGGAAGTCATCATAGAGTTGGAATCCTGCACAATGTAGCCTTTCCGATGGGCTCTTTGCACTCAGTAACATTGTTCTGGGATTCCCTTGTGGCTCAGCTGGTAAAGAAGCCTCCTGCAGTGCAGACCTGGGTTCGATCCCTGGGTTGGGAAGATCCCCTGGAGAAGAGAAAGGCTACCCACTCCAGTATTCTGGCCTGGAGAATTCCAAGGCTGTATAGTCCATGGGGTCTTGTTTAAGGTTCCTCCTTGAATTTTAGGGCTTGAGAGATCATTACTTTTTACACCTCATATTATTCTGTTATTAGATGAACCAGTTTATTTATCCCTTTACAGATGGGACATCTTGATTGCTTCTGAGTTTTGACAATTATGAATAAAGCTGGTGTATACCTCTGTGTACAGGTGTTGGTTTGGACGTATGTTTTCAAGTTTCTTGGATAAATACCAAGGAGCATGAAATAGAACAATTCTCATGTGCAGTTTTTTTTTCAAGCCTGTCCTGGCATTGTATTTGCTGATGTTGTAGCCACCAAACCAAGACACATGACTGAGTCAGACTGGAAGAGGGGAGGTGACAGGGAGAAATGGACTTATCTTCTCAGTGGGAGGAAAAGCAAAGTCATTTGATGAGACAGATTGTCTGCTGGGAAGGGAAGATGTTTGGTCAGGTTTGCAGTCTACCCCGCTCATGCACACACTTTTTGATATCTCATTCCTCTACCTGAAGCACCAAGTTGTTGGACTGGGGCCCATTTGACATGTAGAGGGAATGAAACAAACTGCTGGATTCGATGGATTTAGAGGCTTTGAAGATCAGACGGTGAAGATGGCAGCAACAATAATAGTCACTTTCACACAGGCAAGGTCTTTACTCAGCAATAGCTGTGTAGTCGCTCTGCGTGGTGGGCACTGGGTGTGCTACAGCGAAACGAATGTCCTCTCCAGGGTGGGAAGGGAGGGACACAGAAGCAGAATCACAGGTGCATGAAGGAACAGGTGATGTGTTGGGGATGGAGGGGTGAGGAGGGAGCATGTGCTCCATGAGGGGGGGCAGGAACCCCAACCCTTGAGCTGAGCTGTGAGTGTGAGGAGGGCTGGAGAGGAGACTCCTGGGAAGGAGCCCAGCTCCCCCTCCTTGGCCCCTCCCCTCCTCTGTGTCCTATCTCCATCTCTGCATGTCTATAGCAGAGCTTTGCAGGGGTCTTGTCAAAGTGCAGCTCTGCTCCTGCAGGTCTGGGCTGGGACCTGAGCATCTGAATTTCTAACGAGTTCCCTGGGATGCCCATCCTGCTGTCAGAGTCCAGGGCTGTGGGAACCCCAACCCTTCTCAGGCTGGGATGTCCAGGTTCAGGGCCGGGCGTGGCTGGAAGTGAGAGAGGAAGAGATCAAAGGCTCATTCTGAGCTCAAGAGTGACCACGGCTATGGGAGCATGGGAAGAAGAGCAGAGATGGGGGGTGGAGACTCTGCATTTGGAGCTGCTGAGTTGGAGGGGCCCAGGACAGGCAAGTGGAGGCAGCCAGACACTGTTGTCAGGAGGGCGGGAGAGCAGGTAAGGCTAAAATACAGTTTCTCTGTGGATGAACTTCTACAAGGAATGAGTGATTCCTGAACTGTCCCAATGACGTATTAGTAGAGGCTGTGTGGAATGATCTGTCTTTGGTGATTCAGAAGGCTTTTGTAAGTCATTCAAGACTCCAGATCTGAAGAATGTGGTCCCTCAGGGGTCTTGCTTTGCACTTGGCACACTCTATTATGTTCCTTGGTACCATCCTCCAACTAGTGTGTGCCCAGGCTGGAGGCTGAGAGGAGTGTCCCTTCTCTATAGTCTTGTTTCCCAGACTGGCTCTGGGCTCAGAAGCAGAGGTATCACCTGGGGACAGGTTAGAAATGCAAATTCTGAGCCCACCTCAGACCTATGGACTCAGACTCTGGGTTTTATCAGAGCCCTGGTGGTTCATGAGCAAAAGAGCATTTCAGAAGCACTGGCCCAGGTGAGTAGTTCTCCACTGGGGTTACACACTCAGATCCCCAGGAGAGTGTGATGAAATGCTGCTTCCTGCATCCCCTACCTCCAAGAGGTTCTGATGTAGCTGGTCTGGGGGAGGCCCAGGCTGACTGAAGGTGCCAGCTCCCTGGGTGACTCTCCTGTATATCCAGGGTGGGACCCGCAGCCAGCCCCTCCTCAGTCCTCTTTGAGGGGCTACAGCTGGGAATGTTGGAGGACAGCCCCTTTGTGGAAGTCACTTTGCATTTTTGGGCCTCACGTGAAACCACCCTATGCCCTCTGCTTTGTAGGAGCTCAGAGGAGGGCAGGTGATGTGGGGGTGGGGATGGAGGAGAGGCCAAGAGCCATGAAGGTCTGGCTGAGATTTATCTAGTTGTTTGAAACACACACCAGCATCAGGAGTGGCAGAAACTGTCCGGCCAGACAGGAAACTGCTGAGTGAGGAGTCGGAGGCTCCCTCAGTTCATACCCTGAGGGCTTCCATGGTTGAGGGGGATAGTCATTAAGGAGCAGGGGGAGGAGAGCCCACCAACTTGGGGTAAGAGAAGGGGGACGGGGATGTTTCCTGGGAGGAATGCTGGACATCTGCCCTCTTTTTTCTAGAACAGGAGTTAGGAAGTTAGCGGTGCCAACTCAAAGGTTGCCCATAAGCACTGGTTTTTCAGGAAGAAATAAGAAATCAGGATACATTCCTTGATGTGTTGTGCTTCAAAGTACGGCCCTTGGACCAGCAGCAACCAGGTAGCCTTAGGCTTGCTGGGAATACAGCGTCCCAGGCCCTGCTGCATTGGACCTATTTGCTCAGAATCCATGGTTCATCATGATTCCCAGATGATTCACTTCCCCTGTTATGCATCAGTTCAGTTCAGTTCAGTTCAGTCGCTCAGTCGTGTCCAACTCTTTGCGATCCCATGAATTGCAGCACGCCAGGCCTCCCTGTCCATCACCAACTCCTGGAGTTCACTCAGAGTCGCGTCCATCGAGTCAGTGATGCCATCCAGCCATCTCATCCTCTGTCGTCCCCTTCTCCTGCCCCCAATCCCTACCTTTGCAAAGCCCTAGTCTCCTGGTTCCCAGCTGAAATGCAGTGTCCAGGACACACAGAGACAGGAGGGTTCTGGCTTCACGGAGGTTCCGTCTGTCCAAGGGTTTCCCGGCTCCTCTGAGTGGGCTAGTCATGGGTTCAGGCCTCAGTAGGCCTGGAAGGGCCCCAGTGAGCCAAAAAGTGGCCCAACTATGGAGTTTTCTTTCCTAAGGAGGCCCCTGACATCTGTCCTTCCTGCACTTTGCCTGCCGCTTTCTGCCCTGCAGTGCCCTCTGGTGGCCATTGGGAGCCATGGCCACCGCATCGCCCCTTCTCTGCTGCCTGAACCCCAAGACCCAACTGAGGTAGGGAAGAGGACTTTCCTGTTGCTGCCCTCTGCTGTAAGGCTCAAGGACCCCCCCAGAACACAATGGAAGCCGTTGGGAAAACTCTGGGCTTTAGCAGCAGGCTAGCAAATGGGTAAAGTGTCCTGGCTCAACTCTTCTCCCTGCCCTTCCCTTGTAGGAAGCTGTTCAGAGCTGGAACATGGGCTGGAGGAGACAGAACGAGCCTGTGTAGCGAGGACGTGCAGGCTGAACTGGTTCAGGGAGCCCTGCGTGGTGACCTGAGGACAGGAGGGGGCTGTCAGGTGCTGGAGGGACTTGCAGGCTTTTACCTGTTGAGACCTGGTCCTGTGTCCAGAGGCTTGACTGCATTTGCCCAGGGGGCCTGCTATGTGGGGCATGGACTACATTGGACAGTGGGAGCTGTGAGGGGCCCATGCCCCAGTTCAGAGAGCATCAGGGGCTTCACAAGGTAGCCAGGCTTGGGTGGTGGAAGGCCAACACTCTCCCACATGCTAAAGAGAACGTGTCAGCCCAGGGTCAGCAGCTGGCTGGGCTGTGAGCTGGCCGGCTGTGTGGACAAGGAGTGTCTTGAGAGACACACGATCCCGTGAAGGTGCTTCTAGAGACGTGACTCAGGTCTTCCCAAAGCTCCAATTCTTGGTCCTGTGGAGGGGGCAGCCAGACTCCCCGCTCTACCTCCCCTGGTTCAGATGACTACTCCCTGAGGCTCCATCACCTTCTTGGTCCCTAGTAACCTCCTTTCACAGATATTCTGGGGGAACAAGTTTGGTTTTCCTCCTAAGCCCAGGGTGCTGGGCCGATGGGGTGACCTCAAGCAGAAAAAACAAGGGGCACAGAGCCCATGGGCTGATTGCAGACCCCTGCTCCCCTTGGGTCTTCCAGGTCCCACCTGTGCCCACTCCCAGCAGCTCCATCTCCCAGCCAGGTCCATCCTCACCTGGACCTTGGTGCCAGTTCTGACTCTGCAGTGGACTCCATGAGCACCCGTGGGCCAGTCACCTTTCCTCTCACGTGTCAGTTTTCCCACCCAAGGTTAATAGGAGATTTCCTAGAAATCATCCAGTTCTTATGGATGCTGTGGTCCTTTGAGAACCTGCAGTTCTGTTCCTTCAGCTGATGGGCCAGACTGCCCAGCACCGGCCCCGCACCTCAGCTCATGGGGTGTGCATGTGAGCGGCACATGCTCTTGCAGTCTCTTCCCATCCCCTCAGCCTGCCCTCAGCTTCCAGGGACCAGCCCTTCAGGTCTTTGCCTGAGCCTGTCTTGCCCTATACGCACGAATTGGCAGGCTGAAAATGCTGTCCAGTTAATGTGGTACCCCTGAACAACCCCTTTGAGTATTGCTGAATAAATGTCTCAGCTCCCTGAGGATGGGTGACTTCCCAACAGATGATTCCAGTTCCCACCATGGTGATGTCCTTGGTGACTCTTCTTCAAGATCTTTTTGCTCTCAATCCTTGTCTAGGGTCTGCATAAGGGGGTGGGAGACCCAAATCAAGAAAACATGTAGCCGGACCACTTTATTTTTCTGATTTTTGGTGTAGGATATTTGGTGCAGGGAATGGGTGTGGGAGAGAGATCTCTGGGCTGGGGGGCAGGGAGAACCTGTTTATCAAGTGTGACCTTGGGACATAGTGCAAGATGAAGGGATGGTGTTCAGGCTGACTCTGCAGCAGGGGGCTCCAGACTTACTAGACTTTGGGACCCTGACTTCTCCCTCTGGGGAGGCCCTGTCTGCCAGACTGGCCTCAGGCCCCGGGGCCCTTGTGGGCAACAACAAAACAGTGGCCCTCGTTGATGCACTGGGCCTCTGAGTAGTTGATGGGGCTGTACTGGCACTTTAGCACCTGGCAGCCTCCTGCACGGCCTTCTCCACTGTCTCCTTCTCCAGCGAGAGGCCAAAGAACTTCCTGGAGCCCACCATGTATTCACGGCAGCGCAGGGCCACCGAGGTGACCAGGTGCCCGCCTGGCTTCAAGAGGCCCACCAGGTTCTGGATGGCTGCCTGGTAGGTGTCCACGTCCTGGCAGGCGCACTCCAGGGCCAGCAGGCTCAGCACGCAGTCTGCTGCGGGCACCTGAGCAGACCCCAGAGGACAGGGCTGGTTCACGTCACATGTCAGTAACTGCGTGACTGTCCTTCGGAGCCGGGCCTCCTTCTCCTGCCACTTGCTCCTGTGAGGGAGGGTCAACGAGGTGACAATGACAATTAGGACAACATCCCCCATACCCTAAGGAGGGCTTCCTATGGGCCTATGAAGAACATCATATTTCTCCCATTATACAGATCAGGAAACTGAGGCACACAGAGGTTGAGTGATTTGTTCAAGGCCACAACAGCTGATAGGTGACAGTGCATTTGACATCTGATTCCTCCTTCTTCTTTCTCCTCCTTTTTTGTCTTTCTTTTGAATAACTCAATTTTAGCATATTGCATTATTAATTTTAAATTGCAAAAGACATATAACAAACATTTGCCGTTTCAGTCAGTCTCTGCAATCCAGGGGCATTAAGTGCGTTCACAATGTGAGCAACTATCACCATTTCCTAATTCCAAAACTTGTCATCCCCCATGCTGAAACTCTGCCCCCATTATGCAATATACCCACATTCCTCCTCCCTGCAGCCCCTGAGCCTGTAAATATCCTTCTTTAAAACAGCTCTTTCCCACAGCTGGGCCTTCGCCCTTGCCATCCCCTCTGCCTGACTCTCATCCTTTCTCCCTCACATCTCCCAAGGAGTTGCTCGAAGTGCTCTTTCTTAGAGGAGAGGCTTTCTCTTGCTGTCTGCTGGGGACTGAATTGTATCCCCATCATATTCATATGCTGAAACCCTAACATGTATGTGGATGTATGTGGAGATGGAGCCTTTGGCAGGCAAATAGAGGTAAATGAGATCATGAGCAGGGGCCACTCATGATGGGATTTGTGCCTTTTACAAGAAGACAGACTAGAGAGCGAGCTGATTCTCCCTCTCCTTCTTCAGAGGACATGGCAAAAAGATGGCATCTACAGGCCAGGAAGAGCACCCTCACCACTTTCAAGGACGGATCCTGAGCTCCCAGCCTGCAGAATGTGAGAAGTGAGCGTCTTTGCTCAAGCTGCTGCATCTGTGACATTTCCTATGATGGCTCAAGGTGAGTAAGACACCCTCCCACCTAACATAGCACCTATACCTCTCTAGGCCCCTGCAGCTGGAGAGTCTTCTCTAGAACGCTTGTTTTTCCCTGAATCCTACCTCCATGTACTTTGGGGGCGTTGTGCTTCCTACGAGCATGTGAGCTCCACGGGGCAGAGGCTTCATTCACTGTGCTATTCCCAGCATCTGGAAGTGACCTGACTCTCAGAATGCTCTCTGTGAATGATGACAAGAATGTATGAAGCCCAGGCTGGGATGATGCAGAGACCCTGTGCTCAGAGACCCTGAGGCCCTGTTCCATTTCAGGCTGCCCTTAGTCTGTAATTTGGTCAGGCCCCCATGGCCGAAAGATGGGACAGGAATTTAAAGTCTGGTCTTTGTCCTGCTCTAAGGTGGCCTAGAGGTCACTCTCCACATCTGGGCTTCAGTTTCCTGGACTCTGGTTGATGGATTCCCTCTCTGTGAACTGGATGGGGAAGGTGCCTGGAGGGGGTGAGTGCTGTTGGTCTCTGGGACTTGGTAGCAGTGTGGAGGAGATAGATGTGGGTGATTCCAAGAAGCTCATGTCTTCCCATAACATGTGCCCCTCCAACACTAGGTAACGTGGAAGCTGAACCACGAGTTTTGAGAGCAAAGAGATCTGCGTGTGCTGGAGCAATCAGGGGAGCTTCCAGCAAGAGGAGGGACTGAAAAAGGTCCCACAGGTTGGAAGGGATGCAAAACATGGAGAGCAAATCAGGTAACCGAAGCTTTGATCACAGGCAACTCTGAGGCTGCAGGTGGGACTCACTCAAAGGGAGGGAGGTGCTCTGGGCCAGAGACCCAAGTGGGTTAGGAACAAGCTAGAGGGAGCTGGCCAGTGATGCAGGGTGGCAGGCTCAGACTCAGGCCTGTGAGGATGGGAGACGTCTTGTGAGAAGGATGGGGACTGTGGATACCTGTCTCCCTCGAGCCCACACACGTATTGCTGGGGACCAGTCATAGGCCCCCGGGTCCTTCTTCAGCCACTTGTCCACCTCCCGGAGGTTGAGCTCCGAGTAGTCTGACATGATGATCTCCCGGAAGGCCTCGCAGGCCGAGATAAGCTGGTAGATGGTGGGGCCTGTGCCGACGTCGATCAGGATGTCGCCTCCAATGCCTCCTGCAGGAGATAGCATGTTCCAGGTGTGGGGGGCAACACCCAACTCCATGCCAGTTGCTGTGGATGGAGATGCCAGGCTCTGCCCTTTCCCCAGGGTGACTCCCAGGGGATCCGACCCTGCCTTGGGCAGTTACGTGGACTGTCTGAGGATTCCAGACCTTATGCCTGGGTGAAGGGTGAGAGGAGGGTGGGGCACAGGCTGGCACATACTGGGTCCCCCTGCTGCCTCAAGGGTTGCTACTGGAGCCCTGGTAGGACAAGTCCTGCCCTTCTGGGCAGCTTTCAGGTTGACTTCCTGGTAGAAGCTGGTTCATTGGCAAGTCTCCTGACTCTGGGTTTAAAGCAATGGTGAGAGTGACCCCACGGCCCCCTCCCACCTCCTTGCTGCAAGGACAGAGCTCCTGATAAAGGACGAGAGCTGAGCCAGTGGGTTCAAAACTCGCTCCACCAATCACGGAAGGCAGGAGGATCTTGTGGTGAGTTGCGGGAAGAGCAGTATAAGTACATCGCCTTCCTCTCCCTGCTTCCTCCCTCCCTCCTCCTCCATTGAAACCAGTCCATTTTCCAAGGCTTAATCCCAGTCCTTCCTCCAGAGTCTCCTAAAATTTCTCGATGAGCCTTAAGCTTTCATTTGTCTGTATTTCTGTGGACCTCGCTTGATCTCCTTCTTGGCATCGAATACATAGGGCAAGGTTTGTTGAATGACTGAGTAACCCCCTAGTTGTTCAGTGCACTCCCTGTGCAACTGTGCAAGGCAGCCCTGCATGAACTGATTTTGAGATTTTCTACTGCCAGTGACAGGTGGGCTGACCTGGGCTGGCCAGCCTGGTGTCTTGCACCTCAGCCTCCCCTTGTGTGCATGGAGGACTTGGGTGATAATCTCTGCCAGCCCCCCAGCCTGACAACTCAGAGCAGAAATTTGTAAACTGAGCTCTGTGGTTTGGCTTTGGGTATCCATGAACCCTCTTAATTTTGTGTAAAAGATTAAGAGTGTTTCTGTGTTGTGTATATACCAGATGTTTCATCAGGTTTTCAAGGCGGCTCAAGAGACCAGGCTATAAAGCCGCTTTTATGTTACTGAAGGGGAGGCAGTATGCTCATATCTGTTGTCGCCTATCCCTTCCAGCATGAGTCTGTGAGCCGCACAGTTCAGGAGGTATCTTCCCATTTCACAAGGCAAGAAACTGAGATGGACTGTCAAAGATTCAGGCCTGGTTCCTGGGCTGCAAAGGCCAGTGCTTGGGTTCCCCGAGTGGCCAACCAGCGACAGTCCTCGTGGATTCACAGCTGGGCTGCCTGCCTTTGCAGCATCCTAGGTGAGTGGTGTCCCAGAGGCCAGGTCCCCTGCCACCAAGAACCCTTCCTGTAAGGCACAGCCCCATCGTCTGCCTGAGATGGAGACCAGACACTCACCTGGAGAGAAAGTTTCAAATAGATTGTTCAGGTTGAATTTCAAGATTTCATTTTCAGCTACGGTGCCTGAATCGAAGGCATAGAAAGTCTTTAAGTAGTCCTGGGGTTGGAACTCTGTCTTGTAGTCCTGTCCTTTGTACAGCTTGCCCTCCATTCTGGCTGCAGACCTTGCTGCTTCTCTCTTGCTGCGGTTCCCCATTTTATCTACCCTCTTTTCCCAGGCCCTTCCCATGGGGAGTTTCATAATCTCATCAGACAGACCCTCCCTCCCAGGGAGGAGCTGGGATTGCACATCATGGAGTCAGGCCACATGTTAGCTTTCTGGCTGGGGTTTATCTCTTTGGTAATCATCAAAACACAGAAACACCAACAGGATGGTCAACAAATGCTCCTGGTGGGGGGGGTGTCTCAGTATTTCGCTTCTGAGAGGTGATGTTTTGAATGTAGATGCTGCTGGCAAGGGTTAGATTTGGGAGAGAATGAAACAGAGGGTCTGGGCCACAGAACAAAGAGAGAGACACAGACGGGCAAAGAGAGATAGACAAAGACAAAGCTAGAGAGAGGGCAAGTATCTGGAATAGGTCAAGTGTCCTTCTCTCTCTGGGTTTGCTGGGAAATGAAACCCAGAAAGGAAAACCCTGTAGCATGGAAAACAGAATGCAGAAATGGCTGAATTTCACTCACTGAGGTCAGTGAGTTTGCTCTTTAAATTGTTAGTCCTGAACTTGGTTGAATTTTCCTCCTATCTTCAGTCCCATTAACTTTATTTGCTTAGTCAATCCTTTATTTTTCTGGGGATAAAAGTAAACGTAACCAGGGCCACCGAAAAGGTTGAGAAGCCTCTGTTTGCACAAACCATTTTATAAGTGTTGGCATTCATAAACAGAACATGTGATTAAATTTTGTGGAATTTGCTTGCATGCACAATCACACACACAAACACACACAGAAACTCACACACACACAACTACCAGTAAAATGCAGAAAAGATGAATGAGAGCAGTGGGTTGTATCAAAAGGACAAAGCCTGGACTTCTGAGTAGGTTTCAGGTTGACTTCTTGGTAGGAACTGGTTGATTTCCAGCAGTTTTCTGGTTGTGACAATTTTTTGATTGTAATACTGTGTTTTGAAAGATGCTACCATTATGCTATCATTAAAACGTACACAAATCTCTCGGTATGGTTTCTTACAGCTGCTTGTAAATCTACAAAATAAAAAGTTTTATGTTAAAAAAAGTGTTTCCAAAGGAAAATGAAAAAAAAAATGTGTCTGCAAATCTCTTCCCAAAATTCACCTAAGATCAGAGATTTCAGGGAGCAAACTCTAATGAGTTTAGCAAATGGTCAAGTCTGGGGCCCTAGTCTGTAAAGTGTGCCGGGTGTGTCCCTCACCCTCTTCCTCTGCTTTCTTTGTGACAAAACTGTAGAGTAGATGTTGAGACCTACTCACTCCTTGGAGATTAGGAAGCTGAAGGTGATGAGCCTTTTCCCAACAGGGTCCTGGCCACAAGCAATGGGTTCTAGGAGTAGATTCAAGGCCAGGGTCCAAGGCCAAAATGAAGACTCGCTCCAAATTTATTGTCTCCTCATCAAACGATGCAGTCTAGCAGGGTCCCTTGGCTGTGCTGCTCAAACTAGCGTGCCCAGGAATCCCCTGGGGATCCCTCTAGATGCAGGCTGTGGTTCTGAGATTCTGCATCTATAGTATCCCACATAATTCTCAGAAGTGTTCCTACCTCCCTTTGGACATCGGTCTCCTTTCAACATGGATCACAGGGATTTGGGGCACAGGCAGCAAGGCCTGGAACACTCTCATAACATATTGTTTATACATTCAGCTATTATTTATTGAGTAGCTATTCTGTGCCAGGCACCGTTGTAGCCCTGGGGAACAGAAGAGATGAGAATCGCTGCCTTTGTGGCTGTGAGACTCTGCTGTGGGAGGCAGGCCAGAAACTGATGATTAAATCAAGTCATAGTAAGTCACAGAGTAATCACATGGTGCTGCTGCTGCTGCTGCTGCTGCGTCTCTTCAGTCGTGTCCGACTGTGCGACCCCAGAGATGGCAGCCCACCAGGCTCTCCCGTCCCTGGGATTCTCCAGGCAAGAACACTGGAGGGGGTTGCCATTTCCTTCAATGCATGAAAGTGAAAAGTGAAAGTGAAGTCGCTCAATTGTGCCCGACTCTTAGCGACCCCATGAACTGCAGCCCACCAGGCTCCTCCGTCTGTGGGATTTGCCAGGCAAGAGTACTGGAGTGGGGTGCCATTGCCTTCTCCAAGTAATCACATAGTAGGTGCTATGGGGTGAAATGAAGGAGAGGAGGGAAGATTAGAGTGCCAGGGATGGGGCAGGATGGCATAGGGATTACATTCTTATGTAGGCACATTACTTGCCAGCTGTGTGAGTTTCAGCCAATTTCTTGATTTCACCAACTTTTAGTTGCCTTGACTGCAAAATCCAACAAGGGCACCTAGCTAAAGTAGAAGGTCATAGGTGAGAGGAAGTCAGTGCCTGGCACATAGTAGGTGCTTCATAGCTGACAACTGTCACTATTACCACCAGCATCACTACCAACAAGACTTGAAAGCAAAGTTTGCCCAGATAATCCTGCCCAGGGCAGGTAGAGGGAGAATGCCTCCTTCTGGTCAGATTCCAGCTCCCTGGCAGGGGCACAGAGTTCTCGGGGGTTCTGTTGCTTTAAGCAGATGAAAAGGGGGCTAAATCTGCTTCTGCAGCACCCCAACCCCAACTCAGAACGCTTAACCTGACTCCCTTTCATGATTTCAGGCAGGTCTCAGCATATCCCTGCCTCTGTACCTGGGAGTTCAGTGTCTGGGAAGAGTTAATTCATTGGGTGCCAGCAGTTGGTTTTGGCTGCGGGACTGGGGAGGTCAGAGATTCTGGGAGATAAGTGCTCTGTGTGCAGGCTGTGTGCAGCAAGGTGGCTGGAGCCCTGAGCTGGGAGGGAGGCGTGTCCTCTTTCCTGTGCGTGTGTGCGTGTGTGTATGTGTGTCAGAGAGAGACAGCGAGAGACAGAGAGACAGAGACAGAGGTATGGGAGGAGGGGGAGATCCCATTTCTCCTCCCTGGGCCTCTGCCAGACAAAATGAGGTGCACTGGTTTTCATCAAGGTGGACCATCACCTGGACAGGCTGTGGGTGAGGTGGGACACATCCTCCTAGTAGGTAGAACTTGACCTTCTAGGCTCCAAGAGTCCCCCTGGCCTCTTTCACCTACAAGGTGTCTTGGGGCGGGTTAGCCAGCAGTTGTGGAGAAGGCAATGGCACCCCACTCCAGTACTCTTGCCTGGCAAATCCCGTGGACGGAGGAGCCTGGTGGGCTGCAGTTCATGGGGTCGCTGAGAGTCAGACACGACTGAGCGACTTCCCTTTCAGTTTTCAGTTTTCACTTTCATGCATTGGAGAAGGAAATGGCAACCCACTCCAGTGTTCTGCCTGGAGAATCCCAGGGACGGGGGAGCCTGGTGGGCTGCCGTCTATGGGGTCACACAGAGTCGGACACGACTGAAGTGACTAGCAGACCACTGCCACCTGTGGGCTTGGGGCAGTGACCACGGGGTCCCGCTCCAAGACGGGGGCCCAGATCCCATGGCCTCTGTCAGTCCTACCTGTTACCAGGACTCAACTAAGACTCGCCAGAACAGCCCCTTTCCCTGAGGAAAATTGCTGCCAAGTGGGGACTCGGCACTTGGACTTGAGCTGACTTCTCAGCCACCCAAAGGCTGTTGCTATTTTTCAGTTACATGACATAATTCTACCTAAAATTTACATAGCCGTTTGCTATTCTTTGTGAAGACCTGTTCCATCAACACCGGCAGCCCTTCCCGTAGTCTATCAGCCAGAGTCTTCTTGCCGCTAAATGGTCAGTGGAGGCCCCTTGTTAAGTCAGAAGACACTGGACCTACTGAGCCATCCACACAGACAGCCTTGACCTTCCAGAAACCCTTCTCATTGTGGAGGGGGCCTAGTGACCCCCATTCCCCCTCGCCCATCCTGTGGACCGTCTTCTGGGCTCAGAAATAGTAAGCCCAGGGTGCTGGACTCTGGGGCCAGAAGCTGAGACGCCCACCAGGCCTGAGCTGAGCAGCTGAGTTGAACCACTCCTGCTGCTCAGGCATCTTCCGGGGTCCCAGTGGTTCACACAGAGCCTGAGCGTGGGAGTCATGCAGATGCTGGTTTCGGTTTCAATTATTTGCAGTTGAACATCCCTCTCCAGAGGCAGGAGGAGGGGAATGCAGTCTCTTTTTAATTATTCAGAGCACTATTTACAAGGCCCTCTGAGCTGCAGCCCTGACCCAGGGAGACGCTGGGCTTTTCTTCTACAATTACTTGCCCAGACTGATCACAGCAGCATCATCCTGCCCCAGCTCTGCTGCACCCCCTCACCTCTCCTCGCGCCCCCTGCTTCGTGCCTTGTGAGCAGAGCTTTGGAGGCACCGCTCAGCCTAGTCCTAGGCCTGGGTGGGAGTGGTCTCGGGGCGGCAGCCAGGACCCCAGGCAGAGACGGCCCCCTCAGTGGGCCTTGAAAGCCAAGTCTGATCCTGTCACGCCTCTGCTCAAGTGCCAGAAATGACTCTCACCTCCCTGAGAGGAAGGGCATGGACCTTACAGGGGCCCTCTAGGCTCTCCATACATGGGCACGTGGACACACACACACATGCACACACACATGTGCACACACATACACACACAGCCCTGCACGAACAGCACACCCTTCACTCCAGGTCTGCAGGCATGTGTCCCCTGTGTGCACAAACACAACCTTTGTGTGAACAATGCACACATGCCTGCACACACACACACTCACGCACACGCATGCCACTGCATAACCCTGCGCCTGGAACTCGCCAGCCACTCACTCTCCCTCTCAGGGTCATTTCCCCTGCTCTTCCCGCTGCCTGGGAGCCACCTGCCTAGACACCTGCCTGGCTCCCTCCCTCACCTCCTGACTCGAAGGTCACTGAGGCCCTCCCTGGCAGCCCACCAGTGGACACTACTGTGCCCCACCAGGCCCCTTGCCTTTAGTGTGGGGTGCCACCAAGATGAGATGGAGAAGGAGCCCAGGCAACACCATCCCTCCACCCCCTCACGTCAGGGAGTGGGTGACCCACCACGCTCAGGGCCACAGAGCTGATGAGAGGCTCAGCTGTGCCTGGAGTCCAGGCTTCCCAGCAACAGGGCGCTGGGTCACCTTTCAGCTGCAAGCCCAAAGGCTGCTCCCCCTCTTCCTGAATCTCAGTTTTCCCTGCTGTGAATTGGGTGGTTGACTCCAAGGCCTTCAAGGGGCCTGGCTGCACTGGGACTCGCCTTTCCTGCCAGCTCTTGGGGAGGCTGACAGCAGGCGGATTCCATCCATGGTGGCCTCTCCCAACCACTTTGGGATTCGGTCCCCCTCCCCCCACCACGCCCAGCACCGTGTGCAGGTGTGAGGGGGTTATTTGGCTGTCTGAAAGCCAAATGCTGGGCTCTCTTAATGGATTTCAGAAGCTTCCTGCCTTTGCTGCCACAGTAGAGAAGATTTCCTTCTTTGTGATATTTAAGGAAAAACAAGCAGTTATGCTTTTTGAGGTATAAAAATGGACTAATAACTGGTGGGGAGAGAGGTGGATGGGTAATTTACTACTGCCAGAACTGACAGCAGACCTCTTTCTCAGATCCACAAGTTATCATTACAAAGAGAAGCTCGTTGCTTAATTTTCCGCGTTTCAGGGAGTCTACCAAGAGGGTGAAATGGATTTCTCCCTTCCTTACAGATGTGTCCCCTGATCATCTGTAACCCTGTGGGTCCTGTCGGGTCTCAGCTGGGCTGACCTCTCCAGTGGGCATGGCTATGTCTGCAGAGTAAGGATTTCCTGACCCTGGTCCTTCTGGGAAAGCCTCTGACCCCCACCTCCACCATAGCCATGGAGAAGCACCCTCCTTTGCTTCTCGACCTCCCCTTCCCAAGGAAGGGACATCAACCATCCTGGCATACCAGACCCTATTTATTCAGACCTTTCCTGCTTCTCCATCTTTTTATCTGGTGAGTTAACACCCACCAGCCACCCAGTCTTTCTGATCTGGGCATCCCACCCCTGCCCATCTTCCCCCTGCCTTAGATCATACCAATCTCTTTGCCAGGAAGATGGCAAAGAGGGGGCCGTGGCCCCCTCCCCATGGCACCACCTCCAGGACTTAACCCCTAGTCTACCTGTGGAAACCTCTACATGCCCACACTAGCTCCTGCAGGAGACCTTGATGACCCTCCCAGGGGCCCCAGCTCTTTCCCGTCTCTCCTGGTGCTCACCCTTGCTGGGCCCCATCTCAGGGCCACCAGCCACACCCATGCCAGACTTGCACCTTCAGCCTGGGGACTAAAGGGAGGGCCCAAAGGTACTTCCTCTAGACCAAGTTCCCTCTGGGTGCTGGGGTGCAGGGGCCCGTCTTGTCCCTCTGCAGGATCACTCAAGCTCTGCTTACATAGCCCCTGCTGATGGGGCGCTCACTCCCTTCTCCCACACCCATGCATGCACTCCCCTCCAGCCTCCTCAGTGGAAGAATGCCTGTCTTTCCTTGTGTCAAGCCCTGATCATCCTCCTCCAGGGAAGATTCCCGCTGCCTGAGCCCTTCCTATTTCCCCAAACGCATTCTGATGTCTGCCATCATAAACTAAAAACTCCGTGTTTCAGCTATGTTTTGTGTGATAACAACTTCCCCCAAAACCAGAGACCAAAACCAAGAAACGTTGATTATTATTTTGTGATGCTGTGCTTCGGCTGCTCAGGGCTCCTGGCCAGCACGGGTTTGGCTACTCGGTGCTCTGCTGGCGGCGGTTGCTCTATACTGACTGGGGCAAGGGCAACGGCATGGTTACCAGGATCCAGAGGCCACTGGGCTTTTGCACATGCTCCAAACTGCAGGGTCCCCAGAGCAGCCATACAGGAAACAA
This sequence comes from Ovis aries, assembly GCF_016772045.2. Taxonomy (NCBI): domain Eukaryota; kingdom Metazoa; phylum Chordata; class Mammalia; order Artiodactyla; family Bovidae; genus Ovis; species Ovis aries. The sequence goes on along the minus strand of NC_056057.1, from coordinate 67,146,265 downwards.
GCTCTGGTGTATGAGCACATTGTTTTAAAAAAGACTTTATTGTTTAGCACAGTTTTACATCCACAGCGAGACTGAACAGAAAATAGAGAGGGTTCCCGTAGCCCTCCGTCCCTGCTAGCCTCCCCTGCTGTCAGCAGCCCCTGCTAGACAGGTACGTTTGTTGCAATCAGCGAATCTGCACTGGTGTGTCATTGCCACTCAAAGTCCACAGCTTTCTTTGGGTTACTCTGGGGGTACATGGGTTTTGACAACTGCATATAAAGACACACATCCACCATTACAGTGTCATACAGGGTGGTTTCACCGTCCTCAATGTCTTCTGTGCTCAGCCCATTAATACCTCCTTTCCCCATCTCTGCAAAAGCTGATCCTCCTACCATCTCCATGGTTTTGCCTTTACTAGGAAGTCGTCATAGAGTGGAATCCTGCAGGATGTAGCCTTTCTGATGGGCTTTTTGCACTCAGCAACATTGTTTAAGGTTCCTCCATGACTTTTAGGGCTTGAGAGATCATTCTTTTTTAGCACCTCATATTATTCTCTTATTAGATGGATCAGTTTATTTATCCGTTAACCTATGAGACGAGCAATCCCTTCATTGCTTCTGAGTTTTGACAATTATGAATAAAGCTGGTGTATACCTCTGTGTACAGGTGTTTGTTTGGACATATGTTTTCAAGTTTCTTGGGTAAATACCAAGGAGCATGAGATGGAACAAGCCTTATGTGCAAGTCTTTTTCAAGCCTGTCTTGGCGTTGTATTTGCTGATGTTGTATCCACCAAACGAAGAGACGTGACTGAGTCAGACTGGGAGGGGGGAGGTGACGGGGAGAAATGGACTTGTCCTCTCAGTGGGAGGAAAAGCAAAGTCATTTGATGAGACAGATTGTCTGCTGGGAAGGGAAGATTTTTGGTCAGCTGTACAGTTCTCCCAGCTCATGCACACGCTTTTTGATATCTCAGTCTTCTACCTGAAGCACCAAGTTGTTGGACTGGGGCCCATTTGACGTGTAGAGGGAATGAGACAAAACTGCTGGATTAGATGGCTTTAGTAGCTTTGAAGGTCAGAGGGTGAAGTCAACAGCAACAGTAAATCCATGATCATCACTTTCACACAGGCAAGGTCTTTACTTAGCAATAGCTGTGTAGTCTCTCTGCGTGGTGGGCACTGAGTATGCTATAGGGAAACGAATGTCCTCTCCAGGGTGGGAAGGGAGGGACACAGAAGCAGAATGACAGGTGCATGAAGGAACAGGTGATGTGTTGGGGATGGAGGGGTGAGGAGGGAGCATGTGCCCCATGAGGGGGGGGGCAGGAACCCCACGCCTTGAGCTGAGCTGTGAGTGTGAGGAGGGCTGGAGAGGAGACTCCTGGGAAGGAGCCCAGCTCCCCCTCCGTGGCCCCTCCCTCCTCTGTGTCCTGTCTTCATCTCTGCATGTCTATAGCAGAGCTTTGCAGGGATCTTGTCAAAGTGCAGCTCTGCTCTTGCAGGTCTGGGCTGGGACCTAAGCATCTGAATTTCTACCAAGTTTCCTGGGATGCCCATCCTGAGGCCAGAGTCCAGGGCTGTGGGAACCCCGACCCTTCTCAGGCTGGGATGTCCAGGTTCAGGGCCGGGCTTGGCTGGAAGTGAGGAGAGAGGGAGATGGGAAACCCAAGGCTGTTTTCTCCCGGGACACTCAGCTGACCCCTCTGGCTACCGGAGGATGAATAAGATACAGGGTATGGCAGCCCACTCACAGGGACCTCAGAACTGATGTTTAAGCATCTTTGGGTACCATTTCAAATGAGGGGAGTGATGCTAGGCGGAAAGAAAGTTGTTGCCAAATGTCAGTGAGTGAGTGATCAGAGCCAAGACTGGACACCAGGGCCCCTGACTCTTTCAGGCAGACCTCATTTATCAACTGCCTCCTGTGTGCATGCCCTGTGTGCTCCAAGGAGTTCATTGGCTGGTAGAAAAGATGAAACAGACGCAAACTTGCAGATATGGACGTAGGACTCGTCAGGAAACCATGGCAGAGTTTATGTGAGGATAATAGAGCTGGGCTCAGGCAGTGACAGCGATCAGCGCAGTCGGGTGATGTCACGGCTGTTTAGGAGGTAACATCAAGAGGTCCAGGTGAGCCGGAGTGATGACCAAGGGCGAGAGGAAGGAGGCTGGCATGGGCGAGGGCATGGCTGGAAGTGTCCTCACTAGGGTGGGGACGTGAGAGGGGAGCGAGGATGGGGAATGGGGCCTCTGCCTTTGGATCTGCTGTGTTAGAGGGGCTGAGGTCAGGAAAGTGAAGGCAGCTGGACACTGTAGTCGGGAGGGCAGAGAGTAGGGAAGGCTAAAATACACACAGCTGTTCTGCGGATGAACTTCTAGAAGGAATGATACTCCTAAGGACTTATTAGTAGAGGCTGTACAGAGAGATACGTCTTTGGCGATTCAGGAGGTTTTTGTGAATCATTCAAGACCCTAGGTCTGAAGGATATGGTGGTCCATCAGGAGGTATTGCTTTGCACTTGGACCATTTTATTAAATGTTCCTCAGCATGTGTGGTCTGTGCTTAATCAGTCATGTCCAACTCTTTGTGACCCCATAGACTATAGCCTGCCAGGCTCCTCTGTCCATGGGGATTCTCCAGGCAAGAACACTGGGGTGGCTTGCCATGCCCTCCTCCAGGGGATCTCCTCAACCCAGGGACTGAACTAAGGCCTCCCTCATTGCAGGCGGATTCTTTACTATATGAGCCACCAGGGAAGCCCTATTCCTTGGTTCGCCTCCCCCAAACCTAAACAGCATATTAAAAACAGAGACATGACTTTGCCAAAAAAGATTTGTCTAGTCAAAGCCATGGTTTTTCCGGACGTCATGTATGGATATGAGAGTTGGACCATAAAGAAAGCTGAGCACCGAAGAATTGATGCTTTTGAAATGTGGTGTTGGAGAAGACTCTTGAGAGTCCCTTGGACTGTGAGGAGATCAAACCAGTTAATCCTAAAGGAAATCAATCCTGAATATTCATTGGAAGGGCTGACTGCTGAAGCTGAAGCTTCAATACTTTGGCCACCTGATGCGAAGGGCTGACTCATGAGAAAAGGCCCTGATGCCAGGAAAGATTGAAGGCAGGAGGAGAGGCCGACAGGCGATGAGATGGTTGGATGACATCGCCAACTTGATGGACATGAGTTTGACCAAGCTCTGGGAGTTGACGGTGCACTGGGAAGCCTGGTGTGCTGCAGTCCATGGGGTCACAAAGAGTTGAACATGACTGAGCATCTAAACTGAACTCCTCCCAACTAGTGTGTGCCCGGGCTGGAGGCTGAGAGGAGGGTCCCTTCCCTATAGTCTTGTTTCCCATACTGGCTCTGGGCTCAGCAGCAGAGGTATCACCTGGGGACAGGTTAGAGATGCAAATTCTGAGCCCACCTCAGACCTATGAACTCAGACTCTGGGTTTTATCAGAGCCCTGGTGGTTCATGAGCAAAAGAGCATTTCAGAAGCACTGGCCCAGGTGAGTAGTTCTCCCCTGGGGTTACACACTCAGATCCCCAGGAGAGTGTGATGAAATGCTGCTTCCTGGGTCCCTACCCCCAAACTGGAGCTTCTGATGTAGTTGGTCTGGGGGAGGCCCAGGCTGCCCAAAGGTGCCAGCTCCCTGGGTGACTCTCCTGTATATCCAGGGTGGGACCCCAACCCCAGTCCCTACCCAGTCCTCTTTGAGGGGCTAGAGCTGGGAATGTTGGAGGGCAGCCCCTTTGTGGAAGTCACTTTGCATCTTTGGGCCTCACGTGAAACCTTGCCCTCTGCTTTGTATGAGCTCAGAGGACGGCAGGAGATGTGTGGGTGGGGATGGAGGGGAGGTCCAGAGCTGTGAAGGGCTGGCTGGGGCAGGTATGTAGTTTGAAACACACACCAGCGTCAGGAGCGGCAGAATCTGCCAGGCCAGACAGAGAACTGCTGAGTGAGGAGTCAGAGGCTCATACCCTGAGGGCTTCCATCTGTGGGGGAAGGTCATCAAGGAACAGGGGGAGGAGAGCCCGCCACACCAGGGGTAACAGAAGGCAGAAGGGGTGGGGGTGTCTTCCAGGAAGAGTGCTAGGCTTCGCCCTCTCTCACCTGGAGGTAGGAACCAGGAAGTTAGGGATGCCAGCCGCAGGGAGTGCCCAGGAGTCCTGTTATTCAGGAAGAAGCAGAACAAGAGGCACTCCTTGCTGCCTACTCAAAATAATGGCCCTCAAATTAGCTGCCTAGGATAGCTTCAGGTTTGATTCTGAGAAGGCGGATCTCAGGCTCTACTACATTGGACCTACCGGATCAGAATCCATCCTTTAACCAGCTTCCAGCTGTCTCACATGCACGTTCTGCAAAGCCCTGGTCTCCCGGGCCCCAGCCGAAATGCAGGGTCAAGGACCCACAGTGACTGGAAGTTCTGTTTTCATGGAGGCACTCACTGTCCAAGGGTTGTCGGGTTTCTCTGAGCATGCGGGTCATGGCTTCTCTGCTGGGTGAGTTTTCTAAGGAGGCCCCCGACATCTGTCCTTGCTGCACTTTGCCTGCCACTTTCTGTCCTGCAGTGCCCTCTGGTGGCCACGGGCGTCATGGCCACCGCATTGCCTGAACCCCAAGACCCAACTGAGGTTGGAAGGAAGAGGACTTTCCTGTTGCTGCCCTTTGCCACAAGGCTCAGGGACTCCCCAGAACACAAATGGAAGCCATTGGGAAAACACTGGGATTTAGCAGCAGGCTAGCAAATGGGTAAAGATTTGCCCAGGGGGCCTGCTGTGTGGGGCATGGACTACGGTGGACAGTGGGAGCTGTGAGGGGCCCATGCCCCAGTTCAGAGGGCATTAGGGGCTTCACAAGGTAGCCAGGCTTGGGTGGCGGAAGGCCAACACTCCCCCACATGCCAGAAAAAATATGTCAGCCCAGGGTCAGCAGCTGGCTGGGCTGCGAGCTGGCCGGCTGTGTGGACAAGGAGTGTCTTGAGAGACACATGACCCCGTGAAGGTGCTTCTAGAGACGTGACTCAGGTCTTCCCAGAGCTCCAATTCTTGGTCCTGTGGATGGAGCCGCCTGACTCCCTGCCCTGCCTGGCCTGCTTCAGCTGAGGCTCTATCGTGATACTGGTGACAAAGTCCCAGATCCCTGAGGACGGGTGACTCTGAGGCCTCCCTCTGATGAACTGTTGCCACTCTGGCGATGGATTGATGACCCACCTTCATTACCTGCCCCCCTATCTGCCTTCTTTTCCTCCTTTCGTTCCTGTTAGAGTTTCCTGGGATCTTTTCCCAGGTAAAGTGTTTGCTCTCAAATCCTTGTTTCAAGGTCTGCATTGGGGGGTGGGTGACCCAAATCAAGACAGCGTCTGGCTGGGCCACTTTATTTTCCTGACTTATGGTGCAGGATGAAATGGAAAGGGGTGTGGCGGGTGGCCCCCTGGGCTGGGGGCAGGGAGAACTTGCTTTTCATTTGTGACCTGGGGACATAGTGCAAGATGAAGTGATGGTGTTCAGGCTGACTCTGCAGCAGGGGGCTCCAGACTTACTAGACTTTGGGACCCTGACTTCCCCCTCTGGGCAGGCACTGTCTCCCAGACTGGCTTCAGGCCGTGGGGCCCTTGCGGGCCACCACAAAACACTGGCCCTCGTTGACGCAGTAGGCCTCTGAGTATTTGATGGGGCTGTACTGGCACTTTAGCACCTGGCAGCCGGCTTCCTGCACGGCCTTCTCCACTGTCTCCTTCTCCAGCCAGAGGCCAAAGAACTTCCTGGAGCCCACCATGTATTCACGGCAGCGCAGAGCCACCGAGGTGACCAGGTGCCCGCCTGGCTTCAGGAGGCCCACCAGGTTCCGGATGGCTGCCCGGTAGGCGTCCACGTCCTGGCAGGCGCACTCCAGGGCCAGCAGGCTCAGCACGCAGTCTGCTGCGGGCACCTGGGCAGACCCCAGAGGACAGGGCTGGTTCACGTCACATGTCAGTAACCGCGTGACTGTCCTTCGGAGCCGGGCCTCCTTCTCCTGCCACTTGCTCCTGTGAGGGAGGGTCAATGAGGTGACAATGACAATTAGGACAACATCCCCCATACCCTAAGGAGGGCTTCCTATGGGCCTATGAAGAACATCATATTTCTCCCATTATACAGATCAGGAAACTGAGGCACACAGAGGTTGAGTGATTTGTTCAAGGCCACAACAGCTGATAGGTGACAGTGCATTTGACATCTGATTCCTCCTTCTTCTTCCTCCTCCTTTTTTGTCTTTCTTTTGAATAACTCAATTTTAGCATATTGCATTATTAATTTTAAATTGCAAAAGGCATATAACAAACATTTGCCGTTTCAGTCACTCTCTGCAATCCAGGGGCATTAAGTGCGTTCACAATGTGAGCAACTATCACCATTTCCTAATTCCAAAACTTGTCATCCCCCGTGCTGAAACTCTGCCCCCAGTATGCAATACACCCTCATTCCTCCTCCCTGCAGCCCCTGAGCCTGTAAATATCCTTCTCTAAACCAGCTCCTTCCCACAGCTGGGCCTTCGCCCTTGCCATCCCCTCTGCCTGACTCTCATCCTTTCTCCCTCACATCTCCCAAGGAGTTGCTCGAAGTGCTCTTTCTTAGAGGAGAGGCTTTCTCTTGCTGTCTGCTGGGGACTGAATTGTATCCCTGTCATATTCATATGCTGAAACCCTAACATGTATGTGGATGTATGTGGAGATGGAGCCTTTGGCAGGCAAATAGAGGTAAATGAGATCATGAGCGGGGGCCACACATGATGGGATTTGTGCCTTTTACAAGAAGACAGACTAGAGACCTAGTTAACTCTCCCTCTCCTTCTTCAGAGGACATGGCTAGAAGATGGCAACTACAGGCCAGGAAGAGCACCCTCACCAAGTTCAAGGATGGATCCTGAGCTCCCAGCCTGCAGAATGAGAGAAGTGAGTGTCTTTGTTCAAGCCACCGCATCTGTGACATTTCGTATGATGGCTCAAGGTGAGTAAAACACCCTCCCACCTAACATAGCACCTATACCTCTCTAGGCCCCTGCGGCTGGAGAGTCTTCTCTAGAACGCTTGTTTTTCCCTGAATCCTTCCTCCATGTACTTTGGGGGCATTGTGCTTCCTACGAGCATGTGAGCTCCACGGGGCAGAGGCTTCATTCACTGTGCTATTCCCAGCATCTGGAAGTGACCTGACTCTCAGAATGCTCTCTGTGAATGATGACAAGAATGTATGAAGCCCAGGCTGGGATGATGCAGAGACCCTGTGCTCAGAGACCCTGAGGCCCTGTTCCATTTCAGGCTGCCCTTAGTCTGTAATTTGGTCAGGCCCCCATGGCCGAAAGATGGGACAGGAATTTAAAGTCTGGTCTTTGTCCTGCTCTAAGGTGACCTAGAGGTCACTCTCCACATCTGGGCTTCGGTTTCGTGGACTCTGGTTGATGGATTCCCTCTCTGTGAACTGGATGGGGAAGGTGCCTGGAGGGGCTGAGTGCTGTTGGTCTCTGGGACTTGGTAGCAGTGTGGAGGAGATAGATGTGGGTGATTCCAAGAAGCTCATGTCTTCCCATAACACGTGCCCCTCCAACACTAGGTAACGTGGAAGCTGAACCACGAGTTTTGAGAGCAAAGAGATCTGCGTGTGCTGGAGCAATCAGGGGAGCTTCCAGCTCCCACAGGTTGGAAAAGGTCCCACAGGTTGGAAGGGATGCAAAACATGGAGAGCAAATCAGGTAACCGAAGCTTTGATCACAGGCAACTCTGAGGCTGCAGGTGGGACTCACTCAAAGGGAGGGAGGTGCTCTGGGCCAGAGACCCAAGTGGGTTAGGAACAAGCTAGAAGGAGCTGGCCAGTGATGCAGGGTGGCAGGCTCAGACTCAGGCCTGTGAGGATGGGAGACGTCTTGTGAGAAGGATGGGGACTGTGGATACCTGTCTCCCTCGAGCCCACACACGTATTGCATGGCTGGGGACCAGTCATAGGCCCCCGGGTCCTTCTTCAGCCACTTGTCCACCTCCCGGAGGTTGAGCTCTGAGTAATCTGACATGATGATCTCCCGGAAGGCCTCGCAGGCCGAGATAAGCTGGTAGATGGTGGGGCCTGTGCCGACGTCGATCAGGATGTCGCCTCCAATGCCTCCTGCAGGAGATAGCGTGTTCCAGGTGTGGGGGGCAGACACCCGACTCCATGCCAGTTGTGGTGGATGGAGATGCCAGGCTCTGCCCTTTCCCCAGGGTGACTCCCAGGGGATCCGACCCTGCCTTGGGCAGTTACGTGGACTGTCTGAGGATTCTAGACCCTATGTCTGCGGCTCAGAAGGGTGAGAAAGGAGAGTGGGGCACAGGCTGGCACATACTGGGTCCCCCTGCTGCCTCAAGGGTTGCTACTGGAGCCCTGGTAGGACAAGTCCTGCCCTTCTGGGCAGCTTTCAGGTTGACTTCTTGGTAGAAGCTGGTTCATTGGCAAGTCTCCTGACTCTGGGTTTAAAGCAATGGTGAGAGTGACCCCACGGCCCCCTCCCACCTCCTTGCTGCAAGGACAGAGATCCTGATAAAGGCCGAGAGCTGAGCCAGTGGGTTCAAAACTCGCTCCACCAATCACGGAAGGCAGGAGGATCTTGTGGTGAGTTGCGGGAAGAGCAGTATAAGTACATCGCCTTCCTCTCCCTGCTTCCTCCCTCCCTCCTCCTCCATTGAAACCAGTCCATTTTCCAAGGCTTAATCCCAGTCCTTCCTCCAGAGTCTCCTAAAATTTCTCGATGAGCCTTAAGCTTTCATTTGTCTGTATTTCTGTGGACCTCGCTTGATCTCCTTCTTGGCATCGAATACATAGGGCAAGGTTTGTTGAATGACTGAGTAACCCCCTAGTTGTTCAGTGCACTCCCTGTGCAACTGTGCAAGGCAGCCCTGCATGAACTGATTTTGAGATTTTCTACTGCCAGTGACAGGTGGGCTGACCTGGGCTGGCCAGCCTGGTGTCTTGCACCTCAGCCTCCCCTTGTGTGCATGGAGGACTTGGGTGATAATCTCTGCCGGTCCCCCCACCCTGACAACTCAGAGCAGAAATTTGTAAACTGAGCTCTGTGGTTTGGCTTTGGGTATCCATGAACCCTCTTAATTTTGTGTAAAAGATTAAGAGTGTTTCTGTGTTGTGTATATACCAGATGTTTCATCAGGTTTTCAAGGCGGCTCAAGAGACCAGGCTATAAAGCCACGTTTATGTTACTGAAGGGGAGGCAGTATGCTCATATCTGTTGTTGCCTATCCCTTCCAGCATGAGTCTGTGAGGAGCCGCACAGTTCAGGAGGTACCTTCCCATTTCACAGGGCAAGAAACTGAGATGGACTGTCAAAGATTCAGGCCTGGTTCCTGGGCTGCAAAGGCCAGTGCTTGGGTTCCCCGAGTGGCCAACCAGTGACAGTCCTCGTGGATTCACAGCTGGGCTGCCTTTGCAGCCTCCTAGGTGAGTGGTGTCCCAGAGGCCAGGTCCCCTGCCACCAAGAGCCCTTCCTGTAAGGCGCAGCCCCATCGTCTGCCTGAGAGGGAGACCAGACACTCACCTGGAGAGAAAGTTTCAAATAGATTATTCAGGTTGAATTTCAAGATTTCATTTTCAGCTACGGTGCCTGAATCGAAGGCATAGAAGGTCTTTAAGTAGTCCCGGGGTTGGAACTCTGTCTTGTAGTCCTGTCCTTTGTACAGCTTGCCCTCCATTCTGGCTGTGGACCTTGCTGCTTCTCTCCTGCTGCGGTTCCCCATTTTATCTACCCTCTTTCCCTAGGCCCTGCCCATGGGGAGTTTCATAATCTCATCAGACAGACCTTCCCTCCCAGGGAGGAGCTAGGATTGCACATCATGGAGTCAGGCCACATGTTAGCTTTCTGGCTGGGGTTTATCTCTTTGGTAATCATCAAAACAGAGAAACACCAACAGGGTGGTCAACAAATGCTCCTGGGGGGGGATTGGTGGGTCTCAGTATTTCGTTTCTGAGAGGTGATGTTTTGAATGTAGATGCTGCTGGCAAGGGTTAGATTTGGGAGAGAATGAAGCAGAGGGTCTGGGCCACAGAACAAAGAGAGAGACACAGATGAGCAAAGAGAGATAGACAAAGACAAAGGCATAGAGAGGGCAAGTATCTGGAATAGGTCAAGTGTCCTTCTCTCTCTGGGTTTGCTGGGAAATGAAACGCAGAAAGGAAAACCCTGTAGCATGGAAAACAGAATGCAGAAATGGCTGAATTTCACTCACTGAGGTCAGTGAGTTTGCTCTTTAAATTGTTAGTCCTGAACTTGGTTGAATATTTCCTCCTATCTTCAATCCTATTTACTCTATTTGCTTAATCAATCCTTTATTTGGTGAGGATAGAAATAATTGTAACCAGGGCCACCGAAAAGGTTGAGAAGCCTCTGTTTGCACAAATCACTTTAAAAGTGTTGGCATTCATAAACAGAACATGTGATTAAATTTTGTGGAACTTGCTTGCATGCACAATCACACACACAAACACACACAGAAATGCACACACGCATAACTACTAGTAAAATGTGTAACAGATGAATGAGGGCTGTGGGTTGTATCAAAAGGGTTGCCTGCACTTCTGAATAGGTTTCAGATTGACTTCTTGGTAGGAGCTGGTTTATTTCCAGCAGTCTTCTGGTTGTGACAATTTTTTGGTTGTGATACTATGTTTTGACAGATGCTACCATTATACTATCATTGAAATGTACTCAGATCTCTCTCTATTATTTCCTACGCTGCATGTGAATCTACAAAATAAAAAGTTATGTTAAAAAAAAAAAAAGTGTTTCCAAAAGGATAAAAAACAGAAAAAAAAAAAAAGTGTTTCCAAATCTCTTCCCCAAATTCACCTAAGATCAGAGATTTCAGGTAGCAAACTCTAATGTGTTTTGCAAATGGGCAAGTCTGGGACCCTGGGGTGTAGTGTGCCGGGTGTGTCCATCACACTCATCGTCTGCCTTCTTTGTGACGAACTGTGGAGTAGATGTTGAGACCTACTCACTCCTTGGAGATTAGGAAGCTGAAGGTGATGAGCCTTCTCCCAGGGGGGTTCTGGCAGCAAGTGACGGGGTCTAGGAGTAGATTTAAGGCCAGCGTCCAAAGCCCAAATAAAGAATCACTCCAAATGTATTGTCTCCTCATCACGCTGTGCGGTCTAGCAGGGTCGCTTGGCTGTGCTGCTCAAACTAGCATGCCCAGGAATCACCCGGGGATCCCTCTAAACGCAGATTGTTGTTCTTGAGATTTTACAGCCTTAATAATCCTAGGTGATACTGAGGTCCCCGTGATGCAAACAGCACAGCCCTGGATCCTACTGCCCAGAATCAACATTTATGTTTCAGCGTTTGGAGTTCCTACAGAACAGAACCTCTAATTTTATCCATTGCAATTACTAAAACCTGTACTCTGTGCTATTTCCACTCAGTGGGAACAGGTTTGATTATGTAATAAATGATGATAGCACAGCTTCCTGTCCAGTTGGAAGAAAATACAGTTAGACTTCTCTCCAATTTGTGAGAAAAGAATTTTATACTCATATTCAATTAACATGAAATCTAGGAGGATTACAGTGATTGGTGACTGCGTGTATCATGTTGTCCCCAGGGGTTCTTAATATCGATGTGCCTGCAGACACGTGAACCGGCAGTGGCTTTGCAGGACTGTCGTGTCACTGTGACCCCCGTGCCTGCTCGGTGGTCCTGGCACGGGGTCAGCATCGCTTCTCTGTTTCTCTTTAAATGTGCTAGAAATGTCCATTTTCCGTGCTGCCTAATACGCAGTACACAGAAGTTCAAGTTAACCTGAGCTACCTGCTCCTCAAGTGGTTGACAGGTGAGAGACTTACAGACATTCATCATTATAAATTACCTTGTAATCAATACCCCTATGTAGTCAGTTTTTTCTGTATTTTAGAGTCAGGCTTTGGGTTGGATTCCTAAACATGGGATTAATGGATCCATGTTTTAAAGCTTTTAGTATAAGTAAATTAGGTAAACAACTGGCCAAATTATGTTTCTAAGAAAAACAATGCTTTTTACTTTTTAACTGTTTCAGGACAAATATTTATTTTTTCTTTAATGAAATGTGTTGAATTTTTTTTTTCCTTTGGGTCTGTTTCTACTTAAGCTTTGAAAATCCTTCCCTGTTCAGAGTTCTAGAGCTGTCTGATTGTGATAGCTTCTGTGATTGCTTATTAAAAAAATTATTTACCCAGTATTTTGGTGTTTGGTGTGAGAGGAGGTTCTGTGTGGCTGCTGACAATGCACTGGAGAAAAGTATGTTTACATATGCAAGTTCTGGACTATTTCTTCACCCCACAGGCTCATGTGGGAAAAAAGATAACAGGATGCTGAGATGGTAGCTTTCCTAATGTGGAGAATGAGATTGACTTTTTTCTCATCTGGTTGACACTTAAGCAATTTGTTTTCTTGATAGTTAGCTTGAAAATGTGTGCCTGTGTTAAATTAAGGGAGAAGTCCTCTTGAATGGAAATTTCTCTGAGTTATTCAGAAGTCACTATATAGAAAGATGTTTTAAGATGAGGCAGATATTCTTAAAAGAGTCTGAGACAACCCTGGCATGAGCAAAATGCTGTCAAATTGATGAAGGCAAACCTTAGGACAGTGGTTCTCTACTGGGGTGTGGGATGGGGGTGTACTTTGCTGCCCTAGGGTCATCTGTCCATATCTGGAGATGTTTCATTTTTCACAGTTGGAGATGAATTATCTGGCCTGAAATGTCAGTGTTGCTGACATAGAGACACCTTGTTTTAGAACATATCTGTAAAAGATTTGATCTTGAGCAGATCACCCTAGCTCTGTGAAGACCTCTGGCTAGGCCAGAGTCAGAATGTGAGTTGGGATGGAGAGGGCAGGCTGGTGGAGGTCCGAGGGTAGAAGGTTTGGAATGTCAGTGGAGTGGGGGAGGTTGGATCCATCCCACTGGGCAGCAGGAGGTACTGGAGGCCCTGAGTTGGGGTACGCCTCATCTGTCCATCCAGGACATCCATCGAAGCACGATGAATGAAAGAGTGGTCTCTCTTCACCCAAGCTGGGCGGACCCTGGATGCCGACATCCCACTGCTGGGGCTCCGGGCGCACAGATGTCCACAGTTCACTTTAGAAGTATTAACAGATGCTAAGCCGAGCATCTTCCACGCGTCTCTCACTATTCACTCTCCATCCTTCTGCATTCTGTTGTGAACCCCAGAAGACTAACTTATGTGGACTATATTTGTGGCTCCACTGCCCTCTGGAATTTGCTGGATACTGAAGGGAGGTAGGAAAGGGAGATCTGGGTGTTTACTCTTCAGCTCCTTTTGCAGTTGAGGAGGCCCTGTCCTACAGCTCTGCCTTAGGTCAAGGGTGGACAATGGTTCCTCCTTGCTATTCCCCCTGGAGCACTTGCATGGTTGCTTTTGTGTGTTAATTTAGCTGGGCGCTGGGGCTAAGATCTGTAGTCAAACACTATCCTGCATGTTTCTGGGAGAGTGTTTTTGGATGAGATTAACATTTAAATTGGTGGACTTTGAGTAAAATAGATTGTGTTCCATAATGTGGGTGGGCCCCATCCAACCAGTTGAAGTCCTGAATAGAAGGACTGACCTCCTCTGAGCAAGGGTGAATTTTGCCAGCAGATGGTTCTCAGACTTGAACTGGCTATTGAATTGGCTTTTTCTGATTCTCCAACCTGCTGGTCCATCCTGCAGTTTTTGGACTTGTCTGCCTCCGTGATACTCCAGCATTGTGGGAACCAACTCTTTAAATCTTTCTGTATGTCTTTTTGCATCCCTGGTGGCTCAGATGGTAACGAATCTGCCTGCAATGAGGAGACCTGAGTTCATTCCCTGGGTTGGGAAGATCCCCTGGAGAAGGGAGTGGCCACCCACTCCAATATTCTTGCCTGGAGAATTCCATGGACCAAGGAGCCTAGTGGGCTACAGTCCATGGGGTCACAAAGAGCCAACATGACTAAGCAGCTAACACATACACACACCACAGCCTGTTGGTTCTGCTTCTCGGGAGGGAGGGCCCCGACTAACTAGACTAGTTAGGTTATAAAACTGATTCTGAGAAATATTAAACCATTGTCCCAATACCTTTCAGCCAAGAGCGTAACCTCTGCCCTCCTGGACAAAGAACAGGAGCTCCAGGCCTAGATTTGGAGAAGGTTCTGGCTGGAGTGTTCAGAGAGTCCATCCTGGGAGCAAAGCCTTCAAGTTCAAGGCTGACTGGGAGCTTCCCCTGCATGTTTGGTTCTGCCTGGATGACTTCTTGGAAGGCAGATGGGGGCAGGCGGCTGGGCTGAGAAGGAGATAACCTGGGAAGATGGCGCAGGGCTGAGTTTAGGGTGGCCTGGAAACCACAGTGAAGTGCGACTTCCAACAGGTTGTCTGGGGCCCAGGCTTGGGGCCATCTCTCAGCCTGCAGGGCTAGGCTGTTCTCTGATTTCTTCGTCCCTAACCCTCCTGCTCTTCCAGGGCCGGTGGCCTCTTAACCTTCTCCCACCCTCCTCACCAGGACATTCCCCTGTTCCCTCACCAGGGAACATTCCACTGTTCCCTGATCAAGTGTGCAGAGTGACATTTTGGCCAGGAGAGCCCAGAGGCCACTGCCCAATCACCGTGTCATCGGGAGAGGATACTTACGTTGGGAGACAGGCAGATGCCGAGAAACATCTTACAGATGGCTCGACTGAGGCCCTTGGAGGCTGAGGGTCCTGTCAGCGAGTCTGTGACAGGACCGAGACCCTGCCCAGCACTCCTGACTCCCCGTGTAGGACTTTTCTGGAACCTGGTTACAGCCACACCCTGACCCCGCCACAGTACCCGTGTTTGACAGGGGGGATCAGGTAGGGCTGGGCTTGGTAACCTTGGTGGCCTTCCTTGCCTCACTCCATTTTTAGGAGCTGACGGAGAGTATTTGGGAACAGACGTTGTACTCTCCCCACAGCATTTCCTGCTTTCTCGTCCAGCACTCGGCTCCAGAACCCCTTCTTGCATAACATCTACGTGAAGAGAGGGATAGGGCCCCACCAGCCCCTCACTTCAACCCTCACTCCCTGAAGCCCCAGAGAAGACCAAGTTTCCACCTCAGCTAGCCCCCCGGACACTTTCCCCCATCCTGCATCCCAGTTGGTAGAGAGATGCTCAAAGGGCGGCAGAGAAGGGGGAAGGAGGGCTCCCTCTGCTCACTGGCCAAAGGTCTTGTGATGAAACTCCAGGTTAAATTTGAACTTCTTAGCCATGGACAAGAGGTCACAGCCAAAGCCATAGTAGGGAGGGTAAGGTAGCAGATGGCCAGGTAGTCCCCCTGCGTGGGAAGGGCTTTTAGTACCAGTGGTCCCCGCGAGGCTGCCCTCCACAGAGGCCCTGGGTGTGTGCCTCCCATGCAGCTGTGCAGCAGCCAGGGACGTGACTCTGTGTTAAAGACAAGGAAGCCTCTGGACCACAGAGTATTGGTAAATGTTTCACGTGGTGTGTGTGCTAAGTTGCTTCAGTCCTGTCTGACTCTTTGCGACATTATGGACTATAGCCTGCCAGGCTCCTCTGTCCATGGGATTCTCCAGGCAGGAATACTGGAGTGGGTTGCCATACCCTGCTCCAGAGGATCTTCTCAACCCGGGGATGGAAACTGTGTCTCTGTGTCTCCAGCATCGTCAGGCAGGTTCTTTACCACTAGCACCATGTGGGAAACCCTCTTAAATGATTCACAGCCAGCTCTCTAAAAAAAGAAAAGTGCTGACTTGTGGTGACTGCCAGATTCCAGAAGGCAATGGCACCCCACTCCAGTACTCTTGCCTGGAAGATCCCATGGCTGGAGGAGCCTGGCAGGCTGCAGTCCATGGGGTCGCTAAGAGTCAGACACGACTGAAGTGACTTAGCAGGAGCAGCAGCCAGATTCCATACTGTGAGTACTCCCACCATGGTTGATTTTAAGCTCCCAGTGGCTGAACAACTGGCTCACAAAATTCCCAGAAAATTGACCATTGGCTCTCAGAGCTGGAGTCAGAATGAGTACACCATGGCTTCCAGACTAGGGCTGGCAGATTGAACAAGTAAAAGTATAGGATGCTCAGTTAGCTAAATTTAAGATAAGCAAAATACATTTTTAAAGGGTAATTGTGTTCCCCAAATTGCATAGGACATATTATCTAAGTCTTAATTGTCCCTCTGAAATTAAAATATAACTAAGTGTTCTGTATTCCATCTGGCAGCCTTACTCCAGCCCCTAATGGAAAGAGGCATAACCCAGGAGTCAGGGCTGGGCGCCTTTGTGCAAATTAAGGAAAGGTGCTCCCATAGAGAGGCAGACAGACAGACAGACAGAAATTGTAGAAAGGTACCAGTTGGGCTGATTCATTGGGAAAGAAATGTTCCCTCTGTCTCTGGAAGAACTATGAAGAGAAGGTGTCCCTCTGGGCAGACCAATGAGAGAAAGCTGTCCTTTCCTTCAGGCTGACTTGGTTCTACCCCTGAGTGCCCTTCAGTCTCCTTTTCCCTGGAGACCACACCTCTGTGTGGGGTAAAACCAGCTTAGCTGGGCACAGCAACCCGGACAAGAGTCAGGAGACCCAAATTCGGGTCTTGACTCTGCCACCTGTTGGCTGGGTGAACTTAGGTGAGTCTTTTCCCTTCCCTGGGCCTCATGTTTCCTTTTGATGAAGTTGGAGAAATGGGAATTAATCTAATAATCTACAAAGAAGTTCTGGGAGCAGAAAATCATTGATGTGAAAGTGCTTTGAAAAGTAAAATGTTTGGTACAAACTGACTATGGGCTTTATTCCCCCAAATAAGAGTTGGAACATAAAAAAAGAATTAACACACATACACACACAAGAAAGTAGGGACATAAGTGGAAAGTTAAAAAAAAAAAAAAGTGTTGGAACAGCCCTTTGAAATTAGTATGATCTCTTTGTTCTGCAGCCAGGAAGGGGGTCTGGAGAGGGTAAGTGGCTTGCCCAGAGACTCACAGCAAACTGGTGACAGAGCTGGAGCGAGAATCGGGTTTCCTGACTCCTGGTCCAGTGTGCCTTCCCCTCCACTTGGTGTTCCCACAGGTTTGGAAGGGCATGGAAACCCCTCTTAGCCTTGGGTCTCTCCTAGTACAGGCTTGGTCAGCAACAGCGGTCCTGGCTCTTTCCGACATGTGTGTCTATTTGAGTAGACCCCTCTCTGTACATGCCTCAGCCCCTTTCACATGTTCCTCAGTGGGATCTGCTGGGAACTGGATGAGAGCCTGGTCTTAAAGCTCAACGGCTCTGTCTCTCCCACACCATTTCTAGACGCTCTGCCCTTAATGTGACAGCTGCTTCTCAGACACTAATGGGAAAGCTCAGAGGGGGCGTATACCGTATGATGGCTGCAGGTACCCCTGCTCAAGCCCTGAGGAGAAAGGGGCTCCCGACTCTCCTTGGGCTGTCCCTGCTCTGTGAATTCTCTGTCTCACGTTGCACTCACCAGGCTCAACCCGGGTGAAGTTTGTCCCTTGCCACCTCTCCTTAGAGGCAGTTTCTCTTTGGACTCTTCCTTGCCTTGTCCTCTAGTCCACCTCTATGAGTTGCTCTGCATGAACTGTGCATGTTCAGCCCCCACCCTGCCCTTTATGAGGTGCTCATTATACCAAGACTGAACTCCTTCAGTGAGGAGAGAGACAGATGACACACATACAGATCTTATGGTAATGTTAATAACTAGTGCCCTCATAGCTCTTATTAAGTGTCAGCCACTTTAAAAGAATAGTTATTTTTTATAATTACGGTAAAATGCACATGACATGAAATTTACCGTAACTGTTTCAAGTGCACAGTTGAGCTGCACCAGGTATACTCGCATTGTACAATCATCACCGACATCTACATTCATAACATGCTTTTTTCAGCTTCACAGACTGAAACTCCGTACTCATTAGAAGACAACTCCCCATGGAACCAAGCAGGACCCTATGGGGCCTTCCGGGCACAGATCACTCTCCTATATTCTCTGCTTAATTTCTTCTTTGAAGTACCCAGATAACAGCATCTGATGAGTATCAACTCATTTTGTGAGTTGTTTTGCAGATGCTAAAACCACCACCAAATGGAAGAAATTAGCTACTTGATGACCGTGAATATGTAGCCCCCAGACCTGCTGGCCCCTAAAGATTGATAATATTAACCCCTGCAACACCATCCTGTTACCGCACCATCAACCAACCTGAGAATTGTGCACAAGCTGACTTACATATCCTGGGACTCCTTCCTCACCCTCCCTTCCCTGAAACTCTTTAGGGAATTTGAGTGTTTTGAGCACCATCTGCCTTGGACTCATTTGAAAAGACCCTGATGCTGGGAAAGATTGAAGGCAAGAGGAGAAGGGGATGACAGAGGATGAGATGGTTGAATGGCATCACCGACTCAGTGGACATGAGTTTGGGTAAACTCCAGGAGTTGTGATGGACAGGGATGCCTGGTATGCTGCAGTCCATAGGGTCGCAAAGAGTCGGACACGACTGAGTGACTGAAATGAACTGAACCGAACTGCCTTGGACTCCTTGCTTGGTGCCCTGCAAAAAATGCTGCACTTTTCTTCACCATGTAACCTGGTTTCAGTAGACTGGCTTTACTGCTTGGCTAATGTTGGATCAGTCAATTTTCTTTACTGTAAAGTGACTATTTTCCCCTTTGTAATACGGAAATATCTTACAGACAGATACTTTGAGACAATAAAAAATATCCCATTCCTCACCAAATTTTACCCACTAGTTTCAGCACCCATTAATGATTTTTTTCTTTTTGGCTGTGCTGAGTGGCATGCAGGATCTTAGTTCCGGATGAGGGATTGAACCTGTGCCCCCTGCATTGGAAGCGCAGAGTCTTAACTGGATGGCTAGGGAAGTTCCCATTAGTGATTCTTTCTTGCCCGAGTGAATTATTATTATGCTAGCTGCCGAATAGTGATTTGTTAATTCTATCATTTTTCTATTCAATGCATTAATTAGTTGACGTACAAATGTAAAAGGAGCTTTCCTTCTTTCTTTCTTCGGCTTCGTTTCCTACTGTAAATATGGACTCATGGATTCTTCTTTTATTCCATAGGTTATGACCTATATTATTGTTATCACTTTCTTTGATGCACAGATTTGGCCTGTAGGAGTTCCTTTTAGCTGGCTGTGTGTTCTCTGACATGTCCCCATCATTCTTGGAGCACTTCCTTACTAAGTTGCTTTTGTTGCTCTCTCTCAAATTAACCTAATGCTAACCAATATAATCAGGCACAGGGGTAAACACAAAGAACTGAGGGCTCTTGTCTGCCTTCTTTTGCTTTGGTTCCTGAGACCCATCATGAGAAACACTTGGCTGGATGAAGCCCAAGCTGGAATCAAGATTGCCGGGAGAAATATCAATAATCTCAGATACGCAGATGACACCACCCTTATGGCAGAAAATGAAGAAAAACTAAAGAGCCTCTTGATGAGAGTGAAAGAGCAGAGTGAAAATGTTGGCTTAAAACTCAACATTCAGAAAACTAAGATCATGGCATCTGGTCCCATCACTTCATGGCAAATAGATGGAGAAACAGTGGAAACAGTGACAGATTTTATTTTGGGGGGCTTCCAAATCACTGCAGATGGTGCAGCCATGAAATTAAAAGATGCTTACTCCTTGGAAGGAAAGTTATGACCAACCTAGACAGCATAATAAATAGCAGAGACATTACTTTGCCAACAAAGGTCTGTCTAGTCAAAGCTGTGATTTTTCCAGTAGTCATGCATGGATTGGAGAAGGCAACGGCAACCCACTCCAGTACTCTTGCCTGGAAAATCCCATGGATGGAGGAGCCTGGTGGGTTGCAGTCCATGGGGTCAATAAGAGTCAGACACGACTGAGTGACTTCACTTTCACTTTTCATTTTTATGCATTGGAGAAGGAAATGGCAACCCACTCCAGTGTTCTTGCCTGGAGAATCCCAGGGATGGGGGAGCCTGGTGGGCTGCCATCTCTGGGGTCGCACAGAGTCGAACACAGCTGAAGCAACTTAGCAGCAGCAGCAGCATGTATGGATGTGAGAGTTAGACTATAAAGAAAGCTAAGCACCGAAGAATTGATGCTTTTGAACTGTGGTGCTGGAGGAGACTCTTGAGAGTTCTTTGGACTGCAAGGAGATCCAACCTAAGGGAAATCAATCTAGAATATTCATTAGAAGGATGGATGCTGAAGCTGAAACTCCAATACTCTGGCCACCTGATGCGAAGAACTGACTCATTGAAAAAGACCTTGATGCTGGGAAAGATTGCAGGCGGAAGGAGAAGGGGCTGACAGAGGATGAGATAGTTGGATGGCATCACTGACTCAGTGGACATGAGTCTGAGTAAACTCTAGGAGTTGGTGATGGACAGGGATGCCTGGTATATTGCAGTCCATAGGGTCACAAAGAGTCAGACACTTTTTACCTGAGACCCATCACGTTGCCTGCCAGCTCAAAAGGTGGTCCCTGAAGCAACCATCTTGAGCCTGAGTTGACCTGGGGAGGCATGGAGAGCCACTTGCTCCAAACAGCCTCCTTTGGAGCAAAAGATCTGGGCAGAGAAACCTGGGAGAAAAGAAATCCTCCAACAACCCCCAAGTACCACCTTAAAACTGAGAAGGGATCCCCCTGCCTTTAGGGATACTGGAGTGGAAGGGAAAATCCTGATGACCATCAGCTTAGAAGCACAGTGTTGAAATGTTCAGACAGCCAACCTGGAGCAAGGTACCCAAATCAGGCCACAGGAGCCAGAGACCCAGACCTTGTTGTGTACTAAGAGGTCAGAAAACCAGGAGAGGGGAGAGCAAAGAAGCAGAAGATGGAATATTGTGCAGAGCAGGAGGTGTCCCCTGGGCAGTGTTCAAGTTAGGGCACATACAGAAATGACCCTGTGTATTGGGGTAAGTGGAGAAGGCTGGTCATGGCTATCCAGCCTGTGGTCTCTGGCCAGGGAGGCTTTACCAGCTTCCAGGAGGCCTGACGAGGTGGTGATCTCAGCACACGCATTCCCAGTTTGCAGCAGGTTGGTACGGATGATTCCCCCATGGGGATCATTTCTATTATTTAGACAAGATCAGGCGCGTTCAGGGTGGTATAGCCTTAGATGGTTTGTATTATTTAGGTTGAAAAGATAAACTGCTGTAACAAGAGACAGGTCCATCCCCACTTCCAAAATAAAAACAAACAAATAAATAAACAAAGCCCAAATCACACTGAAGTTTACTTCTCTTACTTGTAAACTTCTGAATTCCAGGCCACCAGGTGACTCTGCTCCACGCAGTCATTCAGGGAAGGCTGGCATCTTATTTTTGCCAGCCCCAAGGGAAGCATGCTCAAATGGAGGTGAGCACCAGAATTACTTAGAGATATGGTTTCATACAAATTGCTGGCACCACCCTCAGAACCTCAGGAGATCCAAAGGTAAGGACTGGGAATCTGCATATCTAACAAGTTCTCAGGTGATCCTGGTGTTTTGGCTGCCACAGTTGGCTCAGAGGTTAAAGCGTCTGCCTGCAATGTGGGAGACCCGGGTTCGATCCCTGGGTTGGGAAGATCCCCTGGAGAAGGAAATGGCAACCCACTCCAGCATTCTTGCCTGGAGAATCCCATGGATGGAGGAGCCTGGTAGGCTACAGTCCACGGGGTCGCAAAGAGTTGGACACGACTGACTGAGGCACAGTAGCTAGATACATGGGTCTCAGGCAGAACGCGTGTAGAATGCGCTGCCCTAGGGTGCTGTCTTGTGTTTAGGTCACAGCACACACCCATAGGTGCAGCTGTGCTCAGCCTTACTGGAGAGAAAAGAGTATGGAAAAGGTGGGGCCTGGTCTTAAAGTGCTGGCCCTCTCATTCTCTTTCCTTGGTGACCACTTAGTTCCATGGCCGTGTCCAACTGCAAGAAAAGCTGGGAAATGCAGTCTGAATGGGAAGCCATTTGCCCACCTCTAAATATATTATTGCAAATGAAGGGAAGAATGGATTCTGAGGGCAATCAGTGGATTTTGCCACGGTGCTTTGAGAAAAATTTCCATTGGCTTACCTGGACCAGCATTTTCATGTAGAATGTTTTTTTAGAGGATATTACATTGTGATTTCCAAAGGATGACATCATCTTGTTTCAATCAGGAACTATTCACTAGTTGGCACTGGCAGCTGTGTCTGAGGGTCTGGGATCTGCAGTTGATGGTGAAAGCACCAGAATATGGAGCGACTGTGGAAGACTGTGGTTTTCTCTAGAGAAGGCATCTTTTATATCTGGGCAGTGTCTAAGGGCTTCCCTGGTGGCTCAGACGGTAAAGTGTCCGCCTGCAGTTCGGGAGACCCGGGTTCGATTCCTGGGTCCGGAAGATCCCCTGGAGAAGGAAATAGCAATCCACTCCAGCACTCTTGCCTGGAAAATCCCATGGACGGAGAAGTCTGATAGGCTACAGTCCATGGGGTCTCAGCGAAGAGTCGGACATGACTTCACTTTCACTTTCAGTGTCTAAGGAGCTTTGCTCAGGAATTTCTCAGGACCATTGCAGAGTGGGTATGCAGCAAGGTGGGTTGAGGGGGGATGCTTAGTGAGAGTTCTCTGGAGAAACAGAACTAGTAGAATGTATACAAATGAAAGAGAGAGATAAGAGAGATAAGTCTGCAGGGCAGGCTGGCAGTTTGGAGACCCTGGGAGGAGTCATTGTTACAGCTTGAGACAAAGGCAGTCGGAAGACAGAATGTCTTCTCTGGGGGGGCCTCTATCTTTTCCTCTTAAGGCCATCAGTGGATTGAGTGAGTCCCACCCCATTATGGACAGTAATACGCTTTGCTGTTGTTCAGTCACCCAGTCATGTCCGACTCTTTGAGACCCCATGGGCTGCAGCACGCCAGGCTTCCCTGTCCCTCAACATCTCCCGGAGTTTGCCCAAGTTCATGTTCATTGCGTTGGTGATGTCATCTAGCCATTTCATCCTCTGATGCCCTCTCTTCTGCTTCTGCCCTCAATCTTTCCCAGCATCAGGTCCAATGAGTTGTCTGTTAGCATCTCAAAGTCAACTGATTTAAATGGTGATCTTATCTAAAAAAAAAATCTTCACAGACACATCTAGACATGTTTGACCAAATATCTGGGTACCATGGCCTAGCCAAGTCAGCATGTGAAATTAACCATCACAGATGTGGAAGAGAATTGTACATACTCCTTGGCTAAGGTAGCCACATTGTCAAAATTTCACTGGATGCCTCTGCTTACCCGTCACTCTTTGCCTGGATGATCCACTACACAGGCCTGCCTGTTTGGCCTTACTGTACATATTTGCACAGCTGGCTGGACCCCATCACTTCTGAGAGTGAGAGGGTCTGGGATGCTGTGAGCATGAAAGCCTGAGAGCCTCACTGGGGCTGTGGCAGCCCCATTTCATCAGGCCAGATGTCTTGGGCCTGGTTCTTCCCTCCCTCTGCAGTCTCATGTTGGTAGACTTGTGGATAGAGACTAGGAGGTGGCCAGTGAGACAAGGCCATGTCGAGAATGTGTGGATAAACTTTTCCTTCCTGTTGCCAAGGACAGTGGCTTGGGCTAGCTCTGACTTCTGGGAGTGGTGGTCAGGACAGTTAGGAAAGACTGAAGGTTATGTCATTAATGAACTCTCACAATGTTCTTCCAACCCAGCTGGTTCCAACAAGCTCCACCTGGTCAGATCCTTGCTCCCACCTCCCTGAGCCTGGAAAGCAGGTCTCTGGGGAGGACATGGTCATGGGGACAAGCATGTGTGCTTCTGTTTTCTGGAAACTTCTGATCCAGGGAAATGCCCTGCCTTGCCATGCCTGTTGCTACCACCACTGCTGCTAAGTCGCTTCAGTCGTGTCCGACTCTGTGTGACCCCATAGACGGCAGCCCACCAGGCTCTCCCATCCCTGGGATTCTCCAGGCAAGAACACTGGAGTGGGTTGCCATTTCCTTCTCCGATGCATGAGAGTGAAAAGTGAAAGTGAAGTCGCTCAGTCATGTCCGACTCTTAGCAACCCCATGGACTGCAGCCCACCAGGCTCCTCCGCCCATGGGGTTTTCCAGGCAAGAGTACTGGAGTGGGGTGCCATTGCCCCTAAGTTGGAAGGGGATCCCTTCATCAGCCCCCTCTCTGGAGTAGCCTGGAGGAGGCATCACATGACCTTTAATTCTCACAAACGAGCGCAGCAGTCCTGCCTCCCTGCTCCAAGGCCCTCTCCACAGCTGCTGGACTCTGCTGTCAGAACACAGCAGGGCACCAGGCAGAGTCAGGGACCTCTTAAACTCATACAAGCACAGGAGCTCATGGACTCTCGGATGTATAGAGCCACCGCCGCACATATGTACACACGTGCCTGCAGAACACTTTCTGTGTTATGAGACATTAACTTGTCCCTCAAATGTAAAGTCCATTGAATTGCCCTCTGTTCCCCTTTCCTCCTCTACTTCCTTCTGGATCTCAGAGGCATAGAGTTAATTAGAGGCATATTAATTATTAATATGTCTTGGCTCATGACATCCTCTCATCATTGGTCCCTGCAAGGCCATCTTTTTTATTAAATAACAAATTAATAGAAGTACCATAGCAAGCGCTTGTGAAACAAATACCCCTGTGACACCCAGAACACTAGCAATTACTTATACTTACCGTCATACTTAAGTATAACCTTGTGCCCTTGCCTCCCACTCCCAAGGCAACTGCTGTTCTGAATAATACGGTCTTTACTCTCTCACTTTTATTTTTAAAATGCAATGCTGAAGTCATATTTCTTACAAATTTTCTGATTTTTTGGTTTACATTGTTTTAAGTTTACACAGAGATCTGTTGTATGTAATCTTTTGAGGGTTAACTTTCTCACTCACCATTCTGCTGATACTGCTAAGTCACTTCAGTCGTGTCTGACTCTGTGCGACCCCATAGTTGGCAGCCCACCAGGCTCCCCAGTTCCTGGAATTCTCCAAGCAAGAACACTGGAGTGGGCTGCCATTTCCTTCTCCAATATATGAAAGTGAAAAGTGAAAGTGAAGTCGCTCAGTTGTGTCTGACTCTTGGCGACCCCATGGACTGCAGCCTACCAGGCTCCTCTGTCCATAGGATTTTCCAGGCAAGAGTACTGGAGTGGGGCGCCATTGCCTTCTCCATAATCACCATTCTATTGTTAAGCAAATAATATGACTGCTAATCACTAGTGAGGCAATGCTTGTCTTTGCTATGGCTGTTTTAGGCTAGCAAGTGGCGTAGAGGAATTGTGATTGCATGCTCTATAGCTCTTGTTTATTTATTGGCTCCAGGAGTGGATCCCTATTTACGGAACTTGGAAAAGCATTAAAAATGATTATTATTGGTATTTATAATGATTTCTGTGGAAGAGGAAATAGCAATCACTTCAGTATTCTTGCTTGGAAAATCCCATGGACAGAGGAGCCTGGTGGGCTGCAGCCCATGGAGTTGCAAAAAGTCAGACATGACTTAGCAACTGAGTATAAATGATTGGGTGTTTATTTTGATGATGTTGTCACATCTCTGCATGTTCAATACAAGGAGTCATTTTTGAGGACCTCAACCGCCACTCACATTCTGGCAGGAGAGCTAAACTCTCTTACAGTGCTTTGTGGGATTCTCCAACTGACCAGACAACAATGTGAAAAAGTCAGGATGACTGGCTGGGATGAGTTGTAAGAAATGGGATATATGATGCAATCTACTCCCTCCCCCAGATTGCTGGCAGGACACCCTTCACCCTTCCCCTACTGATTATCCCCTTTTATGTGGCATCTTAAAGTTATTTCATGAGGCTTGGTGGTAAAGAATCCTCCTACCAATGCAGGAGACACAGGAGACACAGGTTCAATCCCTGGGTCAGGAAAAGCCTCGGGAGCAGGAAATGGCAACTCACTCCAGTATTCTTGCCTGGAAAATTCCACGGACAGAGGAGCCTGGAGACTTACAGTCTATGGGGTCACAAAGAGATAAGA